>NC_073230.2:13610833-13913863 GCF_029281585.2 Gorilla gorilla gorilla
GTAACTGATGCCAAGGCCCTGAGCAGCAGAGGGCCGGCCACAAGCGAGTGTCCTTGGGTGTCCCGGGAGCACTGTGCTCTGAACTCCGTGGTCATTGCCGTCATCAGCGAGAAAGGTGAGCGGACCTGGGCTGGGGGCACAGCACCCACTCATCTGAGATCAGGGGCCCAGAGATGCCTCTTTCTCGTGCTCTGAGCTAGCCCAGTGATCCCCATTCAGAGCCTGCACTCTTGCTTCCAGGGAAGGTGAAGGAAAAGACAGTGGGCCAGGCTGGGGGCTCTGATGGGGGAAGAGAGGGCTTGGGTCAGTCTGCAGGGCTGGGGATACATCGGAGGGCTTGCCAGGGTTCAGGAGCCCTGGAGAGTCAGTACTGCAGGCTGACCCAACCAAATTGGGTGTGGAGGTGTTAGAAGTTCCCTGCTTTGGCCCCTGATGGGCGGCCCTGCCACCCATCACAGGTGTGGGGACCGGAACAGATGTGCATGGGGACGTGGGAATTGTGTCTCAGCCCCTAATTCGGTTTCCAACCAGTCCTTCCTTTTCTTTTTGAGAAAGAGTCTCGCTCTGTCACCCAGGTTGGAGTGCAGTGTCACAATCTCTGCTCACTGCAAAGTCCGCCTCCTGGGTTCAAGCGATTCTCCCACCTCAGCCTTCCGAGTAGCTGGGATTACAGGCGTGCACCACCACGCCCGGCTAATTTTTGTATTTTCAGTAGGGACGGGGTTTCACCATGTTGGCTAGGGTGGTCTCGAACACTTGACCTCCGAAGCGATCTGCCCGCCTTGGCCTCTGAAAGTGCTGGGATTATAGGCATGAGCCACCATGCCCGGCCAGCCCTTCCTTGATAATGGGGAGCGGAGTCTCCTCTCATGGTTGACTTGAGGCCCCTCCAGGACGGGATGATGCCCAAACCCCACCTGGGCACAGGGGACCACGGGAGCCCAATGCTTTGCCACCAAGTGACAGAGGAAGTGTCCCTGAGGCTCCATGCCTAGGGGCCAGCACCACAGCCTGGCAGCTGAGGATGAGGACTCTCGGGATGTGTTTGGATCTCATCCCGCCAGCCTCAGGGTGTGACAACCTCTTTCCCACCTAGTGCGAGGAGTTCTCTCACTGGGCCCTCTGGTGGCCAGGTGACACCAGTTCTCATTGGGTGTCACTCAAGGAAAGTTCCTTCTAGTCCATCATAGATAGGTCTCTTCCTCGTCCCCAGTCCCCAACTCTGCAGCTTCCTGGAAGTGTTCCCCAGGCCTCCTGGGAGAGGCTGGTTCTGCAAAGAAGACGGCCATAGGCAGATCTCCACACAGCTGCAGGGGGCTGAGCGGTACCCAAGCCCAGGGCCTTGCAAAACCAGCCCTCAGAGGTTCTTCCAAGCCAGCTCAGGAAGCCTTCACACACTGACCAGAACGACACTGACCACACCACATACTGCCTACGGTTTCAGAGGCCGCCATGGGCTCCCATAAGAAATCCCTGTTATAAACAGAAACACACACCAGGCTGAGGCAGGAGGATCACTTGAGGCCAGGAGTTCAAGACCAGTCTGGAAAACATAGCGAGACCCGGTCTCTATTTTTAAAAATGGGCCAGGTGCAGTGGCTCACTCCTGTAATCCCAGCACTTTGGGAGGCCGAGGCAGGTGGATCATTTGAGGTCAGGAGTTCAAGACCAGCCTGACCAACATGGTGAAACCCCATCTCTACTACAAATACAAAAATTAGCTGGGCAGTAGTGGCGCACACCTGTAATCCCAGCCACTCAGGAGGCTGAGGCAGGAGAATCACTTGAGTCTGGGAGGCAGAGGTTGCGGTGAGCCAGTCTGGGTGACAGAGTGAGACCGTCTCAAAAAAAAAAAAAAAGAAAAAAATTTTTATTTTTGTTTTTTGTTTTTTTGAGACAGACTCTCACTCTGTTGCCCAGGCTGGAGTGCAGTGGTACAATCTTGGCTCACTGCAACCTCCACCTCACAGCTTCAAGAGATTCTCCTGCCCCAGCCTCCCAAGTAGCTGGGATTACAGGCGCCCGCTACCATGTCCAGCTAATTTTTGTATTTATAGTAGAGACAGGGTTTCACCATGTTGGCCAGGCTCATCTCGAACTCCTGACCTCAGGTGATCCACCCACCTTGGCCTCCCAAAGTGCTGGGATTACAGGCCCGAGCCACCACTACCGTCCTTAAAAAAATGTTTTTAAAAATAAAACAGATTAAAAAAAAAAGACACACAGAGATTGTTCCATCCAGCATAATCCATCTTCACCTTTCCACTGGAGACGGATCTCCAGTCCCTCGCCAGCCTGATTGGCCTCTTTTGGAGGACAGAGCCACTTCCTGCCTGAGCCCATGCAAGAGCTAGGAGCCCAGAGACCTGAAATCAGCCATACCATCCTTCCCCGAGGAGGCCAAGAAGGAGAGTCTTACCTCCTCAAAGATTTGCTCAAAGGGCAAATCCCCTCTCACCAAACATCAACAGGAAATGAGATGAAACTTTCTTTTTTTTTTTTTTTTTTTTTGAGATGGCGTCTCGCTCTGTCACCCAGGCTGGAGTGCAGTGGTGCAACTGATCTTGGCTCACTGCAACCTCTGCCTCCCAGGTTCAAGTGATTCTCCTGCCTCAGCCTTCCGAGTAGCTGGAACTACAGGCGCATGCCAGCACGCCCGGCTAATTTTTTGATTTTTTGTATTCTTAGTAGAGACGGGGTTTCACCATGTTAGCCAAGATGGTCTCGATCTCCTGACCTCGTGACCTCGTGATCCGCCCGCCTCGGCCTCCCAAAGTGCTGGGATTACAGGCGTGAGCCACCGCGCCCGGCCAAGATGCAACTTTCATATGAGAGCTCTTCTTGTTTCCTCTTTACTTAGAGGTTTCTAGCACTGAGTGTCCCACTAGTTGCAAGTGATTGCATCTGAACTCTAAACAGCCTTAAATTTTTTTAAATGTATTTATTCATTTACTTATTCATTTGTTTGTCTATTTTTGAGACAGGGTCTCACTCTACTTCCCAGGCTGGAGCGTGGTGGCACCATCATGGCTCACTGCAGCCTCAAACTCCTGGGTTCAGGCAATCCTCCCACCTCAGCCTCCTGAGTAGCTAGGACTACAGGTGTGTACCATCATGCTCGGCGAATTTTTTTTTTTTTTTTTTAAGACAGGGTCTGGCTTATGCCTGTAATCCCAGCACTTTCGGAGGCTGAGGCGGGTGAATCACCTGAGGCCAGGAGTTTGAGACCAGCCTGGCCAACATGGCAAAACCCTGTCTCTACAAAAAAAATACAAAAATTAGCCATGCATGGTGGTGTGCACTTGCAGTTCTAGCTACTCGGGAGGCTGAGGCAGGAGAATTGCTTAAACCTGGGAAGTGGAGGTTGCAGTGAGCTAAGATCGAGCCACTGCACTCCAGTGTGGGTGACAGAGCGAAACTCCGTCTCAAAAAAAAAAAAAAAAAAAGGCAGGGTCTTGTTCTGTTGTCCAGGCTGTCTTGAACTCCTGGGCTCAAGTGATCCTCCTGTCTCAGTCTTCCAAAGCACTGAGATTACAGGCATGAGCCACCTCATCCAGCCAAACAGGCTTTAAAAAACAACAACCAAAAAGAGGAATTTATGAGCCTGTGTTACTGAGAAGTCCTTTTGTCAAATATAAGTTGGGTGCATTTCAGGCACAGCTGGATCCAGGAGTTCGGATGATGTCATAAGAACTGATCCTCCACAGGGTGGCAACATGGCTGCCAGCAGCCCCAAACCTTCGACGTCCATACAGCTAATGGACCCACAGAAAGACCGTTCTCTCTCAGGACCAATGTATCAACTCTGCAGGGGCTCCAAAAAGCCCTCTGTGGGACACAAAGGCTGAGATACAGCGATTGGCCAGCCTGGTCAATGCTCACCCTGGCCACCAGGGCCAGTACATAAATGTTTGTTCCCCAAATCCTAGGGCATAGGAAAGAGGACATCAACCCACTCCACCTCCTACAACACGAGTGAGGGAAAGCCAGTGAGGGCATCCTCAAGCCAGGCAGGAGACGTCTGGACAGAGGTTTGAGGCTTTGCCTGAGGTGTGTGTGGAGGCTCTGTGGGAAGAGCCTTGGATGGGGCCTGAGGGTGACCTGGCACTGCCATTCCCCAGCTGGGTGACCTTGGGTTAGGGCCCTCTCCTGTCTCAAAGTGCAGACACGCCACATGCTGGGTCTGAGGAGGTTTCTTTTTTTTTTTTTTTTTTTTTTGAGATGGAGTCTCGCTCTGTCACCCAGGCTGGATGGAGTGGAGTGCAGTGGTGCAATCTCGGCTCACTGTAAGCTCCGCCTCCCGGGTTCATGCCATTCTCCTGCCTCAGGCTTCCGAGTAGCTGGGACTACAGGCACCCGCCACCACGCCTGGCTAATTTTTTTTGTAGTTTTAGTAGAGACAGGGTTTCTCCATGTTAACCAGAATGGTCTCAATCTCCCGACCTCGTGAGCCGCCCGCCTCGGCCTCCCAAAGTGCTGGGATTACAGGCGTGAGCCACCGCACCCGGCCTCTGAGGAGGTTTCTAAAGTCTCCGCCAGGCTGGGTGCAGTGGCTCACATGTGTAATCCCAGCACTTTGGGAGGCTGAAGAAGGAGGATCGCTTGAGCCCAGAAGTTTGAGACCTGTCTGGGCAACATAGTGAGACCCCATTTCTATAAAAAAAATTTTTTTTAATTAGCTGGGCATGGTAGTATGCGCCTGTGATCCCAGCTACTCAGGAGGCTGAGGCAGGAGGATGACTTCAGCTTGGAAGGTCAAGGCTGCAGTGAGATATGATGGTGTTCCTGCATTCCAGACTGGATGACAGAGTGAGACTCTGCCTCTAAAAAATAAAGCCCAAGAGGCTGGGCATGGTGGCTCACGCCTGTAATCACAGCACTTTGGGAGGCCAAGGCAGGTGGATCACCTGAGGTCAGGAGTTGGAGACCAGCCTGGCCAATATGGTGAAACCCTGTCTCTACTAAAAATACAAAAAGTAGCCGCGCATGGTGGTGGACACCTGTAATCCCAGCTATTAGGGAGGCTGAGGCAGGAGAATCGCTTGAACCCAGGAGTCAGAGGTTGCAGTGAGCCGAGATCACACCACTGCACTCCAGCCTGGGTGACAGAACAAGACTCTGTCTCAAAAATAAAATAAAATAAAATAAAGGCCCAAAGATATGAATGGTCTCTGAGGGACCATTCTGCTCCAACATTCTGGGCTTCCGGAAGTTTGTGATTCATGCCAGATCCCGAAAGGGAATTTTGGTAGATGGAGAGGGGTAAGAAGAGGGATTAAAGTGCAGGGAGTGAGGAGGGCCCATGGAAGCCAAGTGTACCATGTAAGACAGTAAAACAGACCTGTGGAAGCAGGAGGGGCCCATGGAAAAGGATGTGGCCGCATTGGTTAAAAATCCAAGGCACTCAAAAGAAGACTTTAAGGAGGGGCCATTTTTCTTTTACACCCCCTCCCCAATTTTGTTTTTAGTAAAAACAAACAAACAAAAAACAAAAAAACAAGCCAGGCATGATGGTTCATGCCTGTAATCCTAGCACTTTGAGAGGCCAAGGCAGGCGGATCACCTGAGGCCAGGAGTTCAAGACCAGCCTGGATAACATAGTGAAACCCTGTCTGTACTAAAAATACAACAATTAGGCAAGCCAGGCACGGTGGCTCACGCCTGTAATCCCAGCACTTTGGGAGGCCAAGGCAGGCAGATCACCTAAGGTCAGGAGTTCAAGACCAGCCTGACCAACATGGAGAAACCATCTCTACTAAAAATCCAAATTAGCCAGGCTTGGTGGCACACGCCTGTAATCCCAGCTTCTCAGGAGGCTGAGGCAGGAGAATCACTTGAACCCAGGAAGCGGAGGTTGCGGTGAGCTGAGATCACGCCATTGCACTCCAGCCTGGGCAACAAGAGCGAAAGTCTGTCTTAAAAAAACAAAAACAAAACAAAACAAAAAAACATAGATGGAAGGAAATTGAGACAAAGTCGGAGTCAGAGGGAGGAGGCAGAGATAAGTAGAGGCCTTCAGTGGCCCATGCCCTGGGCCTTTGAGTGGCTTTGGAGCCACGGACAGAGCGGCAAGGAAATCCCTGTTCTGTCTCCAGTTCTAGGTGCATGGCCACCACTGCCACGCCGGCCACCAACCAGGGCTGGCCAGAGGACTTTGGCTTCCGGCTAGGTGGCTCCGGCCCCTGCTTCGTCCTGGACGTGGCCGAGGGGAGCAGCGCGCATGCCGGAGGACTGCGGCCAGGAGACCAGATCCTGGAGGTGGAGGGGCTGGCGGTGGGCAGTCTGAGCCGCGAGCGCCTCGTGCGCCTGGCACGGCGCTGCCCACGTGTACCGCCCAGCCTGGGCGTGCTCCCGGCTCCCGACGGTGGCCCCGGCCCAGGATCCGGCCCAGGATCCGGCCCCGCGGCCCCGACCACAGTCTTGCGGGACCCGCGGTGCGGCCGCGGCCTAGCTCTGGGCCGTGAGCTGCTTCGCCTGGCTGGCCGCAAGCTTCCAGACGCGGTGCACCGAGAGCGCAGGCGCAAGGCCCAAGAATTCAGCCGCAAGGTACGGCGCGGGCGTGGGAGGTGGGGGCGGGGAGGAGGGGGCTCATAATGTGGGCAGGGAGTGGGCCGGGCTCCGCTCTCCCAGGGCCAGAGGTAAGGAAACTTCTAGGGTCAGATTTAACAGAAATATGGGAATGCTCAACTTCAAAACCTTGCATCTAATTTTGCATTTTTTTTTTTGAGACAGAGTCTCGCTCTGTTACCCAGGCTGGAGTGCAGTGGCCAGGTCTTGGCTCAGTACAACCTCTGCCTCCCAAGTTCGAGTGATTCTCCTGCCTCATTCTTCCAGTAATTGAGATTACAGGCGTTTGCCACCACACCCAGCTAATTTTTTTTTTTTTTTGTATTTTTAGTAGAGACGGGGTTTCACCATGTTGGTCAGTCTGGTCTCAAACTCCTGACCTCAAGTGATCTGCCCGCCTCCGCCTCCCAAAGTGCTGGGATTACAGGCATGAGTCACTGCGCCCGGCCTAATTTTGCAATTTTTATTCACTTGTGTTTCTTTTTATTAAGGTACTATAGGTGTAAAGTGCATTAAGTGTACAGCTCAATAAATTTTCCATATACATGCACCCTTGAATAACCACCCTCTTGATCAATATATAAAATAATAGGATATAGATAAAAATATAATGTGGACTATAGAATAATTGACACCAGAATGTTCCCACGTGCCCCTTTCTCTGTCTATCCTCCCCATTAGAACTTAACTGCAGGCCAGGTGCTAGGTGTAATCCCAGCATTTTAGGAGACCAAGGTGGGAGGATCACTTGAGACCCTGAGTTCAAGGCCAGCCTGGGCAACGTAATGAGACACCATCTCTACAAAAAAAAATCAAAAACTAGCTTGGCATGGTGGTGCATGCCTTATAGTCCCAGCTACTCAGGAGACTGAGGCAGGAAGATCACTTGAGCCTGGGAGTTTGAGGCTGCAGTGAGCTATGACTGCACCACTGCATTCCAGCCTGGGTGACAGAGTGAGACCCCATCTCTAAAATAAAAAGATAAAATAAAAAGAGCCACAGATATCGCGTCTTGGCCCTTCATCTAAGATCAAGTGTAAAAGAGCCAGTGGGGTGAGGTGGCTCACGCCTGTAATCCCAGCACTTTGGGAGGCTGAGGAGGGCTGATGACTTGAACTCAGGAGTTTGAGACCAGCCTGGGCAATGTGGTGAAATCCCGTCACTATCAAAAATATAAAAAAAAAAACCAGCCAGGTGTGGTGGCGCGCGCCTGTGCCAGATACTCAAGGGTGTTGAGGTGGGAGGATTACTTGAGTTTGGGAGGCAGAGGTTGCAGTGAGCTGAGATCATGCTACTGCACTGCAGCCTGGGTGACAGAGTGAGACTCCATTCCCCTCCCCGCCATTCCCCACCTCCAAAAAAATGTAAAAGAATTGCACCTGTTCTAAGCCCCCACAAAACCAGGATTAGGCCTGCCCTTGCACAGCAGCCTGGCTGGCTTGTTGGCTGCAGGAGACCCTAGTTTGGGTTCACCAATCTGCCAAAGGCATTTCTTCTTGACTTTGGCACAAACCAGGCTGTGATAGACTGCAGGTGGAATATTAGCGTGGTCCTGAAGATTAAGAATGAGGAGCCTGGAATGGATCAGACCTCTAGCCACAAGAAGAACCCAAGGCCTGAGTCACCTGCAGGAAGTGGGGAGTGGCCACAAGCCAAGATGGAGGCACCATTTAGAGACCCAGGGCTGGGATGGAAAGAGGGAGGATAGAGTCGGTCTCAGGCCTGAATCCCAAGCAACCCCTGATTTGCAGGAACCTGCCATTTACTGGACAGATCCAGGCAATTCCAAGAAACCTGGGACGTGACACGGTTATAAAAGAAGAAGCTGCCTAGTATGGTTACAGCTACCCCAGGCCACTGACTAGGTCCCAGTACAGCAACCTCCCACGCCATTCACCTTCACTCCTGTCCTCCAGGGCTTTCAGATGGGGTCCTAAGGCCTTTATTTCACTAATACTCGAATGGAACAAAAAGTGAGCCTGTGTGTAACTAGGAAATAGTCCGGAGCCAAGACACTCAGTGCCTACCCCTGCCTGGTTATCGGACCCCTGTGGACATGAAGCCTGGAAACTCAGTATTTGCTTGGCGGCTGGGACACTTAAGCTCATAGACTTTTTTTTTTTTTTTTTTTTTTTTTTTTTTGAGGCAGAGTCTCTCTCTGTCACCCAGGCTGGAGTGCAGTGGTGTGATCTCGGCTCACTGCAACCTCCACCTCCTGGGTTCAAGTGATTCTCCTGCCTCAGCCTCCCGGGTAGCTGGGATTACAGGCGTGCCCCACCATGCCCAGCTATTTTTTTTTTTCTGTATTCTTAGTAGAGATGGGGTTTCACCATATTGGCCAGGCTGGTCTTGAACTCCTGACCTCGTGATCCACCTGCCGCGGCCTCCGAGAGTGCTGGGATTACAGGCGTGAGCCACCACACCTGGCCGACTTTTTTTACATTATTTTGATTTTTAATTTTTGTGGGTACCTAATAGGTGTATATATTTATGGGGTATCTGAGATATTCTGATACAGGCATGCAATGTGAAATAAGCATGTCATGGAGAATGGGGTACCCATCCCCTCAAGCATTTATCTTTTGAGTTATAAACAATCCATCTACACCGTTTAAGTTTGTATTTATTTTTTCTGGAGCCAGAGTCTTGCTCTGTTGCCCAGGCTGGAATACAGTGGTACGATCTCGGCTCACTGCAACCTCCGCCTCCCGGGTTTAAGCAATTCTCCTGGCTCAGCCTCCCAAGGAGCTGGGATTACAGGCGCCCACCACCATGCCTGGCTAATTTTTGTATTTATAGTAGAGACACGGTTTCACTATGTTGTCCAGGCTGGTCTCGAACTCTTGACCTCAGGAGATCTGCCTACCTCGGCCTTCCAAAAGTGCTGGAATTACAGGTGTGAGCTACTGCACCCGGCCTAAGTTATTTTAAAATGGACAATTAAGTTATTATTGGCTACAGTCACCCTGTTGTGTTATCAAGCTCACAGACTTTTCCTCCGTAGAAGGGAATCTGCTCAGTTCTGCCCCAGCAGCACTTGGCCATGGGGTTTGGGAGGTCAGGAAGCCTGGAAACTTTGTCGGAGTTTGACTATTGCAGAAATGCCTCCCAGCCCACTGCCCAGGCATCAGGTCCCCACCCACTCTGGCCTCCTTCAGTGCCCAAGCTTGGTCCAGTCCTAACCCCTTCCAAATTAACCCCCTCAGGAGTGTCTCCTCCATCATGTACCCTAGCCTGATCCCCTGAATGGGCTTTTCTGACCCTGAGTAGACCAGCCTCTGTGGCCAGATACACACACTCGCATACACACAGGACTCAACTCCAGCTTCCCTACATCACCAAAGTCCAGATTTTCCAAAGCTGTGACTTTCTTCCTGTACCCACAACAGGCTCTGCTGCTATAACAAACAAACCCAACATTTTTTATTGTTGTTGTTTTTGAGACAGGGTCTAGCTCTGTTGCCCAGATTGGAGTGCAGTGGTACAATCATAGCTCACTACAGCCTCCAACTCCTGGGCTCAAGTGATCCTCCTGCCTCAGCCTCTCTAGTAGCTGGGACCACAGGTGTGCACCACCACACCTGGCTGATTAAGAAAAAAAAAAAAGACTGGGGAGATGAGGTCTTGCTATGTTGCCCAGGCTAGTCTCAAACTCCTGGCCTCAAGCAATTCTCCTGCCTCAGCCTCCCAAAGTGCTGGGATTATAGGTGTGAGCCACTATGCCTGACCCAAAATCAACATCTTAGTGCGTTTGCACTACAGAAGTTTACTTTTCATCCACAGAGTCCTCTAGGGGGTCAGTAGACTTTCTAGGGTGGCTTGATGTCCATACGAGGTCTCAGCATTTCAGACTCCTCCATCTCTATGTGAAGCTTCAGGGTTCGCTATGGAAGAGGAAGAGAGCATGGAAAATTGTGCATCTCCTCTTACAACAGCACCTGTCCTCAATGCTCATTGGCCAGAAGTAGGCACACTGCTCCTCCCTAAGGATGCTGGGAAATGTAGTCTAATGTGTGTCCAGGAAAGAGGGAAGACCTAGAAATATTGGTGAGTGCGAGTAATGCCTGCTACAATCCCAGATCACCTGCCATGGAACCAAAGGTCTATCCCAGACTACATCTAATCCCTGCAGAGTTGGAAGGGGGCAAGTTCAGAGCTCCAAACAGGGCAGGATGCAAGAGAAGACCTGCCCAGGAGCAGGGCTGGGCAGCAACCCGCTGAGGGTAGAATCCGACAGGCTGCCCAGGCCAGCTGCAGTGTGTTTTCTGGCAAGGAGGAACGGGGAAGTGGAGGATTTTGGTTAGGGCTCGCTGGGCACCCACAAAAGCTGAGAGTGAATCTCCAAAAATGACTTCCTCTGGAAGATGAAGGGCCTCCATGGAGCCCAGTTGGTTTTCTATCTTTTTTTTTTTTTTTTTTTGAGACAGAGTTTCGCTCTTGTTGCCCAGGCTGGAGTGCAATGGCGTGATCTTGGCTCACTGCAACCTCCGCCTCCTGGGTTCAAGCAATTCTCCTGCCTCAGCCTCCCAAGTAGCTGGGATTACAGGCATGCACCACCACGCCCGGCTAATTTTGTATTTTTTTTAGTAGAGACAGGCCAGGCTTGGTGGCTTGGCTGGGCACGGTGGCTCACACCTGTAATCCCAGCACTTTGGGAGGCCGAGGCAGATGGATCAAGTAGATCCATCTACTTGATGGAACTACCTGAGGTCAGGAGTTCAAGTAGAGATGGGGTTTCACCATGTTGGTCAAGCTAGTCGCAAACTCCTGACCTCAGGTGATCCACCTGCCTCTGCCTTCCAAAGTGCTGGGATTACAGGCATGAGCCACTGAGCCAGACTGGTTGGTTTTCAATCACCAGCCCTCTAATTCTCGCCTGCGCTTTCTGCCTGCCCCAGTTTTTCCTCCTTGAAGTGGCTGATATTTAATAGAAAATCCATTAGTGTCCCGTGATGATACCTCATGCTTAGATGTAGGCTGAGAACTTCTGGGTAATAACTGACACCGAAACCGCACTGTAGCACGGGCCCCAGGAGGGAGGAACTATTTTTTCCTCTTTCTTACATAAAACATCTCTGCAGCCAGCCATGTTCTCCTTTGAATTGAGGTTGCTGCTGACTTTGATTTCCAAACCGGCAACCTTCCCCAGCACGGCGCGTGCGTGGGGAGGGGGCGGCTGGTGCTGCCAGCCTGGCCCACTCACAGGGAGGGAAACAGTGGTGAGCTGGGGCCTGCAGGAAGTGCAATGCAAGGCTGCTTTTTGATTCAGTCCCATCCACATTCTCTGAGTGCCTAATATGTGCCAGGCGCTGTGCTTGGGGCTGGACAAGCATGAGACCCCGGATCATCACACCTGGGTGGGGGAGACAGACGGTTACACAGACTCATGGTGCATCTGTGCTAGGATTCAGACGTGTACAGAACGTGGCCTCTGACTGGAAGCCCTCGAAGCCTCCCGCTACTTCTCCTCCCCTTTTGGAATCATCTAAAAAGCGGGTGGATATACAGTTCCGGAGTTCAAGAGCGAGCTCTGGGCTGAAGATCGAGGTCTGAGAGTCACCGTCTGGAGTTCTTCGCCGGAGCAGGGTCGTGGAGAGCCTCAAGTGCAATAGTGAACTACAGTGGCAAAGGGCAGTGGTACAGAAACAGCACGTGTAGACGGCTCCAGACTACAGAAGGGAGGAGAATGAGCAGCTTTCAGGATCAAAGGAGGATTGTCTTTTATTTATTTATTTATGGAGACAGGGTCTTGATCTGTCACCCAGGCTGGAGTGCAGTGGTGTGATCACGGCTTACTGCAGCCTTGATTTCCCGGGCACAAGAGATCCTCCTACCTCGGCCTCCCAAGTATCCGGTAGCTGGGAATAGCAGCGTGCACCCCCACAGCTGGCTAACTTTTTACTTTTTCTTTTCTTTTTTTTTTTTTTCTTTGAGACGGAGTCTGTCTCTGTCACCCAGGCTGGAGTGCAGTGGCGCAATCTCGGCTTACTGCAAGCTCCGCCTCCCGGGTTCACGCCATTCTCCTGCCTCAGCCTCCCGAGTAGCTGGGACTACAGGTGCCCGCCATCAACGCCCACCCGGCTAATTTTTTTTTCTATTTTTAGTAGAGACGGGGTTTCACCGTGTCAGTCAGGATGGTCTCGATCTCCTGACCTTGTGATCCGCCTGCCTCGGCCTCCCAAAGTGCTGGGATTACAGGCGTGAGCCCCCGCGCCCGGCCGTCTTTCATTTTTTAGAGACAGGGTCTGGTTATGTTGCCCAGGCTGGTCTCCAACTCCTGGCCTCAAGTGATCCTCCCGCCTTGTCCTCCCAAAGCTCTGGGATTATAGGCATGAGCTGCTATGCCCAGGTTGTTATTTATTTATTTATAGCGTGAGAGAGACTTGAACATTTATATAAGCTGCAGGGAATGGAAAAGTAGATATACTGAAAACCATGCAGGCCGGGCGCAGTGGCTCACACCTGTAAACCCAGCACATTGGGAGCCTGAGGTGGGTGGATCACCTGAGGTCAGGAATTCGAGACCGCCTGGCCAACATGGAGAAACCCTGTCTCTACTAAAAACACAAAACATTAGCTGGTTGTGGTGGCGGGTGCCTGTAATCCCAGCTACTCAGGAGGGTGAGGCAGGAGTGTCGCTTGAACCCGGGAGGCAGAGGTTGCAATGAGCCGAGATCATGCCATTGCACTCCAGCCTGGGCAATAAGAGTGACACTCCGTCTCAAAAAAAACAAAGAAAAAAGAAAAAGAAAACCATGCATTTACCAGTCATTGATCACGGGCCTATGATGTGCAGGACAGGGGAGACAGCCATGAACAACACAGACAAGGAGCCTGACTTCACACACCTAACATTACTGCAGGGAAAGAGACAGTAAGCAAGTGGATTAATCAATACACAAGCTATTAAAGATCATGACAGGCCAGGCATAATGGCTCACGCGTGTAATTCCAACACTTTGGGAGGCCGAGGTGGGAGGATCACCTGAGGTCAGGAGTTTGAGAGCAGCCTGGCCAACGTGGTGAAACCCCATCTCTACAAAAATTACCAAAATGAGCCGGGCTTGGTGGCATTTGCCTATAATCCCAGCTACTTGGGAGGCTGAGTCAGGAGAACTGCTTGAACTCAGGAGGTGGAGGTTGCAGTGAGCCAAGATCCCACCACTGCACAGAGCGACAGAGTGAGCGACAGAGTGAGCAACAGAGTGAGACTTTGTCTCAAAAAATAATAATAATAATAAAATTAAATTAAATTAGCCAAGCACAGTGGCGTGCACCTGTGATCCTGGCTACTCGGAAGGCAGAGGTGGGAGGATCGCTTGAACACGGGAGTTCAAGGCCACAGGGAGCTGTGATTGCACCACTGCACTCCAGCCTGGGCAACAGAGCAAGACCCTGACTCCAGAAAAAAAAAGATGATGATGAATAAAGTAGAGGCATAAACAGGGTGAGGTGAGAGTGACACGACCCACTTTGACAGGGTGGCCAGGAAAGGCTGCCTGATGAGATGACCTTTGAGCTGAAAGCTGAATGACAAGTAGGTGGCAGGAAGAAAGGGGTGGAGACTGGGAATGGTGAGGTGTCTGTGGCCTGGTGGTTTGGCCTTGACTACAAAGGGGGCTTTTTTTTTTTTTTTGAGACAGAGCCTCGCTCTGTCACCCAGGCTGGAGTGCAGTGGCACGATCTTGGCTCACTGCAACCTCCGCCTCCCAGGCTCAAGCAATTCTCCTGCCTCAGCCTCCCGAGTAACTGGGATTACAGGCGTTTGCCATCAGATGCCCAGCTAATTTTTGTATTTGTAGTAGAGATGGGGTTTCACCATGTTGGCCAGGCTGGTCTCGAACTCCTAACTTCAGATGATCCACCCACCTTCGCCCCCCAAAGTGCTGGGATGACAGCCGTGAGCCACCGCACCCGGCCGGAAGTGGGCCTCTTCAACCTCTGAGAGCAGAGGATGGAAGGGAAGGATGCGGAGTCTGTTGAGAAGTTTGGAGGTGGATGAGGGTGAGAGAGGCGGGGCCTGACAGCCCCAGTTCAGGCTGAAGTTGCACTCACAAGTCCTCGAGAGAGGGAGACGTGAACGACTCATGGACTCACTCAGCCGCCCAGCCTTGCTTCAGGGTCAGCTCCAGCTGTCAGTGCCCAGAGACAACCAGACCCTCAGCCAACAAGGGAAGGGTCTCATGGAGTATGTGCTTTCAGTGGCTAAACTGTATGACGTGTGGGCAATTCGATGGTTTTTAATATATTCACAGGATTGTAACACCCATCACTACCATCCATTTTCAAACAATTTGATCACTCTAACAAGAAATTCTGCACTCCTTAGCCAGCACTCCCTATTTCATGGTTTTATTTTCTTATTTATTTATTGAAATGGGGTCTTGATCTGTTGCCCAGACTGTATAGTGCAGTGGCACAATCTTGGCTCACTGCAGCCTCAACTTCCTGAGTTCAAGTGATCCTCTCACTTCAGCCTCAGAAGTAGCTGAGACTACAGGCATGCACCACCACATCTGGCTAATTAAAAAAAAATTTTTTTTTGTAGAAATGGGGTCGTGCTATGTTACCCAGGATGGTCTTGAATTCCTGGTCTCAAACAATCCTCCTGCCTCGGTCTCCCTAAGCACTGGGATTACAGGTGTGAGCCATTGCCCCCGGCCCTGCCGGGATCTTGCCTCCCACCTACTTTGGGATTTTCTTTTTTCTTTTTTCTTTTTTTTTTTTTTTTGAGATGGAGTTTTTGCTCTTGTTGCCTAGGCTGGAGTACAATGGCAAGATCTCGGCTCACTGCAACCTCCGACTCCTGGGTTCAAGGGATTCTCCTGCCTCAGCCTCCCGAGTAGCTGGGATGAATAAAGGCGCCCACCACCACGTCTGGCTAATTTTTGTATTTTTAGTAGAGACGGGGTTTCACCATGTTGGCCAGGCTGGTCTCAAACACCTGACCTCAGGTGATCCGCCCCCCTTGGCCTCCCAAAGTGCTGGGATTACAGGTGTGAGCCACCGTGCCTGGCTGAGATTTTCCTCTTTGTTTTTGGCCTAGATAGCCAAGAAACTGCAAATATCTCCCACATGGATGTACTGCAATTATTTAGCCCCTACTGTCAGATATTTATGTTGCTGCCAACGTCTTAGTGTTAAAAATAATACACAGGTGAACCACCTCACTCATACATCATCGTGCATGTGTCTTGTCAGGATGTGTGTAAGATAAATTCCTACATGTGAGATCATTGGGTAGAAGGATGGGCTTTGGACACACTTAAAAACCTGCCTTCCAGAAACGTGACCATTTGCATGCTCATTTCCAACATGACCATTTGCATGCTCGTTTCCAACGTGCCCATTTGCACACTCTTTTCCAGCGTGTGCATTTGCACGCTCGTTTCCACCATGTCTATTTGCATGCTCCTTTCCAACGTGAACATTTGCACACTCGTTTCCAACGTGTCCATTTGCACGCTCATTTCCAATGTGTACATTTGCTCACTCATTTCCAATGGCCACACACTCCTGTGTGCAGATGTGCCTTGATTAGTATCAGCTGGTTTGTGGACAAAGACAAACAAAAGTTTGGAGAGAGAACTGAGGGAGTCAAAATTCAGGGCTAAGCTGACATGCCAGGACTTTTTTTGTGGAGTCAGAATGTTCTCTGTGGGATCTCTCAGTGCACAGTATGGAAGGGAGTGTAGTATTATAATAATAGTAACTAGCAATTACTGAATGTGTGGCGTGGTTTTAAGCTTTTATATTAATTCCTTTGATCTTTACAATATTTATTGGAACAGCTCTCTTTGGGTTTGAATCCTGACCCTTCACTTTCACCCCGTGACGCCGTCACCTCTACCAGCCTCAGTTTCCTTACATGGAAAATGAAGATGCTGGCCAAGAGAGGTGGCTCACACCTGTAATCCCAGCACCTTGGGAGGCCGTGGTAGAAGGATCACTTGAACCCAAAAGTTTGAGATCAGCCTGGGCAATATAGCAAGACTCCATCTCTACAGAAAAAAAAAAATTTAATTAGCCAGTTCTCTTTAAGTAGATGAGGGATTATAAAAAAACAGATTAGCCAAGCATGCAGGCACATACTTGTGGTCCCAGCTACTTGGGAGGCTAAAGAGGGAGGATCACTTGAGCCCAGGAGGTCGAAGCTGCAGTAAGTTATAATCACACCACTGCACTCCAGCCTAGACAACAGAGTGAGACGATGCCTCTAAAAAATTAAATTAAAATAAATTGGCTGGGTGCGGTGGTTGACACCTGTAATCCCAGCACTTTGGGAGCCCAAGGTGGGTGGGTCACCTGAGGTCAGGAGTTTGAGACCAGCCTGGCCAACATGGTAAAACCCCATCTCTACTAAAAAAAAAAATAAAAATAAAAAAATACAAAAAATTAGCCAGGTGTGGTCGCAGGTGCCTGTAATCCTAGCTACTTGGGAGGCTAAGGCAGGAGAATCTCTTGAACTTGGGAGGCAGAGGTTGCAGTGAGCCAAGACTGAGCCATTGCACCCCAGCCTGGGTGACAGAGTGAGAATCTGTCACAAAAAATAAATACATAAATAACAATAAATTAAAAATTAAATTAAAATAAATAAATAAAATGAAGATACTAACCATGCGACCAGGCCCTCTTCACAGGGCAGATACATGGTTAGAAATGGCATGATATGGCTGGCCGCGGTGGCTCACGCTTGTAATCCCAGCACTTTGGGAGGCCAAGGCAGGCGGATCACCTGAGGTTGGGAGTTCGAAACTAGCCTGACCAACATGGAGAAACCCTGTCTGTACTAAAAATACAAAATTAGCTGGGCGTGGTGATGCATGCCTGTAATCCCAGCTACTCAGGAGGCTGAGGCAGGAGAATCACTTGAACCTGGGAGGTAGAGGTTCTAGTGTGCCAAGATTGCACCACTGCACTGCAGCCTGGTGACAAAGTGAAACTCCGTCTCAAAAAGAAAGGAAGGGAAGGGAGGGGAGGGGAGGGGAGGGGAGGGGAAGGGAAGGGAAGAAGGAAGGGAGGAAGGAAGAAAGGAAGGAAGAGAGAAAGAGAAAGGAAGGAAGGAAGGGGCATGATATGGGCATAGCACTCAGGTGGTACGCCCACGTCAGCCATCCCGTGTAGGTAAACTGAGGGAGGAAAGGAAGGAGGAGAGCAGTTCTCCAGGGTTCCACTCTGGATCTCTTTTGGTCATTCACAGGACTCCTCCTTGCAGGTGGATGAAATCTTGGGGGACCAGCCAACTGCCAAGGAGCAGGTGTTCGCCGCACTGAAGCAGTTTGCAGCTGAACAGCGGGTGGATGATCTGGTGTGTGCTCTCACCCTGGCGCTGCCCCGAGAGGCCTGTGGGCCACTCCTGGACAACCTCAGGTACTGCGGGCAGGGGGCAGGATAGACAGGCAGGGTGGGTCTCACTTAGAGCCGTCATTCTCCCACAACCACCCCAGGCACCCCTTCCGGCCCAGGTGGGAGATAATAGATGGTAGCCTGCTCTTGAACGGCATCGCAACATACCTGCAAGCCCCAAACAAGGGTAGGCCAATGACCCTGAGAAGGCAGCTGTTGGCTCTGCCAGATGCCAGGGTACCACCTTGAGTGATGGGAGAAGGGCCAGGACAGACCTCAGAAAGGATCCACCTTCTGATCCAAAGTCACCACCTTGGCCAGGCACGGTGGCTGCTGCCTGTAATCCACACGCTTTGGGAGGCTGAGGTGGGAGAACCGCTTGAGGCCAGGAGTTGGAGACCAGCCCACGCAACATAGAAAGACCCCATGTCTATAAAATATAAAAATTAACTGGGTGTGGTGGTGCATGCTTGTAGTCCCAGCTACTTGGGAGGCTGAGGCTGGAGGATTGCTTGAACCCAGGAGGGTGGGGCTGCAGTGAGCTATGATTGTGCCACTGCACTCCAGCCTGGATGACAGAGCAAGACACTGTCTCAAAAAAAAAAAAAAAAAAAAGGTCACAGTCTGCCCTGCTCTACCCCAAAACCTAGATTGTAAAAATCTCCAACAGGATACCAGACACTTCCAATTCTTTATTGAGACAGGATAATGGCACAATGTGAGGGCAGGGAAGCCCAGGACTGCGCCATGTGGGGCTCCAGTACCCCCTCGACCTCCACCCTACAAACCATATGTGCTCTTGGCCCTTTGATTTCCTTTCTTTCCTTTCTTCTCTCTCTTTCTCTCTTTCTTTCATCTTCCTTTCTTTTGAGACAGAGTCTCACTCTATCGCCCAGGCTGGAGTGCAGTGGCGTGATCTCGGCTCACTGCAACCTCTGCCTCCCCGGTTCAAGCAATTCTCCTGCCTCAACCTCCCGAGTAGTTGAGACTACAGGTGCCACTACGCCCAGCTAATTTTCGTATTTTTAGTAAAGATGGGGTGTCACCATGTTGGCCAGGCTGGTCTCCAACTCCTGACCTCAAGTGATCCACCCACCTCGGCCTCCCAAAGTGTGTGGATTACAGACGTGAGCCACTGTACCCGGCCTGATTACTTTTCTTGTTTTGTTTTGTTTTGTTTTGAGACAGGGTCTCGCTCTGTCGCTGAGGCAGGAGGGTAGTGCCATGATCTTGGCTCACTGCAGCCTCCAACTCCTGGGCTCAAGTGATCCTCCTGCCACAGCCTCCTGAGTAGCTGGGACTTCAGGTGCGTGCCACCATGCCCAGCTAATTTTTGTATTTTTTTAGAGATGAGGTTTCGCCATGTTGTCCAGGCTGGCCTCAAACTCCTGAGCTCAGTCAGTCGCCCACCATGGCCTCCCAAAGTGCTGGAGTTACAGGCATGAGCCACGGTGCCCGACCCTTTGATGATGATGATGAATGTGTGCCAAGGACCTCAGCAGACACTAGAGGAACACTCTTTCACTGAATCACCCAAGAGCTGTTATTAACCCCATTTCCCAGAGACAGACTGAGGCTCGGAGAGGTTAAGAGGCTGGCCTGAAGCCACACAGCAAATTGGTAGCAGTCACAGGACCACGAGCAGGGTCAGCAGTGCACTTTCTGCTCTTCCGCTCTGTTTTGCTCGAAGCTTTTTTGAATCGGAGTCTCGCTCTGTCATCCAGGCTGGAGTGCAGTGGCATGATCTTGGCTTACTGCAACATCTGCCTCCCGGGTTCAAGTGATTCTCCTGCCTCAGCCTCCCAAGTAGCTGGGCGCCACGATGCCACGCTTGGCTAATTTTTGTATTTTTAGTAAAGACGAGGTCTCAGCCGGGCACAGTGGCTCACACCTGTAATCCCAGCACTTTGGGAGGCCGAGGCGGGCAGATCACGAGATCAGGAGTTCGAGACTAGCCTGGCCAACATAGTGAAACCCCGTCTCTACTAAAAATACAAAAAATTAGCAGGTTGTGGTGGCGGGCGCCTGTAATCCTAGCTACTCGGGAGGCTGAGGCAGGAGAATCACTTGAACCTAGGAGGCAGAGGTTGCAGCGAGCTGAGATCACGACACTGCACTCCAGCCCTGCCAACAGAGTGAGACTCTGTCTCAAAAAAAAAAAAAAAAAAGGTCTCACCATGTTTGCCAGGCTGGTCTCGAACTCCTGACCTAAAATGATCCGCCCGCCTCAGCCTCCCAAAATGCTGGGATTACAGGCGTGAGCCACCGTGCCCGGCCTGCTCTCAGTTTATTTGTCAGAAGAAAAAAAATACTGGTGGGTCCTCACCTGGAGGGACCCAGGAGTCTCGTGACTCCACTTCCATCCTTGGAGGCCCTCCCTGCCTGCCCAGCTTGGACCAAACCCCCTCTGGGCTGGACTGCTGTTCTCCCTCCCCGGATCCCGCCGGGTTTCCCTCCTCACCCAGCCTCCTGGACCTGCGACTGCTCCCCCATCCCTCCCCTCCCTCTTCCCGGACTCAGCCCGCCCCCTCCCCTTGCTGCCATTCACCCCGCAGCCTGCCCCTCCCTCTGGGCCTGGCCAATGTCAGGGACTGGGCTGGCCACCCTCCCCGCCCCCCCACCCCACCCCAGCCCCGGCGCAGCTCTCGGCTCTGCAGCGGAGCATAGGCGACCACCACCGAAAGAGGCCACCATGAGCTGCCTGGGGTGAGTAAGGGGTGAGCCCCTTGCTAGGAGAATCAGAAGAGGGGAAAAAAGGAAAAAAGTTATTTCTAGAGCCGAATTTGCCGCGAAGATGATGCGCTGGCTCTGAGCGCTTCCTGGGGAGCTGATTGACAGGCAGCCCCCCGTCCCACCCCTCCCCACCAGGGATGGGCCAGCGGGGCGCAGGCGGCCCAGCTGTACCCCAGGAAGTTGGCTCGCTCGTCTCCCGGCTGCTGGCAGCCGGGGTCGGCTGGAGGCCCTCTCGGTTCTCCTCTCCCACAGCGCTGCCGGTGTCTGTTCCTGCCCCCTCCCGGGCCAGCCCGCCTGCCCCCCGGGACAGCCCCATGCCCGCCTTTCCCAGCCGCTGCTGGTCCCCAAGCCTCCGGCAGCTGCGGCAGCGGGTCGGGCAGGGCGCGGGAGGGGGAACCCCCTTGGGTGCGCTCGATTTAGAGCCTGGGCAGCGGGAGCCCTGGACACCTGGGGATGCCCAGTCCCCGCAGCTTGAAACGGCAGCCTCTGCTGTAAGCGCGTGTCAAGTGCGCCAGGAAAACTGGGGAGGCTGCTGGAGGAAGGGGCGGCGCCCAGCTGGGCTCTGCAAGGAGAACGTTACCCTGGCAGTAGGGCTTCAGCCACCCCCGCACCTCTTCAAACCCCCCACTTCCCAACAACCCCCTCCCCAGGGCTGGCCTGTCACCCATGGCCCCACAGTGTGCTGGCCTCTAGGTTGGCAGCGATCTCTGGGCAGCCCCATCTGGAGAGAGGTCAGAGGGGGCATGGAGAAGCCACAGACGCAGCTGTGATTCCCAGGGTTGGGTGCCAGTTGATGGCTAACTCAGCACAGAGCAACCAGGGGAGGCTTCTTGGAGGAGGCAGCAGGAGGTGGTGGTGCTGTGGCTTAGTGACTGGTGGAGTCTGGTGGTGCGTCCTGTAGATGTGGGAGGACAGTCCCCAAGGAGAGTTCAGATGGGCCAGGTGCTAGCCATATAGGGTGAGGGCAGTGCCACCCTGGCCTATGGCATCCAACAGCCCCCAGCTGTGAACCACCCAACAGGGAGTAGAGGAGACCACAGAGAGCCACCACTTGGGCCCTAAGACCCCACATTGAGGAGAGACAAGGTTTAATTTGTTTAAGAATTTATAAATAGAGACAGGGTCTCACTATGTTGCCCAGGTTGGCCTGGCCTCAAGAGATCCTCCCATCTCAGCCTCCCAAAGTGCTGGGATTACAGGTGTGAGCCACTGTGCCCCACCAAGAGGTAAGATTTAAGTGAGAGGTTGAACAGCCAAAGGGTGGTAGGCAAAAAAATATACACGTGTGTGTGTGTCAAAGCTCTGCAAGGAGGCCAGGACCCACCCAAATCAGAGAGGTGTGGCCTCACTAAAGGGTGATCCCAGTGGCCAAAATAGAAGGCTTGGGGAGAAGGAGAAGGGAGCAGTGACACCATGAAGCTGGGCCATCTAGCACAGTAGCCACTAGCCACACATGGTTATTTAAAGTTAAATGTGGCTGGGCATGCTGGCTTATGCCTGTAATTCCAGCACTTTAGGAGGCCGAGGCGGGTGGATCACCTGAGGTCAGGGGTTCGAGACCAGCCTGGCCAACATGGTGAAACCCCGCCTCTACTAAAAATACAACAATTTGCTGGGCAGGGCCCGGCGCGGTGGCTCACACCTGTAATCCCAGCACTTTGGAAGGCCGAGGCGGGTGGATCACCTGAGGTCGGGAGTTTGAGACCAGCCTGACCAACATGGAGAAACCCCATCACTACTAAAAATACAAAATTAGCTGGGGGTGGTGGCGCATGCCTGTAATCCCAGCTACTCGGGAGGCTGAGGCAGGAGAATCACTTGAACCTGGGAGGCGGAGATTGCAGTGAGCCGAGATCGTGCCATTGCACTCCAGCCTGGGCAACAGGAGTGAAACTCTATCTCAAAATAAATAAATAAATAAATTAGCTGGGCATGATGGCAGTTGCCAGTAATCCCAGCTACTTTGGGAGGCTGAAGCAGGAGAATCGCTTGAACCCGGGAGGTGGAGGTTGCAGTAAGGTGAGAACAAGCCACTGCACTCCAGCCTCCAGCCTGGGTGACAGAGCCAGACTCTGTTCCAAAAAAAAAAAAAGTTAAATGTAATTAATATTTGATAAAATATAAAGTTCAGCTTCTCAGTCTCACTAGCCACATTCCAAGCACACAACAGTGACAGTGACATATGGCTAGCGGCTACCGTACAGGACCAGGCGGATGTAGACCTTGTCCATCTTCACAGAACGTTCCCTTGGACAGCGCGGCTGCTGTAAAGGGTGAGATGGGTCCGTGGTCACCATGTAAGCAGGAGGTCTCCTATTCCTTCACCACAACGGTTAATCCTGCGACTGGGAGGCTAATTTGGGTCTGTCCCCAAAGGGATCCCGGTCTGATGAAGTGAGAAAATGGCTTTCTAATTAGGACAGGCCAGGCAGTTTGAAAAGTGTGACGTGGCCAGGAGGGAACAGGAAAGCAGAGTCAGCTTTGCGGTCTGCTAGCGTTTCAGGAAATATGAGTGGTGGCGTGGGGGGAACGGGGTGTCAGGTCAGGGGCAGGTCATGGTAGAAGCTGGGATTCGGAATCCGGACAGACCCGGCTTGAATACAGGTCCACTCACTGGCAGTGCAATCTCAAGCAGGTTCACTGACATCTACAGTTTGTCTGTAAAATGGGCTTGGTAGTTTCTGGGTGTTCTCAGCAGGGTTCTTGGTAGGAAACCATGTAAATGAACTTGGCCAACTGAAAGCAGGAAAGGTGAGTTGAGAATCTAAGGGTGGCGTGTGAGGGACCATCTGCACCCTGTCACCCTCTTCTGCTTCAGTGCCAAGTGTCATGAACACCATAATATAGAGTTATTGGGACTGGGTGCAGTGGTTCATGCCTGTAAGCCCAGCATTTTAGGAGGCTGAGGTGGGAGGGTTGCTTAAGGCCAGAATTCAAGACCAGTCTGGGCAGCATAGTGAAACCCCATCTCTACAAAAAATACAAATAAAAAATTAGCTGGGTTTGGTGGTTCATGCCTGTAATCCCAACATTTTGGGAGGCTGAGGTAGGAGGATCACTGGAGCCCAGGAGCTTAAGGCCAGCCTAGACAACATAGCAAGACCCCATCTCTTAAAAAAAAAAAAAAGTTTAAAAATGAGCTGGGGGCAGTGGTGCCTGCCTGTAATCCCAGCGATTTTGGAGGCTGAAACAGAAGGATTGCTTAAGGCCAGGAGTTGAAGACCAGCCTAGGCAACAGAGCAAGACCCCATGTTTACAAAAAAAAAATTTTAAAATTAGCCAGGCATAGTGGTACATGCCTGTAGTCCTAGCTATTTGGGAGGCTGAGGTGGGAGGATCACTTAAGCCCAGGAATTTGAGGCTGCAGTGATTGATGATCATGCCATTGCACTCCAGCCTGGGTGACAGAGTGAGACTCTGTCTCTAAAAATAAGTGAGAGAGATGTTGGGAGAATTCTATGAGACGTGTAGATAGAAGCACCAGGCATAAAATATGTGCTCAATTAGTATTGGCTTCTTTTAGGGAAGCTCTTGTTCCCAAGAGCAGGTGTCTCAAGTAGGGCACTGCTGACATTTAGGAGCTGATATTTCTCTGTTGTCAGGGGCTGTCCTGCACATTATAGGATGTTTAGCAGCATCCCAGGCCTCTACCCCTAGATGCCAGTAGCACAACCCCCTGTCAGTTGTCATTTTGTAACAAACAAAATGCCGAGTGACTGCCAAATATCCCCTGGGTGGACCAAAATCACGACTGGTTGAGAAGTACAGCTCTGGAGGAACCTTAGGCAATGCCTTTTGCTGGAGCAGACACTTCAGGGAAGTCCGGCTGTTGCCTGTCCCCTGGTGATCTCCTAGTGACTGGGTGACCACCTCATGCTGCCCTGGGTCACCTGGCCACAGGCATGAGCAGCTGGCCCCACTGTGCCCACGGAGACCTGGCTCTGAGGTAGCGTGCCTGGATTTGACCCTGGGCGTCTGCTCCCTGGTTGCATCTCCTGTGCCCACAGCACGGTGGATGGTTTTCAGAGCCTTTGGCCATATGTGGTTCTGGATTCTGGGCCACTGCAGCTGGCACAATACAACCAGGAATGGCTCCAATCATAATGGGATGGCTGGGGCCCCACAGACGTCAGAGAGCTGTGCTGGCTGGGAGGCTTGTCAGCTGCTTCTCTCCCTTGCAGGGCTGAGGACAGGGCTTGGGGAGGGCACGGCATGAGTGGGCACTGGCTCCAGTTTCTGGCTGCTTCCAGGAAGAAGTACAGCCACGGGGGGTCACAGCAAGGTGATGGTCTTGCTAGGGCCAGGAATGGGGGGCTGCGGTGTATTGGGGAGCAGTGCGTGGACAGTATCACAGACCGATGATCGGACCAGAGGGTCCTCCCTGTGCTGCCTGCAGGTACCCACAGGCTGCCCCATGGGAGCTGTCCCTCTGAGTGAGACAGAGGGAAAGTCCCGGGGCATCTTGCCTCTGCTATTCCTGCCTGTCTTTGGAGAGGGCTTCATGCTGATGTTCTGGTTGGGGCTGCCCCTGAAGAGCCCCTCCCCAGGATGTGCCTTGAACTGGTTACCCCAACTCTCATTTGTTCCTCAGGTCTGATTCTGGGCCTCTCCAGAGGCAGTCGGGACTCCTTGAGACATGACACGCAAGCAGGCACGCTGGGGTCCCCTCCTGCTGCTGTTCAGGGGATGGCAGGCCCAGAGCCCCCAGGGAAGAGTCCAGACCTCCTTTCCTGTGGCCTCCCTCTCCTCCCCTTTAATGCTCCTTCCCTCTTCTCTCCTGGCAGGGCAAGAGGCGCAGCTCCGGGAGGCCCTCTACTCGCTCCCTCCCCACTCACCTGGGGGTTGTCGCAGCCTGGGCGTCCTGTCCTCACTTGCACTGACTCCCCAGGCCTCAGACACTCCACCTCCTCTGTGTTTTGGAATTCGGCTTCTTGTCCCATCCCAACACCCCCCTCTGGGTCACCTCCCAGCATCAGCCCTCTCCTGGTGTGCCAAAACCTTTGGAGTCCTTCCACCTCTCCTTGAACCATGAAACCCTCCCACGGCTCCTTCCTCTTCCCAGAGTGGGGTCTCAGCTGCTGACCACGGCATTCAAAGCCTCCCTATCCAGCCTCTTCTTGGCCACAGCCGATAATTAGCCAGGCATGATAGTATATGCCTGTAGTCCCAGCTACTTGGGAGGCTGAGGTGGGTCCCTCCCGACCCCGGGGAGGGTAAACAGGGCTTCTTCTAGCCGGCCGACTCCTGCTGAGCCCTGGAGGCCCAGCGCAAAGGGCATCCCCTCCGGAAAATATTGCATGCTCTACCAAAGGGCGTCGGGGCTTCCTCTGAACTGCGGGGACTCGCCACTGTGTGGGGGTCCGGGGCGCAGTAGCTGGAGAGGACGCAGGCGAGGATCCTGGGAAGGGAATAACGGAGAGAGCCAAGGGGAGTGAGCGCGGCGGCTTCAAACCGCCGCCAGTTTCCGCTGCACCCCAGAGCGACCAAAAGGGTCCCAGCAGGGCAGAGGCGGGGCTACCTGGAGGGGGCGGGGCCACCAAAAGGGGGCAGGGCGGGGCTGCGGGCCGGGACCGCTCGGGAGGGGCCGCGCGCGCTCGCAGGGCAGAGGTGCGTGGAGTCGCGGCGCGCTCGCTCCATTCCTGGGCTCGGCTACCCCCTGCCCTTCGGCACCTGCCGCGCTGCGGTCCCCGGCTCCAGATGGGGAAGGACCAGGGCTTCTCTCGGCACTTTCGGTAGCTTCCCCATCGCGTCCCGCGCCTCCGGGAACCGTGCGCCCTGTGCGCCACGGATCCGCCTCGGGCTGGTCTGAAAGGGGGTGGGGCTGGAGCGTGGAGGGGCTTCCCTTCCCTGGGTGGGCACCCTCCGAGCCTGGGCGGAGCCCGAGGCCCAGGGAGGTTGGAAATAAACTCGGTGGGTACCGGGGCGGCGAGGTCTAAGCGTTGGGCGCTCAGAACCCGTGCGTGGCCCTAAAGAGTCGGTGTTGGGATAAAAGGCTGGGATTGAAAGCCCACTTTCCTTCCTACAGCTGGGCTGGTCTAGGGGACAGGACAGAGGGCCGAGACTGAGGTTGGGTGCTCTTGTGAAAATCGGGGGCATCTCGTCCTGAGTTTGGGGGGCACGACCTCTCCACTGCCGTGCTCCCTATACTGAACCAGGGAACCCTTGTCCCCTTGCCACCATTTCGCTGGCTGATGATCAAAGGTGAGATAAAGAAAGCTGGGTGGGGGGCCAGGCGCAGTGGCTCACGCCTGTAATTCCAGCACTTTGGGAGGGCGAGGGGGGTGGGGGGGGCGGATCTTCTGAGGTCAGGAGTTCGAGACCAGCCTGACCAACATGGTGAAACCCCGTCTCTACTAAAAATTAAAAAAACCAGCCAGGTGTGGTGGTGCATGCCTGTAGCCCCAGATACTCGAGAGGCTGAGGCAGGAGAATCGCTTGAACCTGGGAGGCGGAGGTTGCAGTGAGCCAAGAGTGTACCACTGCGCTCCATCCTGGGCGACAGAGAGTCTCTCTCAAACAAACAAACAACAACAACAAAAAAGGCCGGACGCGGTGGCTCACTCCTGTAATCCCAGCACTTTGGGAGGCCGAGGCGGGCGGATCATGAGGTCAGGAAATTGAGACCGTCCTGGCTAAAACGGTGAAACCCCGTCTCTACTAAAAATACAAAAAATTAGCCGGGTGTGAAGGCATGCGCCTGTAGTCCCAGCTACTCGGGAGGCTGAGGCAGGAGAATGGCATGAATCCTGGAGGCAGAGCTTGCAGTGAGCTGAGATCGCACCACTGCACTCCAGCCTGTGTGACAGAGCGAGACTCTGTCTTAAAAAAAAAAAAAAAGAGAGAGAGAGAGAGAGCTGGGTGGGGAGAGAGGACCCTAGGAGGGGGCGGGGTAGGAACTTGGGGTTGGATTTAGACCTGACTCTGGCAGAGAGAACAGAACTGACCCGGTGTGCAAGGTCATTGTGTGGCCCCCAGGAAGAGTTCTGTGGCCTGAGAGAGGCCTGTTGGCATAGCAGGGACTTCAGAGTCCAGAGACAGTGATTGCTGGACTGCCAGTCGGGGGGATAGTGACTGGTGGTAATAGTCACTGTGGCCCCACTGCTCCTGGCTCTGCTGGGTCAGTCGATTTAGGGCAGACCCAGGGCTGGGGACTCTGGGCCAGACTGAGCTGCATGGAGGGCCAGCAGGAGCCAGGTTGGATGTCTGGCTCACCAGACAGCCTTGGCCTCTGTCTCAGCCCCAAAAACACCAAGTAAGGAAAGGGCTGCCCAACCTTCTTCCATCTGTGCAGTTGGTGACAGCCTGGTTCCCACCTGGGGGACAGGGCCTTTTCTTTTTTTTGAGATGGAGTCTCACTCTGTTGCCCAGGCTGGAGTGCAGTGGTACAATCTCGGCTCACTGCAACCTCTGTCTCCCCGGTTCAAGCAATTCTCGTGCCTCAGCCTCCTGAGTAGCTGGGATTACAGGAGTGCACTACCATGCCTGGCTAAGTTTTGTATTTTTAGTAGAGATGGGGTTTCACCACTTTGGCCAGGCTGGTCTCGAACTCCTGACCTCAAGTAATCTGCCTGCCTCGGCCTCCTAAAGTGCTAGGATTACAGGCTTGAGCCACCGCGCCCGGACGACAGGGCCTTTTCTAGTTGCTGCTGGAAGGTAGAGCTGTGATGTCCTCTTGACCCCTGCCCAGGTTGGACTCAAGGGTTGGGTGCATGGGGTGATGTCTTCAGAGTCTGTGGCTGGAGCCGGAAGTGAGGTGGACAGTCTCAGGTGTGTGTGTCTTCTCTCCTTTGCTTGGACATGAGGCTTGAGGTCTGGGAGGCTCTAAGGAATGTGCAGGCCTGGCAGATGGAGCGGTCAGGCTCCGGAGACCTTAAATGACCATCTGGGGGATGAGGCTGAGTTTCCGGATTTGCAGGAAGCATTGCAGGTGGATAGGAATGGGCACCGGGCAGAGGTGAGCAGGACATTCATCCTGGCTCCTGGTTACCCCCTGGACCATCCAGACCTGGGGCAGAGCTCACTGCGGGGACAGAGCCTCCTCCCTGAGAATCCACACCCACTTCCTCCCACCAGGCAATTTCTTTTGCCTGGCGGGCCTAATTACTCCTACCCACAGAGGTGGAGGGAAGTGTGAGGGCCGCTGGGACACCTCAGAGGGGTTTGTCTTTCAGTTGCAAGGCCACTGATCCCTTCTCCCTTCTCCCCCTCCTCTTGCCCTTGGCCCTGGCACCTGGTACAAGGAACAGGGAAGGGGGCCTTGGGATGCAGCCAGGGAGACCTCACAGGCAACCAGACCTTCAGGGGCTCTTGTTAGAGGTCCTGCCACAGTGCTGAGCGCTGAAGTCTGGTCTCTGATGCCAGCTGTGCCACAGGCCATCTGTGTAACCGTGGAGAGCTACAGGTCCTTTCTGTGCCTCAGAATCCTCTGCCACAGACCGGAGAGTCCATCAGGATGTTAACTGCTGCCATTACTCAGAGATGGGGTTAGGCTGCTGGTGGATCTCCTGTTGACTGAGTCTCTCCTGTGTTCTGAGCCCTGGCCAGTCACTGTGGCTCAGGATTGAACTATAGACATAACCCCCGGAAAGCTTCCAAGGCTGGGTGTTGTAGCTCACGCCTGTAATCCCAGCACTTTGAGAAGCAGAGATGGGAGTATCACCTGAGCCCAGGAGTTTGAGACCAGCCTGGGCAACATAGAGCCTCATCTCTACAAAAAAAATTAAAAAGAAAAAAAATGCCGGGCACAGTGGCTCACGTCTAATCCCAGGACTTTGGGAGGCCGAGGCGGGCAGATCACCTGAGGTCAGGAGTTCAAGACCAGCCTGGCCAACATGGTGAAACCCCATCTCTACTAAAAATACAAAAATTAGCCGTGGTGGTGACATGCACCTGTAATCCCAGCTACTCGGGAGGCTGAGGCAGAAGAATTACTTGAACTGGGGAGGTGGAGGTTCCAATGAGCCGAGATCTCACCATTGTACTCCAGCCTGGGCGACAGAGCAAGACTCTGTCTGAAAAAAAAAAAAAAAAAAAAAAAATTAGCCTGGTGGCATGTGCCTGTAGTCCTAGCCACAAGGGAGGCTGAGGCAGGAGGATCCCTTGAGACCAGGAGTTCCAGGTTACAGTGAGCTATGATCGTGCCACTGTACTATAGCCTGGGAGACAGAGCAAGACCCTCTCTCAAGAGAGAAAAGAACAGAGAGAGACAGAGAAAGAGAGAGAGTTTCTAGCCCTGCAGCTGAGACCCACGGGCCTTCCCCCTGCCTCTCACTTCCAAGGTAACTACTTTGAGAGCAGGAGCCACAGCCCCTTCAGCTTTGAACGCCAGTTCCTGGCTGGCACAGATAGCAGGGGCTCCCTGAATACATGTAGGATTAAGTTGGAAGGAGGCCAGTGTTGGGTACGGAGCCTCATTTAGCTAAGGAAGCAAAGGAGTGGACCAGGCTGGGGCAAGAGCCTGGGCAAGAGCTTAGAGATAGGACTGAAGGTGGCAGAAACGGGGTTCCTGGCAGATATCTGAGTGGGCAGCTGCAGATGGGCCTGGCTAGAGAAGCAAGCAGGAAGACTGGAGGCGTGGTGAGGGGCTCGTGGGTTCCAGTTTCCTCCAGCAGAGCCATCTAGAGACGAGGTGGGAGACAGTGGGTGGTGGGGATCCCTGGCTCAGGGCTTGGCCTGGCGGGTGCAGAGGGAGTGGGGGGAGAGGACAGAGGCAGGAGGAGGAACGGGTCCGTGGCCTGGCTTTGGGGGGCTCGGGCCCTGCAGTGGCCAGAGTCAGGGAGGATGGTCCGAACGGGCCATTCCCTAGGTGAAGCGAGCAGGACGCCAAGTCCTAGCTGGGGGCGCAAATCCGAGCAGCGAGGGGGAGACTGGGGTGCTACCGGCTGCTCATCCCGATCCCCCCAGCCCTCCGCCACTCCTGGGAAGAGGTGGGAGAGCCTAGGGCGCCGCCAGCGAGGACGCGCCTTCGGGCCGCGGTTTGCAGAGATCCGGGGTCCGGGAACGCGCCCCGACTCCGCCGTCCTCGCCGGCAGGATCTTCATCCCCAAGAAGCACCGGGCGCGCTTCGACGAGGTGGTGTCGCAGGGCCTCCTGGGCAAGCTGTGCCGCGCCCGCCGGGCCCAGGGCGCGCAGCGACTGCGCCGGAGCCGCAGCGAGGAGCGGCCGGAGCGCCTCCTGGTGTCCACGCGCGCCAGCGCCCCGCCGCGCCGCCCCGATGAGCCGCCCCCGCGCAGGGCCTCCTTGCTGGTGGGCGGCCTCGCCGGCCCCGGGGGCGCGCGCAGGTACGCGGGGCTCACAGGCACTGGCAGCGGGCGCCTCCCTGCGGGTGGGCTCGGGACCGAGACCCGGGAAGAGGGCGTAGGGGCGGGGCTGGGCATCTGGGGTGCTTAGGGGGCCGGAGAGGTTAAGGGGAGAGGGACACGGGACATCTCCAACCTCTGCGCCTCAGGGCCCCCTCTCCATCATGCTGCTCGCCCCTTCTTTTTCCCCCAGGACTGTCCGAGTCTACAAAGGCAACAAGAGCTTCGGCTTCACACTTCGCGGCCACGGGCCTGTCTGGATCGAGTCTGTCCTGCCTGGTGAGGGGTGGACCGGTTGCCCTAAGAGTCCCTAAGGCCCAGGATGGGGTGAAGGGCCCCGTGGTGGCTCTGCCGGGTCATTGTACCCCATGTAGGCTCCTGCTCAGCAACCCCTCCCCGTCAGGTACCATCCTTGTGTAGACGGTGTCCCCAGAGTGTCCCAGAGCCAGCAGATCTGAATCCCATTCCTACCTAAGATGCTTGAGGCCAGAGCCTTCTGCCTGAGTTGGGGCACCCCACCCCTGCCCCTCTAAATTCAGCATCACCCCAAGCCAAGGGAACCAGGTTCTGCATCCAGACCTTTCCTGTGTCCACAGGGAGGGCCGGGGGCACTGTCTAGGACTCTGGGGCAGCCAGGACTGAGCTGGTGCCTACCCAGGCTGTGCCCCCAGCAACACGAGCTTCATGGAGTGCCCACGCTGAACTGGGTTCTTGCCTGGCAGGCCAGACTCAGACAGCCAAAAGGGCCTCAGGGCTTCTGCCTGCTGTCTAACCCCTGCTGAATATGGACTTCGCTCTCCTCCCACCCTGCTAGCTCCTTCTTGTTCCTGAAATCATGGCATCTTTTTATTTATTTTATTTTATTTTATTTTAATGAGATAGTGTCTCGCTCTGTCACCTAGGCTGGAGTGCAGTGGTGCAATCTTGGCTCATTGCAACCTCCATCTCCGAGGCTCAAGTGATCCTCCCACCTCAGCCTCCAGAGTAGCTGGGACCACAGGCGCACGCCACCATGCCTAGCTAATTTTTTGTATTTCTGGTAGAGCTGGGGTTTTGCCGTATTGCCTAGGTTGGTCTTGAACTCCTGAGCTCAAGTAATCCTCCTGCCTTGGCCTCCCAAAGCGCTGGGAGTACAGGCGTGAGCCATCACACCTGGCCTATTTTTAAAATTTAATTTAATTTAATTTTTTGAGACAGAGTTTTGCTCTTGTTGACCAGGCTGGAGTGCAATGGCGTGATCTCAGCTCACTGCAGCCTCTGCCTCCCAGGTGCAAGCGATTCTCCTGCCTCAGCCTCCTGAGTAGCTGAGATTACAGGCGCCTGCCACCACACCCAGCTAATTTTTTTGTATTTTTAGTAGAGATGGGGCTTCGTCATGTTGGCCAGGCTGGTCTTGAACTCCTGGCCTCAGGTGATCCACCCGTCTTGGCCTCCTAAAGTTCTGGAATTACAGGCAAGAGCACCACACTCGGCCTATTTAATTTTATTTTAAGAGATGAGGTCGGCCGGGTGCGATGGCTCACGCCTGTAATCCCAGCACTTTGGGAGGCCAAGGCAGGCGGATCACGAGGTCAGGAGATTGAGACCATCCTGGCTAACACGGTGGAACCCCGTCTCTACTAAAAATACAGAAAAAAATTAGCCAGGTGTGGTGGCAGGTGCCTGTAGTCCCAGCTACTCGGGAGGCTGAGGCAGGAGAATGGCGTGAGCCCAGGAGGCGGAGCTTGCAGTGAGCTGAGATCATGCCATTGCACTCCAGCCTGGGCGACAGAGTGAGACTCCATCTCAAAAAAAACAAACCAGAGATGAGGTCTCCCTCTGTCACCCAGGCTGGAGTGCAGTGGCATGATCATGGCCCACTGTAGCCTCCAACTCCTGGGCTCAAGTGATCCTCCTGCCTCAGCCTCCTAAATGTTGGGATTACAGGCGTGAGCCACCATGCCCAACCATGGCATCTTGAAGAACGCAGAACCTCTGCAGTGCAAGAATCCCTTTCTTCCTGCCCCTCCAGTGGGGCAGGGGTGTGTGTGCACTCATATTCATTGTGGAAGGTGTTTGTAGGGCAGAAGTGTCTCCTAGAGCTGAATTGAATTCTCCCTCCCTGTAACCATCTGCTCAGAACTGGGTCACCTGCTCTGTCCTGCATCCGTCCCCTCCCAGCACCTAAGTGTAATGCTTCTGGTTACACATCCCCATTGGTGGCCATGCCAATGCATTCTTTCCACACTCTGCATGTCATCACATCTCCAGTGTATGGATCTGTGAGCTGGGCATCGTCTGATCCTGTAGTCCCAGCCCGGGACTGATTCCATGCCTTTCCTGTCATAGGAAGCCAAATGGATGCTTAGATGGACGCTTTTACAAAGGGGGAAACTGAGGCCGGTAGTCCCAGCCCTGGAAGAGCACTTCAGTGTCAGTGCATCATCCTTACAGGCTTCAGGCTGTTCTGAGACTTAATCCTGAGAAGTGGCATGTTCAGGTTCTTCCCCGATTCGGGCATCACTAAATTGTTGACACCATATTGTAAGCAAAAGGCCCAAAGCTGCTCTCTGGAGAGCTTCCTCTAGAAGTGATTAATCTCTCCTCTGTGGATGTGGCTGTTCCAACCATGCCACCACCACCATCTCCATCTCCCAGTCTCTCCCACATGTGTAGCCAGAGATACCTGGCCTAGGGCCTTGTTAGAATCCAGGTGTGGCTGGGTGCAGTGGCTCACACTTGTAATCCCAGCACTTTGGGAGGCCGAGGCAGGAAGATCACTTGAGCCCAGGAGTTTGAGACCAGTCTGAGCAATAGTGAGGCACATGCCTGTAGTCCCAGCTACTCTAGAGGCTGGGGTGGGAGGATCACTTGAGCCCAGAAGTTCGAGGCTGTAGTGAGCTATGATCGTGCCACTGCACTCCAGCCTGGGTGACAGAGCAAGACCCTGTCTCAAAAAAAGAAAAAAAACATCCAGGTCTGCTATTCTTCCCAACCCAAACTGCAAGCCAGTGATCCCATGCCTTTCCTGTCATAGGAAGCCAAATGGATGCTTAGATGGAAGCTTTTACAGATGGGGAAACTGAGGCCTGGAGAGGCTCTGGTAAATTAAGGACCAGAAACTGGGATCTCCTGACTCCTGGCCCAGGAGTGCTCTTTGATTCCCTGCGACAACCTCTTTAGCTGTCCCACCATTCCAGGCAGGCCAGATTGGATTCGCCACCACCATCACTCTCTCCTTTTTGGTCCAGGGAAAGGACTTCCCCCATCTCGCCTCTCCCGGGAAGTCTTCCCTAATTGTTCCCTCTCTTCTCTGGACAGTTTCCACTTCCCCCAGAGAGAACTTCTCGCAATCTGAGAGTATATTTTATTTAACCATTGATCATTTTCCCTACTTTCCAAATTACATTTAGAATGATGACTCATAAAAGAGGCAGAAAGAGGCCTATGTGGTGGCTCACACCTGTAATCCCAGCGCTTTGGGAGACTGAGGCAGGAGGATCATTTGAGGCCAGGAGTTTGAGACCAGCCTGGGCAACATGGTGAAACTTCGTCTCTACAAAAAATACAAAAATTGGGTGGCCGGGCATGGTAGCTCATGTCTGTAATCCCAGCACTTTGGGAGGCCAAGGCGGGTGGATCACTTGAGCAGGAGTTAGAGACTAGCCTGGGCAATATGGCGAAACCTCGTCTCTACTAAACACACGCTAATGCACACACACACACCCACACACACACACATTAGCCAGGCGTGGTGGCTGTAGTACCACCTATTCAGGAGGCTGAGGTGGGAGAATAGCTTGAACCCAGGAGGCAGAGGTTGCAGTGAGCCTAGATCACGCCACTGCACTCCAGCCTGGGTGATAGAGCGAGACTCCATCCCAAAAAAAAAAAAAAAAAAAATTAGCCCGGAGTGGTGGTGCGTGCCTATGGTCCCAGCTACTCAGAGGCTGAGGTGGGAAGACTGCTTGAGCCTAGGAGGTTGAGGCTGCAGTGATCTGTGATCACACCTCTGCACTTCAGCAAGACCCTGTCTCTAAAATTAAAAAAAAAAAAATACAGAAAATAATTCTCCTGAAGTAAAGAGGAATCCCAGACCCTGACAGGACCTTTCTGTGTGGGGCTAAGAACAGTGTATGGAGCAGGGACTCAAGAAGTACTGATGCTGCCTAAGTCCTGCCCTCCAGACCTTGCTCTTCTCCAGCACTGGGGGTCCATGCTGTGCCCCCGCTAGGGGATCACTCCCGTGGTCCTTAGATCCTTAGAGCAGCTGAGATCAGAGACGTGCAGAGTATATTACAGGGGTCTGCTGACCTGATTTGACTCTCCTCTGCCACCCATGCCTATGGGGCTCTGTATTTTTTTTTTTTTTGGTAGAGATGGGGTCTCGCTATGTTGCCCAAGCTGGTCTCGAACTCCTGGGCTCAAGCGATCCTCCTGCCTTGGCCTCCCAAAGTGCTGAGATTACAGGTGTGAGCCACCATGCCTGGCAAGCTATGGGTCTCTGAGTCTCCATTTCTCGCCTGTAAAACAGGATAGCATCCTGCCCAGCTGACTGGCACACCCTCTCTTCTTGCTTCCAGGGAGCCCAGCTGACAATGCTGCCCTCAAGTCAGGTGACCGGATCCTCTTCCTCAATGGACTGGACATGAGGTCAGAGGCTATTGGGGACACCAGGGGTTGGTGATGAGCTGCCCCCACCCCCTGCAAGACTCCTGCCTCTTGGGGCACCCAGGCTGTGATCACAATCTCCTCTCACCAGTTGGTCCCCAGGGTCTGTCCCTCTTCCAATGGGAACTCTTGAATCTAACCCTCCTCCTCTCCAGTCGCCAACTCTAGCCAGGACCTCAGTTCATCCTTCCAACCAGAAAATACTCCAGCTCCATGCTGGGGACACAGAGTCACACAGAGGTGGTCTTGCTGTGTGACCTCTGTGGACAGGACAGGGAGGTCTGGCTGGTGGCCGTGGACAGGGCTCACCCCAGTCAGGCCCTCCTGGGCCATCTCTGCTTGGCAGGAACTGCTCCCATGACAAGGTGGTGTCTATGCTGCAGGGCAGTGGTGCCATGCCCACGCTGGTGGTGGAGGAAGGGCTCGTCCCATTTGCCAGTGGTGAGACCCCCATGGACACTTGGCTTCCTTGGCCCACAGAGACCCTGCCCGGGCTGCTATATGTGAGAGTCACAGTGCGGAGGACTCAGCTCTTCCCCTAAACCTGCAGCTTGCCTCCCCGGGGCTGCCTCCTAAGTGGTGCTATAGAACCCCAGTGAGGCTGGGCATGGTGGCTCATGCCTGGAATCCCAGCACTTTGGGAGGCCAAGGTGGGAGGATCGCTTGAGGCCAGGAGTTTGAGACCAGTCTGAGCAACATGGCGCAACTCTGTCTCTACTAAAAATACAAAAATTAGCTGGGCGTGATGGCGCGTGCCTGTAGTCCCAGCTACTTGGGAGGCTGAGGCAAGAGAATCACTTGAACCCAGGAAGCGGAGGTTGCAGTGAGCCGAGATCGCGCCATTGCACTCCCGCCTGGGCAACAGAGCGAGACTCTGTCTCAAAACAAACAAACAAAAAACCCTAGTGTATAGCCTTAGGGACCCTTCCCAGGGCTGACTCCCTCTATCCTTGGCCCCAGTGTCGGGCCGCAGGCATGCCTTCCCATGCATGGCACTGGACAGCCACACCCCAGCTCAGGAGGTCTCCTGACCTCAAAAGCCAGGGAGACTGCACCTGGCCTGGGACTCTCAGTCACTCATGCCTCTCCCGCCTGTGGTCCCAGCAGACTCCGATTCTCTGGACTCACCCAACCCGTCGTCGGCGCTCACCTCCCTGCAGTGGGTGGCGGAGATCCTGCCGTCCAGCATCCGGGTCCAAGGGAGGACCTTCAGCCAGCAGCTGGAGCACCTACTCACACCTCCTGAGCGCTACGGGGTCTGCCGGGCCCTCGAGAGCTTCTTCCAGCACAGGTGACCGGGCCAGAGCCGCGGTGGGGCCCTGCCCTGGGTGGGCCCTAAGTCCTGCCTAGACTCACATCCTAGTCTCCCTGCCTGAACCTCCTCAGTCCCGTTCTCCTGGGGGATGCTCAGGAAGGTGGCTGCTGGTATCAGGGGCCCCAGGGTGGTGGGCAATTGAGCTGCCCTGGAACAATCTCTGACTCTGACACCTCCTAGTCACGTGACCTTGGGCGAGTCTCAGCCTTCTCTGTGAAGTGAGGCAGACAGGAACCACCTGCAACATTCTATTTTTTTTTTTTTTTTTTTTTTTTTGAGATGAAGTCTCGCTCTGTCACCCAGCTGGAGTGCAATGATGAGATCTTGGCTCACTGCAGCCTCCGCCTCCTGGGTTCAAGCGATTCTTCTGCCTCAGCCTCCGAGTAGCTGGGATTACAGGTGCCCACCACCACACCCGGCTAATTTTTTTGTATTTTTACTAGAGACAGGGTTTTACTAGAGACAGGGTTTCACTATGTTGGTCAGGCTGGTCTCAAACTCCTGACCTCGTGATCTGCCCGCCTCGGCCTCCCAAAGTGCTGGGATTACAGGCGTGAGCCACTGTGCCTTGGCCCACCTGCAGCATTCTTGATGGGACCTTCACCAGAGCCCCACCTGTGGGCACTTGTCGTGGGCCAGGCCCTTCGGGGTAGGGTTGGTGTCTTTCTTTTTGGACCTCAGCTGCAGCCAGCTGCATTTATCACACTCCTCGGTCCATGGGGTCATTATTATGGTCTCTGCAAAGCCTGTCACTTGTCCATACCTTTTTGTTTTGTTTGAAGGGTTTTTTATTTTTGTTTTTGTTTTTTGAGATGGTGTTTCACTCTTCATTGCCCAGGCTGGAGTGCAGTGGTGCGATCTCGGCTCACCGCAACCCCCACCTCCCGGACTCAAGCGATTCTCCTGCCTCAGCCTCCCAAGTAGCTGGGATTACAGGCATACACCACCACGCCTGGCTAATTTTGTACTTTTAGTAGAGATAGGGTTTCTCCATGTTGGTCAGGCTGGTCTCAAACTCTCGACCTCAGGTGATCCACCTGCTTCAGCCTCCCAAAGTGCTGGGATTACAGGCATGAGCCACCGCACCTGGCCTGGTTTGGTTTTGTTTTTTAAAAAAGATGGGGAGGTCTCACTATGTTACCCAGGCTGGTCTCGAACTCTTGGGCTCAAGTGATCCTCCCAAAGTGCTGCGGTTACAGGCATGAGCCACTGCACTTGGCTTTAAAGAGTCTTAAGATGTAATTCACATACTATACAATTTGCCATTTAATTATACAATTCAGTGGTTTTTAGTATATTCACAAATACGTACAAACATCACCACGGTCCATTTTAAAACTTCATCACATCAAAAAGAAACCCAGGCCAGACACCTATAATCCCAGCACTTTGGGAGGCTGAGGCAGGAGGATCGTTTGAGCCCAGGAGTTCAAAACCAGTCTGGGCAACAGAGCAAGAAGCCATCTCTACAAAAAGAAAAAGTTAGCTGGGCATGGTGGTGCGCACCTGTAGTTCCAGCTACTCGGGAGGCTGAGGCAGGAGAATCACTTGAACCCAGGAGGCAGAGATTGCAGTGAGCCAAGATCGCACCACTGCTCTCCAGCCTGGGTGACAAAATGAGACTTCGTCTCCAAAAAAAAAAAAAAAAAAAAAAAAAAAAAAAAACTGTGCTTGATATCATGTTTTGTGTCTAACTTATTCACCAATTACTATGTGTTTAGCTCTGTCCAGTGTAAATTTCATACATTGATTATAACTAAAGCCAAATTCCTTTAGATCACAGTGATGCCCAACTTTTTATTTTTGCTACTTTCTTTTTTTTAATTTTTATTTTTTGTTTGAGATGGAGTCTTACTCTGTCATCAGGCTGGAGTACAGTGGCGTGCTCTCGGCTCACTGCAACCTCCACCTCCTGGGTTCATGCAATTCTCCTGCCTCAGCCTCCCGAGTAGCTGGGACTACAGGCACTCTCCACCACGCCCAGCTAATTTTTGTATTTTTAGTAGAAACAGGGTTTCACCATGTTGGCCAGGATGGTCTTGATCTCTTGACCTCGTGATCTGCCCACTTCAGCCTCCCAAAGTGCTGGGATTACAGGTGTGAGCCACAACGCCTGGCCTATTTTTGCTACTTTCTTAGCCATAAAAGTGACATTCTGTTATTTTTATTTGATTTTCTTCTATTACTAATTATTTTAAGCATCTTTTAATATGCTTGTGAACTTTTTCTGGGATTTTCTCTATAAATTACTGTTCATACCCTTTGTCCATTTTTGTTTTCTTGGACTTTTTGTCCTTGTTGACTGGCATGAAGTTTCTTGTATATTTTATTTTATTTATTTTCTGAGATAGGGTCTCACTCTGTCACCCAAGCTGGAGTGCAGTGGTGCAAACACAGCTCACTGCAGCCTCGAACTCCCAGGCTAAAGTGATCCTTGTGCCTCCGCCCCCCAGGTAGCTGGGACTACAGGCGCTCGCCTACCATGCCCAGCTAATTTTTTTTTTTTTTTTTGGTAGAGACAGGGTTTTGCCATGTTGCTGGTCTTGAACTCCTGGGCTCAAAAGATTCACCCATTTTAGCCTCCCAAAGTGCTGGGATTACAGGTGTGAGCCACTGCTCCCAGACCCTTGTATATTTTATTTTATTTATTTATTTATTTATTTTGAGGCAGAGTTTTGCTCTGTCGCCCAGGCTGGAGTTCAGTGGCATGATCTTGGCTCACTTCAACCTCTGCCTTCCCGGTTCAAGTGTGTCTCCTGCCTCAGCCTCCTGAGTAGCTGGGATTACAGGCGCCCACCACCATGCCTGGCTAATTTTTGTACTTTTAGTAGAGATGGGGTTTCACCATGTTGGCCAGGCTGGTCTCGAACTCCTGACTCAGGTGATCCCCCTGCCTCAGCCTCCCAAAGTGCTGGGATGACGTGTGAGCCACGACGGCTGGACACCTTTGTATATTTTAGATGCTGATTTCTCCTTGATTTTGAACATTGTAAATTTCTCTCCCATTTGTTACTTCTGTTATTAGGTCTGTTGTGTCTAACATGAATGTGTCTAAGTTGGGCTTCCTTGAATAGATAACCTTGATTTTGCATAATCAAACTCACCACATTTTTGGTCTTATAGTTTTGTGTAGGGTCCAGCCCTACAGGGCCTGTGGGTTTTTCTCTTCGTGTGCGGAGATGAGAGATCATAGAAATAAAGACACAAGACGGCCGGGCGCGGTGGCTCACGCCTGTAATCCCAGCACTTTGGGAGGCTGAGATAGGCGGATCACGAGGTCAGGAGATCGAGACCATCCTGGCTAACATGGTGAAACCCCGTCTCTACTAAAAATACAAAAAAAAAAAAAAATAGCCGGGTGTGGTGGCGGGCGCCTGTAGTCCCAGCTACTTGGGAGGCTGAGGCAGGAGAATGGTGTGAACCTGGGAGGCAGAGCTTGCAGTGAGCCGAGATTGTGCCACTGCACTCCAGCCTGGGCGACAGAGCGAGACTCTGTCTCAAAAAAAAAAAAAGAAAGAAAGACACAAGACAAAGAGATAGAGGAAAAGACAGCTGGGCTCGGGGGACCACTACCACCAAGACGCGGAGACCAGTAGTGGCCCCGAATGCCTGGCCGTGCTGTTATTTATTGTGTACAAGGCAAAGGGGCAGGGTATGGAGTGAGAGTCATCTCCAATGATAGGTAAGGTCATGTGAGTCACGTGTCTGCCAGACAGGGGGCCCTTCCCTATTTGGTAGCTGAGGCGGAGAGAAAGAGGGGACAGCTTATGTAATTATTTCTTCTACGCATTTTAAAGACTTTAGTACTTTCACTAATTCTGCTGCTGCTATCTAGAAGGTGGAGCCGGGTGCACAGGGCAGAACATGAATGCGGACCAGGAGCGTGACCACTGAAGCACAGCATCACAGGGACAGCGTTAGGCCTCTGGATGGCTGTGGGCGGGCCGTCAGGCCTTCCACAAGCAGTGGTGGAGCAGAGTCTTCTTTAACTCCACCAGGAAAGGGAGACTCCCTTTCCCGGTCTGCTAAGCAACGGGTGCCTTCCCAGGCACTGGCGTTACCAGTAGACCAGGGAGCCCTCTAGTGGCCCTGTCCAGGCATAACGGAGGGCTCACACTCTTGTCTTTTGGTCACTTCTCACCGTGTCCCTTCAGCTCCTATCTCTGTATGGCCTGGTTTCTCCTAGGTTATAATTGTAGGACAAAGATTATTATAATATTGGAATAAACAGTAATGCTACAAACTAATGATTAATAATATTCATATATAATCATATCTATAATCTATTTCTAGTATAACTATTCTTATTCTATGTATTTTCTTTATTATATTGGAACAGCTTGTGCCTTCGGTCTCTTGCCTTGGCATCTGGGTGGCTTGCCGCCCACAGTTCTGGCTTTTGAAATTTTAAGCTCTTCCCTGCTTCTAGGTCAAAAGATATTCTCCTACTTTATTTTTATTTATTTATTTATTTATTTATTTATTTTTATTATTATTATTATTTTGAGACGGGGTCTTGCTCTGTCACCCAGGCTGGAGTGCAATGGCGCGATCTCAGCTCACTGCAACCTCCACCTCCCGGGTTCAAGCGATTCTGCTGCCTCAGCCTCCCGAGTAGCTGGGATTACAGGCACACGCCACCACGCCTGGCTGATTTTTGTATTTTTAGTAGAGAGGGGGTTTCACCACGTTGGCCAGGCTGGTCTCGAACTCCTGAGCTCATGATCCACCCACCTCAGCCTCCCAAAGTGCTAGGATTACAGGCGTGAGCCACCACCCCCAGCCTATTTTTATTTTTGTTTATTTATTTATTTTTTTGAGACAGAGTCTCGCTCTGTGGCCCAGGCTGGAGTGTAGTGGCACAATCTTGGCTCAGTGCAACCTCCGCCTCCTGCGCTCAGGCGATTCTCCTGCCTTAGCCTCCTGAGTAGCTGGGATTACAGGCGCACACCAACATGCCTACCACATTTTTGTATTTTTTTGTAGAAACAGGGTTCACCATGTTGGCCAAGCTGATCTCGAGCTCCCGACCTCAGATGATTCGCCTGCCTCAGCCTCCCAAAGTGCTGGGATTATAGGCATGAGCCACCATACCTGGCCTGCTCTATATGTTTTTTGGTTTTTTGGTTTTTTTTGAGACAGAGTCTTGCTCTGTCACCCAGGCTGGAGTGCAGTGGTGCAATCTCAGCTCACTGCAACCTCCACCTCCTGGGTTCAAGTGATTCTCCTACTTCAGCCTCCTGAGTAGCTGGGACTGAGGGTACATGCCACCACGCCCAGCTAATTTTTGTATTTTTAGTAGAGAGGGGGTTTCACTATGTTGGCCAGACTGGTCTTGAACTCCCGATCTGAGGTGATCCAGCCGCCTCAGCCTCCCAAAGTGCTGGGATTACAGGCGGGAGCCACCGCACCCAGCCTGCTCTGTATGTTTTAACCTTCACAACAGCTCTATGAGGTAGATGCTATTTTTATTCCCCTTTTACAAATGAGGAAACTGAGGCACAGAGAGGGTAAGTCACTTGAGAAAGGTCACTTAGCTGGTAAGTGGCAGAGCTGAGATTGGAGTCTGGCTACCCTATCCCTGGAGCCTGCCTTCCTGCCCACTTCTCTCTCTCTCTTTTTTTCTTTTTTTTGTTTTTGTTTTTGTTTTTGAGTCGGAGTCTCACTCTGTCTCCCAGGCTGGAGTGCAGTGACATGATCTCAGCTCACTGCAACCTCCACTTCCCAGGTTCAAGCAATTCTCCTGCCTCAGCCTCCCGAGTAGCTGGGATTACAGGTGTGCACCACCACACCTGACTAATTTTTGTACTTTCAGTAGAGACGGGGTTTCACCATGTTGGCCAGGCTGGTCTTGAACTCCTGACCTCAAATGATCCACCTCGGCCTCTCAAAGTGCTGGGATTACAGTTGTGAGCCATGGTGCCCGGCCCCCACTTCTGTCTTTCAAGGGTAGGGATAGGGCATGAGGGCAGACGCTGTGGCTTGGAAGTGCCGTCTTGTCTACCCCCACTCTGTGCATCATGGTAAGCCCATGAGTATTGAGCCTCGCATTCCTGCACCTTCCCCCAGGAACATCGACACCCTCATCGTTGACGTCTACCCTGTGCTGGACACCCCTGCCAAGCAGGTCCTGTGGCAGTTCATCTACCAGCTGCTGACCTATGAGGAGCAGGAGCTCTGTCAGGAGAAAATCGCATGCTTCCTGGGCTACACGGCCATGACAGGTAAGCGTCCTCTCCCCTGCCACTTCCCTGCCTGCAGCTGCTGACTGTCCAGTTCACCAGGTGAACAGACAGACACCTGTTCTCACCTGTGAAGGTGTTTGTTTGCTTGTTTGTTTGTTTTGAAATGGAGTCTCACTCTTGTGCCCCAGGCTGGAGTGCAATGGCACGATCTTGGCTCACTGCAACCTCCGCCTCCCAAGTTCAAGCGATTCTTCTGCGTCAACCTCCCGAGTAGCTGGGACTAAAGGCGCATGTCACTACGCCCAGCTATTCTTTTGTATTTTTAGTAGAGAAGAGGTTTCACCATGTTAACCAAGATGGTCTCTATCTCCTGACCTCATGATCCACCTGCCTTGGCCTCCCAAAGCTCTGGGATTACAGGTGTGAGCCACCACGCCCAGCCTTTTTTTTTTTTTTTTTTTTTTTTTTTGAGATGGAGTCTTGCTCTGTTGCCCAGGCTGGAGTGTCGTGGTGCCATCATGGCTCACCGCAGCCTCAACCTCCTGGGCTCAAGTGATCCTCCCACCCCGGCCTCCCAAAGCACAGAGATTACAGGTGTGAGCCACTGCATCTGGCCTCACCTATGAGGTCTTACAGCCGATTTGGGCCCCTCCCACATAGAAGTGTCCACAGCCATGCACGTACACACCCAATACACCAGGGCTAGGCCCACACGTGGCCCCACGGACGCGCCTTCCCACCGTGACCTTTATGCAGCATATACAACATAACCTGAGACTTTAGACACTGCACCTAACCACCTGCAGTCTCAGTTTTTGCACCCACAAAATGGAAGTGGTCTCAGTGGCTGCGCTCTGTACTCTGAGAAGTGGAACTTGTGAGAAGGAACTCGTGTAAGGCTGGACGTGGTGGCTCACACCTATAATCCCAGGGTTTTAGGAGACTGAGGTGGAAGCATCACTTGAGCTCAGGAGCTCAAGATTAGCCTGGGCAACATAGCAAGAGCCTGTCTCTACCAAAAAAAAAAAAAAAGTTTTAATTTAGCCAGGTGTGATGCACACCTGTAGTCCCGGCTACTCAGGAGGCTGAAGTGGGAAGATGGCTTGAGTCCAGGAGATCGAGGCTGCAGTGAGCTATGATCAAGCTACTGCCTCCAGAAAAAAAAAAAAAGAAAGAAAAAAAGAAAAAAGAAAGAAACTCACGTGGTTGCCAGACATGCCAACACCACCACCAGGATCGTGAGCACACGACCACATCCCACCTGGCTGGTGGGCTCCCAGTGTACTCTTTCTTGCACACACACAGGCCTGCAGTGCCATGTGTGGCTGCCACCTGTCTGTTCAGTGTGCCCTCCGAATGCCCACAAACCCCTGCACTCAGCATGCAGGCCATGTGGATGGAAGGTGTGCTGAAGCCTGTGTTCTACCCTGTTCTAGGCATCCTGCACCTGCTCTGAAAGCCGCTGCAGGTGCAGTGGTTCACTCTTGTAATCCCAGCACTTTGGTAGGCTGAGGTGGGTGGATCACTTGAGGTCAGGAGTTCAAGACCAGCTTGGGCAACACAACAAGACCCCCATATATTCAAAATATTTAAAAATCAGCCAGGGGTGGCCGTGCGCGGTGACTCACGTCTGTAATCCCAGCACTTTGTGGAGCTGAGGCAGGACGATCACATGAGGTCAGGAGTTCGAGACAAGCCTGGCCAACATGGGGAAACCTCATCTGTACTAAAAATACAAAAATAAGCCAGGTGTGGTGGTACGCAGTTGTAATCCCAGCTACTCGGGAGGCTGAGGCAGGAGAATTGCTTGAACCCGGGAGATGGAGGTTGCAGTGAGCTGAGATCGCACCACTGCACTCCAACCTGGGCAACACGGTGAGACTCCATCTCAAAGAAATAAAAAATAAAAAATTAGCCAGGCGTGATGGTATGCACCTGTAGTCCCAGCTACTTGGGAGGATGAGGTGGGAGGAGCACTTGAGCTCAGGAGTTGGAGACCAGCCTGGGCAACATAGCAAAAAATTTTGAAATTAGCTGGGTGTGGTGGCACACACCTGTAATCCCAGCTACTGGGGAGGCTCAGGCAGGAGGATCTCTTGAGCCTGGGATTCAAGGCTGCACTGAGCCTTGATTGCACTCCAGCCTGGGGGACAGAGTGAGACCTGTCTTAAAAAAAAAAAAAAAAAGAAGAAAAGAAAAAAAGGCAGGTGTGGTGGCTCACATCTGTAATCCCACCACTTTCAGAGGCTGAGGCAGGTGGATCACCTGAGGTTAGGAACTTGAGACAAGCCTGGCCCACATGTTGAAACCGCATCTCTACTAAAAATACAAAAATTAGCCAGGCATGGTGATGGACACCTGTAATCCCAGCTACTTGGGAGGCTGAGGCAGGAGAATCGCTTGAACCTGGGAGCTGGAGGTTGCAGTGAGCTGAGATTGCACCACTGCACTCCCACCTGGGCAACAAGAGCAAAACAGTCTCAAAAATAAAACACTTCTATTTTGCCCATAATCCTCTCTGGGCAGCAGTGACTTGGCCTGGGGCAAGCACAGGGCATTGAGACTCTGGAAGCTGTTGTCATGAGATCTCTGCTAGGCCCCTGAGTTCAGGCTAGCTGCATTCTGGTGCTGCATTCTGGTGCTGCTCCTGGCACCTGGTTTCTTGCCCTGGGGCTTCCCCTGAAGAGCTGTTCTGGAGGCAAGCAGGGCAGGCCCCGTAGCTTGGGGTCCGCATATTGGTGCAGATGACATCTGCCCTCCCCTCCCTGTTTTGGAGGTCCCTTGTCTGGCTGAGAGGGCAAGAGGGCCCCATGTTCCCTGCATGTCCCACAGCAGAGCCGGAGCCTGAGCTGGACCTAGAGCCGGAGCCCACGCCTGAGCCCCAGCCGCGGAGCTCCCTGCGGGCTTCCTCCATGTGCCGCCGCAGCCTCCGGTCCCAGGGCCTGGAGGCCGGCCTCAGCTGCGGTAAGGCTGGTGTCAGGGGGAGGGTATGAATAGAGCTCAGTTTTTCCACCTGCAAAATGGGCTTGGTGAGGTGGGGAATCCCAGGGAATGGAGCTAAGCAGGGCTCAGGATTGGCCCTCCTGGGTCTGCAGGGCCTGTTGGTTCTGGGCCGGGGCCTGAGCTGTAGAGCTCAGATACGGTAATGACATTATTCCCCGGTAGGTCCCAGCGAGTGCCCTGAGATGCCTCTTCCCCTGATCCCAGGCGAGCGCCAGGCAGGCGATGGCACGTCCCTCCCTGAGACCCCCAACCCCAAGATGGTGAGACCTTCTCTGCCCTCCAGGTGGGGTCAGTAGGGGGCAGGGAATGGACGGTCCATAGGACTGGGCCCAGGAGACCCAGGCCAAGGCGTCCCTGTGCTGCTTCAGGCTGGGGCATATCCCTGCCTCCCGGCCCACCCAGGCCTGGACCACATTAGGGCCACGAGGGGAAGTAGAATGGGCTGGACTCTCCCCCGTCTCCCTCCAGATGTCAGCCGTCTATGCAGAGCTTGAGTCTCGACTGAACAGCAGCTTCAAAGGAAAGATGGGGACCGTGTCCAAATCCCGGGCTTCCCCTCCAGGCCCCAGCCCAGCAGTCACCACAGGTAGGGCTCCAGCCTCTGTCATCTACTGTCCGGGTGTTTCCCTCCACCCCAGGCTCAGCCCTGGAGCTGCTTCTCTGCTCCATCAGGGTCAGGGTTGTCCCAGTCCCTCCCATGGCCCTGTGACCCTCACCTCAGCTGTGGATCAAGAAAGTAGCCTGGGTACCGTGGGTCGTGCCTGTAATCCCAGCACTTTGGGAGGCCGAGGCAGGAGGATCAATTGAGCCCAGGAGTTTGAGACCAGCCTGGCAACATAGTGAGACCCCATCTCTAACAAAAAAAATACAAAATTAGCTGGGCATGGTTGCATATGCCTGTAGTCCCAACTCCTCAAGAGGCTGAGGCGGGAGGATCGCTTGAGCCCAGGAGTTCAAGGCTGCAGTGAGCTATTTCAAACCACTGCACTCTAGCCTATAAGCAACAGAGTAAGACCCTGTCTTAAAAAAGAAAAAGAAAAAAGGCAGATGCCTGATTCTGAGGAAGTCCCCGAGTTAGCAAGTGGTTATTGGATAAATGATCAAGTGCACGCGTTGTCCTGTGAATGGCACAGCTGGGAAGACAGTTGCTCTGCAGCTCAGAAGGCAGGAGCCCTGGGAGGTCCTCCTGTGATCTCAGGGCTTGCTGGGTGTGCGAGACGCTCCATGACTCTGGCTCTGGGCCCTAGAGAAGCCCCTCCACCCTTTGAGTTAATGGTGTTCAGTGGCTCCCAGCTGGGACCCTTGGTGACCATTCCAAGGTGAGCTGGCGTCCAGCCTGTCCTGAGGCCGAGCAGTGCTCCTGCTCACCAGATCTGGCCTTTAGTCATGCTTGGAAGGCAGGGCCGCTCAAGATCTTCCTGCACTGTGCCCAGAGAGGGAAAGGGGAGTGGCCTGGGACACAGAGCCAGCCTGTCCTAGGACCCTCTCTCCAGCTTGCACCTGGAACCTCGGTGCTGGCTGAAGAGGAATCCTCATACTCCATCCCTCCTCCAGGGCCCAGGACCCTGTCCGGCGTCTCGTGGCCCAGCGAGCGACTCTTGCCCTCCCCCTGCTACCACCCGCTGTGTTCGGGGGGCCTGGCCTCCCCCAGCAGCTCTGAGTCCCACCCCTACGCCAGCCTGGACAGCAGCAGGGCGCCCTCCCCACAGCCAGGCCCCGGGCCCATCTGCCCTGACAGCCCCCCAAGCCCGGACCCCACCCGCCCGCCCAGCCGCAGGAAGCTCTTCACCTTCTCCCACCCTGTGCGAAGCCGCGATACTGACCGCTTCCTGGACGTGCTGAGTGAGCAGCTGGGCCCCCGGGTCACCATCGTGGATGATTTCCTGACCCCTGAGAACGACTACGAGGAGGTGGGCATGCAAGCAGGTGTGGAGGGAGGCGGGTGAGGCGAGGTGTGGCGGTCTGCAAGGCAACAGTGTTCCTGGGCTCCCGCAAGGGGCCTGCTGCCCTTGGGATCTTCCCCAGGCTATCCCACTCCCTGGCTCAAGCTATCCCACCCCTTGCCCCAGGTTACCCTATCTCCTGTTCAAGGTTATCATGCTCCTTGACTGAGGCTAGCCCATATTCCCTGTCCAAGGTTAGCCCATTCCTTAGCTCAGGCTATCCCACTCACAGCCTGAGGCTAACCCATGAGAGGGTCCTATCATTAGCTCAGGCTATCCCCCTCACAGCCTGAGGTTAACCTGTGAGACAGTCCTATCCTTAGCCCAGGTGTCCCTCACAGCCTGAGGCTAACCCGTGAGATGGCCCTGTCCTTGCCCCAGGCTATCCCATGATCCTTCACTTTGCACCTGCTCTAGTCTCTCTGGGCCCAGCCTCACCCTCCCCTTGCCTCTCTCCCCACCACCAGATGAGCTTCCATGATGACCAGGGCAGCTTCGTAACCAATGAGCGGAGCAGCGCCAGCGACTGCATCAGCAGCAGTGAAGAAGGCAGCTCCCTGACCTACTCCTCCATCTCTGACCACATCCCCCCACCCCCGCTCAGCCCCCCACCACCGCCACCCCTGCCTTTCCATGACCCTAAGCCCAGCTCCCGCAGCTCTGATGGTTCCCGAGGCCCTGCTCAGGCGCTGGCCAAGCCCCTCACCCAACTCAGCCACCCAGTCCCTCCACCACCCCCACCGCCCCTGCCCCCACCCGTGCCCTGTGCACCCCCCATGCTGTCCCGGGGCCTGGGCCACCGGCGCAGTGAGACCAGCCACATGAGCGTCAAGCGCTTGCGGTGGGAACAGGTGGAGAACTCAGAAGGCACCATCTGGGGTCAGGTGGGTGACCTGGGACCCAGCAGCGCTCTGTACTGGGGGAGGATGGCTTGGGCAGCAGCACTGAAGGAAAACCCATCGGCCAGGCATCTTCCAACATCATCCTCCCTACCCCAAGCAGAGGATAAGTAGAGGCCCAGCCCAAGGACATCCCCACGCTTGGGGGCCACTGCAGGCATTGAAGCCAATCTGTGTCCCTCAGCCAAAGACACACACTGGGGACACCTGGAAATGCCACCCTACCCATCCTTGAAACCTATCACTTTTGAGGCCAGACAAGTTCTCTTAAACCTTTAAAAGAGCAGCTGGTTCAAACTCCTGCACACCAGCCTTCACCCTTTCACTTTGATGCTTGAATTTCCTCCCTCACAACACTGCCAGTGTATGCTTGAACACCTTCAGTGATGGGGAACTCACTACCTGTCAAGGTCTTCCTTTCCTCACTGGACGATTTTAACCATCCTTTGTCTTGCTCTGAAATCTTGTCTCCCCAGGATTCCCATGCCCTGTTTTCTTTCTGGCCCTTAAAATCGGGCAGAGCAATCTTATCCACAGACCAAACAATCTGCAAGATGAACAAGGTTCACCCCACCCCTTTTTTTTTTCAGATCATTCTCTTAGAACATGGTTTCCAACCCCCACTCCAGTGTCCATGTCCCTGTCAAAGAGACATTCCCAGATGGAACCCCCAATGGGGCTTGACCAGCTCAGAGGAGAGAACAGGGTTCTCAGCTCCTTTGACTGGGACATCATACTCCTTTTAATATGGCAGGGGCTCCTTCCAGCTCCCAGGGCTGCCCCGTCCCAGTGCTCATGATCACCATCATCCTCAACTCCATCTTCTTGGGATCAATAGCTCACTCTCACATGTAGTCACACTGGGCAGAGGCATGCTTGTGATTTTTCCCCACTGCCATCTCCTGGGTCCCAATTCTGTCTCCTGCTTTCTCAGCCAAGATATCATCAGCCCACATCTCCAGGGACCCTTTCCAAGTTGCTAATAAAGATGCCCATTGAGGCCAGGCTTGGTGGTTCACGCCTGTAATCCCGGCACTTTGGGAGGCTGAGGCGGGAGGATTGCTTGAGCCTAAGAGTTCAAGACAAGTCTGGGCAACATAGTGAGATCTCGTCTCTACAAAAAAATCAAAAAGTTAGCCAGACCTGGTGGTGCATGCCTGTGGTCCCAGCTACTCGGGAGGCTGAAGAGGGAGAATCACTTGATTCCCACAGGTGGAGGTTGCAGTGAGCCAAGATGGCACCACTGCACTCCAGCCTGGCGTAGAGAGTGAGACCCTATCTAAAAAAAAAAAAAATCTCAGTGAGACAAGGGCACAAATAGGGACCTCCTGGGTCCCCTGGAGACCTCACTCCTGCCAGCCTTGGACCGATCTTCAAGTCTTGCCCCACAGCGTGGTTCTTCCATTGGTTACCAAAGGTGGACACAGGGACACAGGTCACACATCTGGCCAAACCCAAATCCATCCTCAGTGTCCCTGCCCTGCAGCCATGTTCTAAGACTTCATTCCCCTGCCTGCCCTCCCTTTGGGTTCTCTCCCTTTGGCAGCCACCCCATCCTCACTCCCTGTCCCAGCCCCAGGCTGTTACCTCTCATCTACGCCATTCATCACAGCCACGTGTCCAGCGTCTGGCCCCTAGGCTGTCACAGTTGCAGTTCTCCCAGCACCAGCTCACTCTGCCCAGGGCAGCCCTGGTGAACTCACTGCTCTCCAAGGAGACCTGATGACAGAGCCAGACCCCTGAGCCACCTCCGGTAGCCCCTTACTTGGCTCTAGCCTCTTCACAGCTCCTTCATGCCCCCGCTGCAGTCCCACCTTGCTGGCTTCTGCACGAGTAGTGTTCCAAGTCTTGAGTCTCGATTGACCCCAAGAGTCGCTGGCTCAGCAACCGGTGACTCGGATGATCTGGCTTCTCCTGCAGTCTCCTCCTGCTCCGGGCTTTATCCCAGCACCTGATGGATGCTTTTGCTCGGGAAGCCCCTAGGGTGGCCCTCAGAGGGTGGGAAGTGGGAGGCCAGTCCAGCTGCTGCTGCTCCTCCTACTCTGAACCTCCCATCCTCCCTCGCAGCTCGGGGAAGACTCCGACTATGATAAGCTGAGTGACATGGTGAAATACCTCGACCTGGAGCTCCACTTCGGCACCCAGAAACCTGCTAGTGAGTGGCCTGATGGCCTTGGGGGAACCCCAGATACCACACCATCTGTGGCAGCCCCAGGCTTAGCATCTCCCAGGGCTGCACTGACTACTATTTAACCTGATGCGTCCTCAAGCCTTCAGTCCCTGAGTTATTTAATAGCTGGCATTTAGGCCGGGCACAGTGGCTCACGCCTGTCATCCCAGCACTTTGGGAGGCTGAGGTGGGTGGATCGCCTGAGCTCAGGGGTTCGAGACCAGCCTGGGCAACGTGGCGAAACCCTTGCCTCTACCGAAAATACAAAAAATTAGCCAGGCACACGGTGGAGGATGCCTGTGGTCCCAGCTACTTGGGAGGCTGAGTTGGGAAGATCGATTGAGCCTCGGAGGTGGAGGTTGCAGTGAGGCGCGATCACACCACTGCACTCCGACCTGGTTACCTGGGTGACACAGTGAGACCCCGTCTAAAAAAAAAAAAAAAAGCTGGCATTTATTGTGCAGTGATCAAATACCAGGGACTCTCATTTCTAAATCCCATGGCAACTCTATGATGTACATACTGTGATCACCCCCCACCTCCTAATGAGGAAGCACAGAGAGGTGAGGTAATTTGCTCACAGTCATACCGTAGACAGGAGGCATCCACAAATACATCTTCCAGGCTCCCTTGCCCTCACCCCTTCCTGGGTATCTCCCTGTCGTTGATGGGTGGAACAGGCGGTCCCAGGATGGAACAGAAAGACCTGGCTTCCTGCAGCACGGGGAGTGCACAGGACGCAGGGCGGGGGAGGTTACACACAGGACCTGAAGGTCCCCGACCTGAGGAATGAAGGGACTATGGACATGTAGCTGATTAAGTCGAGGTCGTGCTTAGGGGGATAGTGGCTGTTGGCTGTGACCACACCACCCCTGGGCCTTCCCACTGCAGCCTCAGCCTAGCCGCCTTCGTCAACTGTCAGTTTCTTTTCCAGAACCGGTGCCGGGGCCGGAGCCCTTCCGGAAGAAGGAGGTGGTGGAGATCCTGTCCCATAAGAAGGCCTACAACACCTGTGAGGGTCCGGGGAACCCCAGGGGGTGTAGGGGGCAGGCGGCGGCCCTTTCTCTGGGCCTCAGACCTGCCCAGGTGGATGACAGAGATTAGGCGGTGGGGACCCGGCCTCCTGTCGCTCAGCGCGGTGAAGGCCCCCTCCCAGGCCCCATAGCCAGCCAGATCCCATGTGGGCGCAGGTGCCGGCCCCGCCCTCACTGTCTAATCAACTTCCCGGTTCTGGCCCCGCCTCCAGCCTCATTCCCTCTCTCCTTCGCAGGCCCCGCCCTAGTCCCTGGCCCGACCCCCATAGACCCCACCCAGCTTCTTAATCTAGCGTCTCGAGAACCCCGTCCTCACCCTTAAATCGGTCGCTGAAAGACCGTCTCTATTTCAGGGCCCGCCCCTGCCCCGGCCCCCTACGGCACCCCTCGCAGGCCCCGCCCTTGTTCCTTGTCCCCTCCATTCGGTCTCCTCCCTGTAGCCGAAGCCCACCTAGAAGCTTCGCCCTCTCCCTGCTGGGCCCCGCCCTCTTCCCCCGCTCGATCTCAACCAGCAGCCCCGCTCAGTTTCCTTGCTCCTACCCGCCAGGCTCCTCACAGTAGCCCCGGCCAATCCCAAAGCCCCGCCCTCTTTCCACCCGGGCCCCGCCCCAGTTTAGCCTCATAGACCCCGCCCTGTTCATTGACCCCCACCCCTCTAGCGTTCCTCCAGTAGCCGAGGCCCCGCCCCAGCTCTGCCTCGCAGGTCTACCTGCTTCCCTTGTCCCCTGCCCCTTCAGATTCCCCGCAGTATCCTGGGCCAACCTGGAAGCCCCGTCCCCTTCCTGCCGGGCCCCACCCTCTCCCGGCCCCTGCTCACCGAGCGGCCCCGCCTCCTTTCCTTTTTTCTTCCTCTTAGCCCAGGCCAATATTGAAGCGCCGTCCTCTCCCCATCCGGGACCCGCCTCAGTTCAGCCTCTTGTCCCCGTCCGCGTTTCTTGTCTCTCCAGCCTCAAGGCCCCGTCCTCTCCCCTAGGCCCCGCCCCGTGTCCGCCCTCTCCCCGCCTCTGCCCTGCCCTCTCCGTCTTGGGTCCCATCCGGCCCCGCCCAGCTCACCGCCCCGCCCCGCCCGCAGCCATCCTCTTGGCGCACCTGAAGCTGAGCCCCGCGGAGCTGCGCCAGGTGCTGATGAGCATGGAGCCCCGGCGCCTGGAGCCTGCACATCTGGCGCAGCTGCTGCTCTTCGCGCCCGACGCCGACGAGGAGCAGCGCTACCAGGCCTTCCGCGAGGCGCCTGGCCGCCTCAGCGAGCCGGACCAGTTCGTCCTGCAGGTGCCGCGACCACAACCCCGCCCCGAGGCCTCGGCCGGCTCCATAGGGGCTGTCGCTGTGGCCAGTGCTGCTGGGGTCCCGCGCGCCTTCGGGGGCCGCCATTGCGCCCAAGCCTCTGAGTCCCAGTTTAACACCTTTAATGGCCGGGTCCTATCAGGGGTCCAAGGTACATGGGAGGTGGGCTCCCCCAGGGGTCGTGCTTATTCTTCCTACCGGAATATCGGGCCGAAGCAGCCAGCAGACCCCCCCCCCCTCCCACCCCAAAGCCTGCGGTGGGGCAGAGGGTCCCAGGAAGGGGATGGGTGAATCCTGGCTCTGCCTTCGAGGCAGATGCTGTCAGTTCCCGAATACAAGACACGCCTGCGCAGCCTCCACTTCCAGGCCACCCTCCAGGAGAAGACAGAGGAGATCCGAGGCAGCCTTGAATGCTTGCGCCAGGCCTCCCTGGAGCTCAAAAACAGTCGGAAGCTCGCCAAGATCCTGGAGGTCAGTGGGCGTACCCTCCCTGGCACCCTATCTGCTTCTCTGCCTCCTGGGGCTTCCAGCGTGGAGGCCCATCCAGGCAGCAGGGTGGGTGGGTGGTGGGGTGAGGACAGGACCTACCCACCTTCTTGTCCACAGTTTGTGTTGGCCATGGGCAACTATCTCAACGATGGACAGCCCAAAACCAACAAGACCACGGGCTTCAAGATCAACTTTCTGACAGAGGTGAGGGGACCTGCCGGCAGCAGTCGACTGGTTTGCTCTACCAGCAAGGCGCTAACGCCAGGCCTAGCTCAGTTGTGGCAGAGGGCAGAAGAGGACATCGTGACCAAGGAGGGCTCTCCTCCTAGCAGGAAAAGGGCCACATTGAAGCCAGGATGTGACTGCAGCAAAGGGTGGGGTGGGGTGGGGTGGGGGAACACACTCCCAGGATCTGGAAAAATGGAGTGAGGGAAGAGAGTTTGGAAAGAGAGTGTCAAAGGCTGGGGATTGGGCTGGGTGTGGTGGCTCATGCCTGTAATCCCGGCACTTTGGAGGCCAAGGTGAGAGGATCACTTGAGGCCAGGAGTTGGAGACTAGCCTGGACAACATAGCTAGACCCCAGTTCTACAAAAATAATTAGCTAGGCATGTCGCATGCCTGTAGTCCAAGCTACTTGGGAGACTGAGGTGGAAGGATCACTTGAGCCTAGGAGTTTGAGGCTGCAGTGAGTTATGATGGAGCCACTGCACTCCAGCCAGGGCAACAGAGCAAGACCCTGCTATTAAAAAGTGGGGGCGCCAAGAATTCATCATTGATGCCACAGTAGTCCAGGAGAAGCCGGGCCCGTGTGACCCCATCTGATGGGGTCCTTGATGGGAACGTATATTGGGGGTCACTTGCAGCTGAACTCCACCAAGACAGTGGATGGGAAGTCCACCTTCCTGCACATCCTTGCCAAATCGCTGAGCCAGCACTTCCCTGAACTCCTGGGCTTTGCTCAGGACCTGCCCACCGTGCCCCTGGCTGCCAAAGGTATGCTGGGTGGGTGGATGGGGAGGCAGAGGCATGCTGTCCTGGGCTGGGAGAGTGGCCCCATGCAGCCCCTGTCCTCTTCCCTACAGTGAACCAACGGGCCCTGACCAGTGACCTGGCTGACCTCCATGGCACTATCAGCGAGATACAGGATGCCTGCCAGAGCATTTCCCCCTCTAGTGAGGACAAGTTTGCAATGGTCATGTCGGCATCCTCTGAGCAACCTGTTCCTGCACCAGGCTGGATCCTGGGGTGGTTGGGTAGAGCTGGCTATGGCTCCAGTGGCCGCTGGAGACCTCGACTTCCAGCAGAGATTCTGGACACAGGTTGCTGTGCACCCAGGGGTCCTGGAAGAGGCTCTATCCTGGGTTGTTTATTGATTGATTGATTGATTGATTGAGACAGGGTCTCACTCTGTCACCCAGGCTATGCCTGGCTAATTTTTGTATTTTTAGTAGAGACAAGGTTTTGCCATGTTGCCCAGGCTGGTCTAAAACTCCTGGGCTCAAGTGATCTGCCTGTCTCAGCCTCCCAGAGTGCTAGAATTACAGGTGTGAGCCACACCACCAGGTCCCATCCTGGATTATAAATTTATTTATTTATTTATTTGTTTAATTTTATTTATTTTTTGAGACAGAGCCTTGCTCTGTTGCCCAGGCTGGAGTGCAGTTGCACGATCTTGGCTCACTGCAGCCTCCGCCTCCCAGGTACAAGCTATTCTCCTGCCTCAGCCTCCCAAGTAGCTGGGATTACAGGCACCCACCACCACACCTGGCTTATTTTTGTATTTTTAGTACAGACATGGGTTCACTGTGTTTTCCAGGCTGGTCTTGCACTCCTGACCTCAGGTGATCCACCTGCCTCTGCCTCTCAGAGTGCTGGGATTACAGGCCTGAGCCACTGTGCTTAGCCCTGGGTCATTTATAATCCAAGTGCTTATGCCAAGTCTGTGTGTAACTGAAGCCAGAGCTCTTTTGAGTGCCCCAAAGCCACTGTACCATCTGTCCTCTGGGGCAGTGGAGCCCAGAGCTAAGTGTCAAAATTACAAGGAGCAGCCTGTCAGGCCCTACCAGCCAAAGACTTTCAGGAGGGTGGGACATTCCCACTGAGCCTCCAAACAGGGCCTGGCCAGTGGGTGACAGAGGCCCAGATGGGAAGACAGGAAAGAAGGGCATGTGGCAGTTCTCCCTGCTCCCCCTCTCTGGCTCCAACACCCCTTGGCAGGGAACACAGGGTTTTCCCTAATGCTGAAGCTAGGTAAAGGGGAGAGCTCTGGGGGCTGTGCCTGTGGCCAGGGCAGTAGGTGGTGAAAGCCCGTCACATTCCTCTGACTGCAGCACATGGGGCCTGGTGCGGGTGAGTGTCTGAGTAGGAATTTGATGTCAGATCCACCCCTGCCCTTTCCTCTCAGGCAGGAGATCTGCAGAGAATCACTAAGCAAACTCTACAGCCTGGGCAAGGTGCTTTTCACCCCCATCTTCCACCCACTTCACACCTGGATTTTTGTTTTGTTTTGAGATGGAGTCTCGCTCTGTTGCCCAGGCTGGAGTGCAATGGCGCGATCTCGGCTCACTGCAACCTCCATCTCCTGGGTTCAAGCAATTCTTCTGCCTCAGCCTCCCGAGTAGCTGGGATTACAGGTGCCCACCACCACAACCGGCTAATTTTTTGTATTTTTTAGTGGAGATGGGGTTTCACTATGTTGGTCAGGCTGGTCTCAAACTCCTGACCTCATGATCCACCTGCCTCGGCCTCCCAAAGTGCTGGGATTACAGGTGTGAGCCACCGTGCCTGGCCCACCCAGATGTTTTGCAGATGTGAAAACTGAGGCTGTTTAGGTAAGGGTTAGTCCACTCTAGCATCCCTCAGTCCAGGGGTATTGGCCTGCTTCCTTGGGCTTGGAGGTCCCCAGAGAGAAGATGGATGGTCACATTCAAGGGTAGCCTCTGGGCCAGGTGCAGTGGCTCATGCCTGTAATCCCAGCACTTTGGGAGGTCAAGGCTGAGAGATCGCTTGAGGCCAGGAGTTTAAGACCAGCCTGGGCAACATAGGGGACCGCATCTCTACAAAATAATTTGAAAATGAGTCTGGCATAGTGGTGCATGCCTGTAGTCCCAGCTACTCAGGAGGCTGAGGCTAGAGGATCACATGAGCCTAGGAGTTCAAGGTTGCAGTGAGGTATGATCACACCACTGCGCTGTAGCCAGGTGACAGAGTGAGACCCTGTCTCAAAAATAAAATGAAGGCAGTCCAGGCGCTGTGGCTCACACCTGTAATCCCAGCACTTTAGGAGGCCAAGGAGGGTAGATCACCTGAGGTCAGGAGTTTGGGACCAGCGTGGCCAACATGGTGAAACCCTGTCTCTACTAGACATACAAAAATTAGCCAGGTATGGTGCCATGTGCCTGTAATCCCAGCTATTCAGAAGGCTGAGGCAGGAGAATCACTTGGACCCAGGAGGCGGAGATTGCAGTAAGCCAAGAACATGCCATTGCACTCCAGTCTGGGAAACACAGTGAGACTCTGTCTCAAAATTAATTAATTAATTAAAGGCAGCCTCTGCAAAGGAAATTGACCTGGCATATCAGACAGGCATAGGCCCAAATCCTGACTCATTTCCTTACCTGCTGTGGGACTGTGGGCAAGTCAGTTACCCTCTGTGAGCCCAGTTTTCTCATCAGGAAAAAGAGGGGTCATGAGAGCCTTTACCACAGTGGTCATTAATTGATATGACCCTGGTGGGTTCAACCGTGGCTCAGGCACTACAGTGCTTGCTGTGTGATCTTGGGCTAGTTGCTAAAGTCCTCTGTGCTTTAATTTGTTCGCATGTAAAATAGAGATAATCTACCTCATAGAGGTGTTAAACGATGATTCAACAAGCTTGGAACAAAGCTTGGCACCATTTTAAGTGCTGAAAAAATGATAGCGATTCAGCCACTGAATCTTTTTGCAAGACTGACCATGTATCAGATGCTATTCTAAGCCCTGGAGGTGCAAGGAGGGAGCGAGCTTTCACTTAGGCGGTAGGAAATGAACTTATGAACAGTTTCAGATCATGACAAATGCTCTAGAAAACAGAGTAAGGCCTAAGGCCAGGTGCAGTGGCTCACACCTGTAATCTCAGCACTTTGGGAGGCCAAAGTGGGAGGATCACTTGAGCCCAAGAGTTTGAGACCACCCTAGGCAACATACACCCCATCTCTATTTTAAAAATCAAAAACTTAGCTGGGTATGGTGGTGTAAACCTCTGGTCCCAGCTGCTCGGGAGGCTGAGGTGGGAGGATCACTTGAGCCTGGGAGGTAGAGGCTGGAATGATCTGTGAGCTGTGATCACGCCACTGCACTCCAGGCTGAGCGACAGACTAAGACCCTGTCTCAAAAAAAAAAAAAAAAAAAAAAAAGGCCTAGAGAGTGACAGAGGGGCCTACTGTAAATGAGTGGTTGGGGAAGAAGGTGGCAGTGGAGGCCTCTGATCAGAGACCCAGGGCCTGGCCCTGCAGAGAGAACAGGGGTGAATGGCCTGAGGCTGCACTGGCTGTGGCCAGTTCCAGGAAGAGTTCAGTGGCCAGTGGGACTAGAGTCCCTGAACAGGGCCTGGTTCCCTGTTGGACACAGGGCCTGGCCCTTGGAAGGACTCAGGCCAACCGGGAATAGGGCTGCTAGGGACCTGTCTGTCGGGCCACCACCCGAGACCCTGGGGGCACCAGCGGGCTGGCTGTTTCCTTAACTGAGGCCCGTCAGTCCTTCCTGGAGACGGCCCAGCCAGCACTTCGGGCGCTGGACGGGCTGCAGCGCGAGGCCATGGAGGAGCTGGGCAAGGCTCTGGCCTTCTTTGGGGAGGATTCCAAGGCCACCACCTCTGAGGCTTTCTTCGGCATCTTTGCAGAGTTCATGAGCAAATTCGAGGTGAGCCTCGGTGGAGCCCTGAGGGGCCCTTTTGGAGAGGTGGGGGCCAGAGGCCAAATGAAGGGATCCTCCATGAAGCCAGGGCTGGGAAAGGGGCTCCAGTGAGTGACACATCCCCCTAACTCCCTGATGGGCTATCTAGTGTGGGAAGAGACAGGGGAGGCGTCACAGGTTCCTGGGACCACTGACCACCCTACCTCTGTGTTCCCCCTCCCCAGCGAGCGCTGAGTGACCTGCAGGCCGGGGAGGGCCCGCGCAGCTCCGGGATGGTTTCACCCCTGGCCTGGTGACAGTGGCCACAGCGCGTCCTCTGCGGCCTGAGCAGGGATATGGAGGCCGAGAGGGCAGCCCAGACACTGCCGGGGTCCGGGGCCACTGTGCCCCAGGCTCTGAGCACACCGCCAGCCTCACCTGCAGCTACCTCAGCCGCCGAGCTGTGGCCGGGCCCTCCTCTGCCAGCCTTTGTTCCTACACCCAGGCCCAGAGTCAGATGCTGTAGGAGCAGGTGCTGAGTGTGCCTGCACCTGGAGGACCGTGCTCTGTCAGCTTCCTGGGCCCACTTCCCACTTCGCTCCCAGGCTGTCAGGGGGGCCTGGAGGGTGGATTACAAAGTGGCCACATTCCTGGGACATGTGGACTTTTTTCTGATCCTGCTCCTAGCGGGTCCCTGTGAGGGGGCCGACACCCTTGAACACGACCCTGCAGGCAGGCGCGAGACGCGAGAGGGCGGAAAGCCCAATGTAGAGGGGCCCTGGGGATGTGCACGCCCAGCCTGGGCCTTGGAAGCTGGCTTCAGGGACATAGGAAGAGAGAAGCCTGGGAGAGACGCAGGGAAGGAAGGACTGGAGAAGGAAGACCCCCTATGTCAGACTGCGGAATTGAGGTTTCATGCAGTGGACAAACCCAAACCTGTGTAGAGGTGGCCCAATTGGAAGTGGGGAGCCTGGGAGTGGAATAGGTGTGGTCAAGGTAGAGCAGACAGAATGGGGAGGTGTTGAGGCAGGAGGTGAGCAAGATCTGGTGGCCAACTGCCAGACTTCTCACCTGGACGGATGGTGATGTTCCCTGGAGCAAGTCATGAGACCGGGGCAGGTGTGGGGGCAGATGACACAATCTGGGATGTGTTTGGGACACAAATGGTCATTTTACATGTGCCTAGGCATATAGCAGGAGTTACCTGGATACCAGGAGCAGGAGCAGGTGGTGTGGTGGGCAGGGAGGGAGGGTGTGTGAACTGTTTCACCTTTTTTAAAATTCTCTGATTGACAGATGCTTGGATCAGACAGCTTCCCTCATTGCACCTTTTTTTTTTTTTTTTTTTTTTGGAAAAGTCTGAAATGGGCTTTAATCCTGTCTCATGGATTCTTTTTCTCCCACTGCAATCAAATGGCTTACATTGCACCTGGGCAGTACTGGGAACCTGTTCAGTTCTTCCCAGTCTCCCCTAGGCCCCTCTTGGAAGCCATCTTTGTTTTTTTGTTCCTTGCACACAAGCACCATACAAAAACATCAAAACCAAAATATATACTGCAAGGGGGATGTGGCTAGTGGGGTACATTTCACCCTAGCAGCTCAAGCAGAATTGTTTCCAAAAGTTCCCAGTGCCTGTGTCTCTGGGAAGCATGTCAGGAGGTCAGTTAAAACCTCTGCAGGCAGGGCGCGGGGGCTCACGCCTGTAATTCCAGCACTTTGGGAGGCCAAGGCAGGCAGATCACCTGAGGCCAGAAGTTCAAGACCTGCCTGGCCAACATAGTGAAGCCACATCTCTACTAAAAATACACAAAATTAGCCGGGCGTGGTGGCACACGCTTGTATTCACAGCTACTTGGGAGGCTGAGGCAGAAGAATTGCTTGAACCTGGGGGAGCGGAGGTTGCCGTGAGCCAAGATCCTGCCACTGCACTCCAGCCTGAGCGACAGAGTGAGACTCCGTTTGAAAAAAAAAAAACCCTGCATAAGATCTGTAGAGATAATAGACTCCAACAGGCGTGATTTCCAGGCCTGGTTAGCCCACATGGCATTTTCCTGCAAGTTAGAAACACATGTCCCTTCCAGGAGACCTAACCTCTTGATTGCACAGTGTGGCAGGCCAAGCACCAGCTAGGTTTTCTCCCTAGCATGCCTTTTATTGGTTATCTGTTTGCTACAACAATGCTGCATACCAAACTGTCCCAAAACTCACTGGCTTCAAACAGCAATCACTTACTGCTCACAAGTCTCTGGGTCCCGGTTCTGATCTGAGCTAGACTCTGCACCCTCAGTCAGCTATGAGTCAGCTAGGCAGCTTTGGTAATCATACCAAGCAATCTCATGTCTGGGGCCTTTGGCTGGGAAAGCTGGGATAGCCCTGTGGGGTCTCTCATTTTGCACCCAAATAGCCAGGATTCTTTTCATGAGGGGACTGGGGGTCAAAGAGGGTGAACAACCAAAGGCACAGAAGATGGCTTGAGGCTGAGGCTCTGAGCTGGTACACCGTGCCTTCTGCCACAATCTGCTGTCCATCCAAATGACAAGGCCAGCCCTGATTCTAGGGGAAGGGAAACAGGCTCTGCTAGGAGATATCGCAAAGCCACTCCACACAGGGTGTGGATTCAGGTACAGATGGAGAATCAGGAGCATTTTTGCAATTAATCTACTGCATGACCTCTTGGCCAGGGGTGCAGATCCCAGCCTCCTTAAAATCCCCAGTGGCGCTGGTGCTGCCTGGACCCAGCACAGATTTGGTTCCCCATCCCCAAGTACTCACCAGGTGGCATGCTTCTGTCTGTCTTACCTGTTCACCCATGAATTACCTGACTTCTCTCCAGATATTTAGTCCAGGCTGGGCGCAGTGGCTCATGCCTGTAATCCCAGCACTTTGGGAGGCCGAGGTAGGTGGATTACTTAAGGTCAGGAGTTTGACACCAGCCTGGCCAACATGGTGAAACCCTGTCTCTACTAAAAATACAAAAATTAGCCAAGTGTGGTGGCAGGCGCCTGTAATCCCAGCTACTCGGGAGGCTGAGGCACAAGAATCTATTGAACCTGGGAGGCAGAGGTTGCAGTGTGCCAAGATTGCGCCTCTGAACTCCAGCCCTGGTGACAGAGGGAGACTCTGTCTCAAAAAAAAATAATAATAATACATAAATAAATGAAATAGATACTTAGTCCAGTGGGCAGTGTGGTCTGCCTTCCTGGCAACCAGTCTCGCCCTTGTGCTGGGAAAGGATTCCTGTTTCTCGTTTCAGAAATTATCTCTCCCCTACTCCCAGGGCCTGGAGCTGGAGTGATTGGATAAGGATGATCTTGTGACTCTGGCTGTGTGGCTCAGAGTCAGTCCAAGCCTCCAGCTGGCACTGTTTGAAAAAGAGATTCCCTTTGCTCTGGAATTTCTGGGTGTATAGAAGGTAGGAGTCAGGAGGGGCTGCCAAGACCACCATATGAAGGGCACCTGCCTGGATATAAAGCTAGCACAGGAGAAAAAAAGGGGAGAAGATCACCATATACATGCCACTGTCCCTGGATCCAGCCATACCTGAAGCACACACTGGACTTGTCAGTCTTCAAGACAACAGATTCTCCTTCCATTTAAAAGAATTTTAAATGTATTTAAATTCCCTGGCTTAGGCTGGTTTGAATGGTTGCTATTACTTACAACCCTGAAAGGGTTAATTAACAGACCCATTAACAGATGCTGATAGATGTTCAGTACTCAGTGAGCGCTCTTCCTTCCTGCACTCATTGGCCAATGCTTTTTTTTTTTTTTTTTGAGACGGAGTCTCACTCTGTCGCCCAGGCTGGAGTGCAGTGGCACAATCTCTCCACTCACTGCAAACTCTGCCTCCCGGGTTCATGCCATTCTCCTGCCTCAGCCTCCCGAGTAGGTGGGACTACAGGCGCCCACCACCACGTCCAGCTAATTTTTTGTATTTTTTAGTAGAGACGGGGTTTCACTGTGTTAGCCAGGATGGTCTCGATCTTCTGACCTCGTGATCCACCCTCCTCGGCCTCCCAGAGTGCTGGGATTACAGGTGTGAGCCACTGCGCCTGGCCTGCTTTTTATATTTTATATATTTTTATTATCATTATTATTTTGAGACAGGGTCTTGTTCTGTCGCCCAGGCTGGAGTACAGTGGGATAATCTCGGCTCACCGCAACCTCTGCCTCTCGGGTTCAAGCGATTCTCCTGCCTCAGCCTCCTGAGTAGCTGGGACTACAGGCATGTGCCACCACGCCCGGCTAATTTTTGTATTTTTAGTAGAGATGGGGTTTCAACATGTTGGCCAGGCTGGTCTCAAACTGCTGACCTCGTGATCCGCCTGCCTCAGCCTCCCAAAGTGCTGGGATTGCAGACGTGAGCCACCACGCCAGGCCGGCCAATGCTTTTTAATTGCCTACTGTGTGCCAGGTGCGTTGCTAGGTACCAACATCTTAGAAGGCAGCCTCTCTTGAGTCTGGTTACCTGGAGTTATGTTTTATGGTGGTTCTACCCCAGAGTCAGTGCAAAGCCCTGTATATGACTCAATATCTGTACCATATCCACCCAGACCCCCTAGTTCCTCACCAAATGACAAGGTGTGAATGCAGGCACTTATGCCTCAGGAATTCATTTATCTCCAATAATACTAACAAAATAACGTAGCCTCACGATACACCACCTTTCCAGATAGTAATATCCGTGAGTGGTTAGTTAGTGTGCTCAGTGTTTTTACGGATTTCATTTCATTTTACTTTCACAAAAACCCAAGGTGGATTTCATTACCTCTTTTTTGCAAGTAAAACTCTGAAACTTAGGAAGGTTATGTGACTTGCTGGATCTAAAATCCAAGTCTGTCTAAATCCAAAAGCCCCATCCTCTGAGTGAAAATAGCTGCCATATATATATACACACACACACACACACACACACACACATGCACGCACACACACATGTCAGCACTCTAAGGGCCACAGATGCTGGGGGTTTCAACATAAAGCCCTTACTTCTTTTCTCTCTTCCTGTTCCCTCTATTCGTTTGCTAGGGCTGCTATGATAAAAATACCATAGGTTGGGCAGCTTAAACAGAAAAAATGTGTTTTCCCACAGTTTTGGGGGCTGGAAGTCCAAGATCAAAGTGTCAGCAGGTTGGGTCTCTCCTGAGGCTGTTCTCCTTGGCTTGCAGACAAGCTTTCTCCCTGTGTCCTCACTTGGTCTTTTCTCCCCAGCATTTCTTCCTTCTCCTTCTCTGTCTCCGTCTCCCTCTCCATCTCCGTCTCTGTCTCCGTCTCCATCTCCTCCTCCTGCTCCTTCCTCCCTCCACCTCCTTCCTCCTCTGTCCTACTTCTTTCTTTCTTCTTCTTCTTCTTCTTTTTTTTTTTTGAGATGGAGTCTTGCTCTGTCACCCAGGCTGGAGTGCAGTGGTGCGATCTCAGCTCACTGCAACCTCCACCTCCTGGGTTCAAGTGATTCTCCTGCCTCAGCCTCCCAAGTAGCTGGGATTACAGACACACACTGCCACCCCTGGCTAATTTTTGTATTTTTAGTACAGACAGGGTTTCACTATGTTGGTCAGGCTGGTGTCAAACTCCTGACCTCAGGCCTGCCTCTGCCTCCCAAAATACTGGGATTGCAGGTGAGCCACCGCACTCTGCCTCTTCTTTTTTTCATAAAGACAAGGTCTTGCTCTATCACCCAGGCTGGAGTGCAGTGGTACAATCATGGCTCATGCAGTAAACACCAAGTAATGCAGACATATGGAGGATTGCTCGTGGGTTCAAGCAATCCTCCCACCTCAGCCTGCTGAGTAGCTGGGACCACAGGCATGTAACACCATGCTTGGCTAATTTTTTTTTTAATTTTGTAGATATGGGGTCTTGCTATGTTGTCCAGGCTTCTGCCTCTTCTATTAAGGAAACCAGTCCTATTGGATTAAGCCCCCTCCCCATGTGGTGTCATTTAACCTTAATTACCTTTCTCCAAATACACTCACATTCTGAGATACTGGGCGTTAGGACTTCCACATACGAATTTAGTGGTGGGGGGAGAGCGATACAATTCAGTCCATAACACCCTCCTTTCAGGTGCCAAAGATATAATAGTCCTTAGTCTCAAGGAGGCCTCAAAGATTTTTGTATGAGTTGATGATGCTTCACAGAGAAAAGATTCTATCAGGCAGAGGCTGCACTGAGGCTCATGCCTGTAATTCCAGTACTTTGGGAGGTCAAGGAGGGTGGATCACTTGAGGTCAGGAGTTTGAGACCAGCCTGGCCAACACAAAGAAACCCTGTCTCTACTAAAAATAGAAAAAATTAGCCAGGCGTGGTGGTGGGGGACTGTAATCCCAGCTACTCAGGAGGCTGAGGCAGGATAATTGCTTGAACCCGGGAGGCAGAGGTTAGAATGAGCTGAGCTTGTGCCGTTGCACTCAAGCCTGGGCGACAGAGTAAGATTCCATCTCGAAAAAAAGAAAAAAAAGATTCTATCAGACAGGATTCTCCCACCCCATGCCTCTTCTACAAACTTGTATGCATCGGCTCCCATCCTCATCACAGGGCATCCAGGCCTCCCTCCCCACTCCTCCAATTCAGAGTGAATTCCCTGTCTATGCTGGGCACCTGCCTTCCCAAGCTCTCACTCCATCAGTGACCACAAATCACTATCAACTAGCTCTTTCCCCTTCACTGGTAAATATACCCTTCCCACCGCTGTCCACGCAGCATGCTGGACAGTTCTAGACCTCGGCGGCTGCTACCCTCTCCTTCCCCTTTTCTTTTCTTTTTTTTAATTGAGATGGAGTCTTGCTCTGTCGCCCAGACTGGAGTGCAGTGGTGCGATCTCGACTCACTGCCTCGGCTTCCCAAAGTGCTGGGATTACAGGTATGAGCCACCGCACCTGGCTTACCCAGGTTCTTAAGAGATAGTTTTACTGGGTGCTATGGTTTGGATGTTTGTACCGTCCAAACCTCATGTTGAAATTTGATTCCACCTTTTCCAACTGGGGCTTGGCAGGATGGCTTCTGCAAAGAAGGGTGGCAAGAAGAAAGGTCGTTCCGCCATTAGTGAGGCGGTGACCCCAGAATACACCAGCGCATGGGTGGAGTGGGCTTCAAGAAGTGCCCCTCGGGCACACAGAGAGATCCAGAAATTCGCCATGAAGGAGATGGGGACTCCAAATTTGCACATTGATGTGAGGCTCAACAAAGCTCTCTGGGCCAAAGGAATAAGGAATGTCCCATACCATATCCATATGAAGTTGCCCAGAAAACTTAATAAGGATGAAGATTCACCAGACAAGCTCTATGCTTTGGTTCCTACGTATACCTGTTACCACTTTCACAAATCTATAGACAGGCAATGTGGAAGAGAGCTAACCACTGATGGTTCAATACATTAAGTAAAATTATTTTTAAAAAAGAAATTTGGGCCGGGTGCGGTGGCTCATGCCTGTAATCCAGCACATTGGGAGGCCAAAGTGGGCGGATCATTTGAGGTCAAGCATTCAAGACCAGCCTGACCAACATGGTGAAACCCCGTCTCTACTAAAAATACAAAAAAAATTTAGCTGGGTGTGATGGTGTGCACCTATAATCCCAGCAAAAAGTGAAAATAAAATAAAAAATAAAAACAAGACAAAAATATAAGTTTTCTTTTTTCTTTTGGGTAAAGACTATTAATTGGTATGTAATGGATTGTATCTACCTTCCTATATAAAAGGGTGTTCTGTATTTTTTTGTTTTTTAGACAATCTCACTCTGTTGCCCAGGCTGCAGTGCAGTGGTATGATCTTGACTCACTGCAACCTCTGCCTCCTGGGTTCAAGTGATTTTCCTACCTCAGCCTCCCGAGTAGCTGGGATTACAAGTGTGCGCCACCGTGCCCAGTTAATTTTTGTATTTTTAGTGGAGACAGGGTTTCACCATGTTGGCAAGGCTGGTCTTGAACTCCTGACCTCAGGTGATCCACCCACCTCGGCCTCCCAAAGTGCTGGGATTACAGGCATGAGCCACTGTGCCTGGCCTGGTGTTTTGTCTTTGAAATCACTTTGATGGACTGCCTGTGATGCTCATCACAGTCTAGTCTGATGCTGATTCATTAATAAAACTATTTCATTCTTTTCTACATTTGGAGCAGAAGTTTTACTGGGTTAGCAGGAGATATTATTTTCATTATTTTTTCCCCAACAGTTACAGTGAAGACATCAGCCAAGGCTGCATTCATCTGAAGGCTTGACTGGGGCTGGAGTCTTCCTTCCAGGATGGTTTAATCATTTGTCTGTTGGCAGAAGGCCCCCTTCTGGCTGCTAATAAGAAGACTGTTTCTTACCACATGGATTTTTACAGATGGCTGCTTTGGTGTCCTCATGACCAGACAGCTAGCTTTCCCCAGAGGGAGTGGTTTGACAGAGAGGGGAGGAAGCTGCAACACCTTTTAGACCTAGTCTCAGAAGTGACAAGCTGGCATCTCTATCATATTCTTTTTATTAGAAGTGAGTTAGCCAGGTGTGGTGGCTCACACCTGTAATCCCAGCACTTTGGGAGGCTGAGGTGGGTGGATCACGAGGCCAGGAGTTCGAGACCATCCTGACCAATATGGCAAAACCTCACCTCTACTAAAAATACAAAAATTAGCTGGATGTGGTGGCACACACCTGTAATCCTAGCTACTTGGGAGGCTGAGGCAGGAGAATTGCTTGAACCCGGGAGGAGGTTGCAGTGAGCTGAGAGCACGCCACTGCACTCCACCCTGGGAAACAGAGCCAGACTCCGTCTCAAACAAAATAAAAGAAGTGAGTCACTGGGGCTGGGCACGGTAGCTCACGCCTGTAATCCCAGCACTTTGGGAGGCCGAGGTGAGTGTATCACTTGAGATCAGGAGTTCGAGACCAGCCTGGCCAACATGGTGAAACCCTGTCTCTAATAAAAATACAAAAAAATTAGCTGGCTGTGGTGGCACACTCCTGTAATCCCGGCTACTCAGGAGGCTGAGGCAGGAGAATCACTTGAACCGGGGAGGCAGAAGTTGTAGTGAGCCGAGATCATACCACTGCACTCCAGCCTGGTGACAGAGTGAGATTCCGTCTCAAAAAAATAAAAAAATAAAAAAGTGAGTCACCGGCCATGTGTAGTTGGCCAACTGGACAACACATGCCTGTTGTCCTGGCTTCTCAGGAGGCTGAGGTGGGAGGATCACTTGAACCCGGGAGGCTGAGGCTGCAGTGAGCTATAATCAAGCCACTGTACTCTAGTCTGGGTGATGGACCAAGACCCTCTCTCAAAAGAATAAAGAGTCACCAAGCCCATCCCATATTGTAGGGAAGGAGAATTAAGCTGCCTCTCAAGGGAAGTGTCATATCCAAAAGCACTGAACTATTTATATACAAGGAGTGCTAACAATCTGGTTAACTAGTATTACAGGCCGGGTGCAGTGGCTCACGCCTGTAATCCCAGCACTTTCGGAGGCTGAGGTGGGTGGATCACGAGGTCAGCAGATTGAGACCATCCTGGCTAACACGGTGAAACCCTGTCTCTACTTAAAATACAAAAAATTAGCCGGGCATGGTGGCAGGCGCCTGCAGTCCCAGCTACTTGGGAGGCTGAGGCAGGAGAATGGTGTGAACCCAGGAGGCGGAGCTTGCAGTGAGCAGAGATTGCGCCACTGCACTCCAGCCTGGGCGACAGAGCAAGACTCCGTCTCGAAAACAAAACAAAACTAGTATTACAAATCCAAAAAGTATCACACGTTAGTCCCTGCACAAGAAAACTACAAGTACCCTGAAATCTTGCAGCTCTTCTGTGAAAGAAATGTGAGAGTTTCCCAAATGTGACAGTGGCCCTAAAAATTTCCAGGGTAGTACCCAAAACAAGTAGAGAAGATAAAGGAAATGTTTCCACAGTATCAAAAAATTTTTTTTCAATCAACAATGCTAGAGAAAAGACAATTTTTCTATTCTCACTATAGGAAACATGAAGGGGCAATCAAAGAGTGTACGGTGACAAAAATGTAAGAAAAAGCCAGGCACAGTGGTGTGCACCTGTAATCCCAGCACTTTGGGAGGCTGAGGCAGGAGGATCACTTGAGGCCAGAAGTTCGAGGCTGCAGTAAGCCATGATTGCACCACTGCACTTCAGCCTGGGCAACAGAGGAAGACTGTGTCTCAATGTAACATCAACAACAACAACCAAAAATATATATAAACACACACACATATATATGCATATATATTATATACGTCATACACATATATATGTATATACGCATGTGCATATATGCATATATAAGGATGTGCATATATGCATACATAAGGATGTGCATATATGCATATATGTGCATAGACATACATGCATATAAATGTGTATGCATATATGCGCATATATGTATATATGTGTATACATCTGTAGAGAAAAAATACTATTACAGAAGTGCGTGAGGTAGTTAATCAATAAAAGTATTATTTTCTGAATTTTGTGTTCTTCATTGTCTGTGAGAAGAGCTGACTTCTAGTACAACAGTGCAGTTTCCCAGCGTACAGTGCTCCGAAGGGCCAACACTCAAGGTTTAATGTTTTGCAGTCACCGTCCTGAAAATTTCAGCTTTGGATTTGTGTTTTGTGAAGCCCAGATGAGACAATGGAGCACGCAATAGAGACTGGAAGCCTGGGCATACACATGGTTCCACCTCTTGCCTCCCCAGGATGGGTTCTCTGAGCAGAGAACCAGTCTAGCAGCCTGGTCTCCCCATTTCTGCCCTTGCCCAGTGACCACTGCTGCCCTCTGTTCAGCTGGGGGCCTGGGCATGGGTGCAGAGTGCATCGGGCCAGGTAACAGTGGGTAAGACCAGACTCATATGCCCTGTGCCTTTTTGGGCAGGCCATGGTGGTGGCTGCTCACTGTGGGTGGTGCCCTGGTGCATTTGGTGGGCAATTCAGCAGAGGTAAGTCTCACCCCCACTCCTGATCCAGGTACCTAGCGGGTTCCTTGCATGAAGGTTGCAATACCCTTGAAGGTTGCCTTCTGCCGGGTCTTGGGGTGGTGTTGCATAGAAAGGGATGATGTCTGACTCAACCTCCCTGCACTGGCCGGTCACTTGGCAGGAGAGGAAAGCAGCACCCGCCAAGCCCAAATGCGTATCGCCTCCACGTTCAATGTAGATGCTCATGTGCACCAGGGGAGCACGTGACTGTCTACACTGGCCCATCTAGCATCCCCATGCCCAAGGTGTGCTCTCTTAGCCAGCTCTGTGCCTGATGGACCCCCACCCCTTCCTTCCAACCTTCCTGGGTCTGGCTTATGTCTATCTCCTCTGGCCAGCCCCAGGCACACTCCGTGGACAAGCCATGAAGTACGAACCATGTACTTTCTTGGATTTTTCATCTCAGTTAAATGATCTGATATTTGCATTCAAAATCGACATTGCCGGTCTGGGCATGATGGCTTAAGCCTGTAATCCCAGCACTTTGGGAGCCCGAGGCAAGAGGATCACTTGAGGCCAGAAGTTCGAGGCTGCAGTGAGCCATGAACGCGCCACTGCACTCCCGCCTGGGCAACAGAGCAAGACTCCATCTGTAAATAAAGACAAATGGGAAAGTTCATGATCATTATTAAAATTTTCTAATTCTTCTTTACTTAGAATGACGTTAAATAGCAAACAAGAAACACCACAAGTCGAGAAAGAGACTGCAAAAGGGAAAAGCTTTATCTTTTAGGATTTTAACAACACTTTTCCGCATTGCGGTTTTTTTTTTTTTTTTTTGGTTTTTTTGGGTTTTTTTTTGTTGTTGTTTTTAAGACGGAGTATCGCTCTGTCGCCAGGCTGGAGCGTATTGGTGCAATCTTGGCTCACTGCAACCACTGCCTCCTGGGTTCAAGCAATTCTCCTGCTTCAGCCTCCTGAGTAGCTGGGACTACATGCGCGCGCCACCATGCCCAGCTAATTTTTGTATTTTTAGTAGAGATGGTGTTTCACCATGTTGGCCAGGATGGTCTGGATGTTTTTGTTTTTGTTTTTGTTTTTTTTTTTGAGACGGAGTCTCGCTTTGTAGCCCAGGCTGGAGTGCAGTGGCGCGATGTCGGCTCAATGCAAGCTCCGCCTCCTGGGTTCACGCCATTCTCCTGCCTCAGCCTTACGAGTAGCTGGGACTACAGTCGTCCGCCACAACGCCCGGCTAATTTTTTTTTGTATTTTTAGTGGAGACGGGGTTTCACCGTGCTAGCCAGGATGGTCTCGATTTCCTGACCTCGTGATCTACCCGCCTCCGCCTCCCAAAGTGCTGGGATTACAGGTGTGAGCCACCGCGCCCAGCCGGTCTGGATCTCTTAACCTCTTGATCCGCGAGCCTTGACCTGCCAAAAGTGCCGGGATTACAGGCGTGAGCCAAGGCAGCTGGCCTGCTTTTTTTTTTTTTTTGAGACAGGGTCTCACTCTGTTGCCTAGGCTGGAGTGCAGTGGTGGAATCTCCGCTCAATGCAACCTTTGGCCCCTGGGCCCAAGCAATCCTCCCACTTCAGCCTCCTGAGTAGCTGGGAGCACAGGTGCGCATCACCATGCCTGGCTATTTTTTTTTTGTATTTTTAGCAGAGACAGGGTCTTGCCATATTGCCCAGGCTGGTTTTGAACTCCTGAGTTTAAGCGATCCTCCCTCCTCGGCCTCCGAAAGTGTTGGGACTACAGGCATGAGCCACCGCACCAGGTCCTCGCCCCCGCCCTGCTTTTTGAACTGGGAACTGTGCGTTTTTGTTTTGCACTCCGTCCCGCAAATTATGTAGCAGATCCTGTTTGTCAGCTTTTTTTGTTTGCAATTTCTTGTGACGTCCCCATCCCGTAGAAATATTCACTTTTCTTTTTTTTTTCTTTTTTCTTTTTTTTGAGATGGAGTCTTGCTCTGTCGCCAGGCTGGAGTGCAGTGGCACCATCTCAGCTCACTGCAACCTTCTCCTCCCAGGTTCAAGCGATTCTCCCTGCCTCAGCCTCCCGAGTAGCTGGGATTACAGGTGCGTGCCACCACGCCCGGCTAATTTTTGTATTTTCAGTAGAGACGGGGTTTCACCACGTTGGCCAGCATGCTGTCGATCTCTTGACCTCGTGATCCTCCCGCCTCGTACTCCTTAAGTGCTGGGATTACAGGGATGAGCCACCGCGCCTGGTCAGACGTTCACTTTTCTACCTAATTTTGGATTCTCTTTCTTAAAGACAGTCCCCAGAATGGTAAAATCTTCAGACCCCTACATAAACTGCATCTTCCACCTCCACCTTCAATGTTGACCTTATCTTGAGTGAGGCAATCAGAAATCAATTTTTTCCCTCTTGTACTTTTTTTTGTTTTGTTTTGTTTTGTTTGAGACAGGGTCTCACTCAGTCGTCCAGGCTGGAATACAGTGGTACAATCATGGTTCACCGCAGCCTCGATGTCCTGGGCTCAAGCAATCCTCCTGCCTTAGCCTTTAAAATAGCTGGTACTACAGGCACCCACCATCAGGCCTGGCTAATTTTTAAAAAAAATTTTGTAGAGACGGGGGGTGGAGGAACTCTCATTAGGTTGCCCAGGCTGGTCTCGAACTCCTAGGCTCAAAGGATCCTCCTGTTTCGGCCTCTCAAAGTGCTGGGATTTCAGGCATGAGCCACCGCACCCGGCCTTCTCTTACACTTTTTCATACAATAGGCCTGTAGAGCTCTTTTGATATGTGGGAGGAAAGAAAAGATCCCCAGGGAGTGTTATTTCAAAAAAGTAAAGGAAACTGCTGGCACCCGAGGAGAAGCCGGAAACCCGGCAGGGAAAATTTGGCAGAGAGTCTGGGGTCTTCTTGCAAGGGAGTCCCTGCGAGCTGCCCTGCTGAGCCTGCGCTGGGGCGCGCCCCCTTTAAGGGGCGGGGAAGGGGCGGGGCCTGGCCCCGCTCTCCCAGGCTGCCCCGCGCGCGCGCGCGCCGGCAGTTCGGCCACGTCCCTGGCCACGTCGCGGGCGCTCTCGCCATCTTCGCCGCTTCCTCTCAGGGGCCGCCGCCTCCTGAGCCGCCCAGCCCCGGGGCCGCCGCGCTGCGCCGACCGCCACCGCCGCCGCCGCCGCCATGAACATTTTCCGGCTGACTGGGGACCTGTCCCACCTGGCGGCCATCGTCATCCTGCTGCTGAAGATCTGGAAGACGCGCTCCTGCGCCGGTGAGCGGCGGGGGAAGGCCCGGAGAGGCTCGGGCGTGGGGCCGGGTCTCGCCGAGGACCCGCCGACCTCGGCCACCCCACGGCCCACGGGGCCTGCGCCGGCCCGACACACCCCCTCGGCCGGCCTAACGGGTGCCCGGACCCGGGGGGAGGCCTGCGGGCCCTCGGGGTGGGCTCTGGGCCGGGTGTCGCAGCGCCGGGCCCCGCTCTGCACTCGATCCCCGCGTGAACTTGAGCTGTCGGGGCGCACCCGGCTGCGCGGGGCCCTGCTCTGTCTGAAAAGTTGGCGTGGGACGGAGGGTCCGGCAGGCGTGGCCCCTCTCTGGGCTTGAATGGGGGCGCTTCTCCGGCCGCGATCTCGCGTGGGGGTCCCGGGGTTGCAGGAAACCCGCGAATCAATGGGACGGGCGGGAGGAGGATGGGCAGGACCGTGGCCGGCTGCGCCAGACGTGGCAGCCCAGCCAGCTCGGGAGGTGGGGCGGGCGCCGGGAGAGGTCACTCGGCTCCCCACCCTGCCCGTGCAAGACCGGGCTCTAGGTGTGGTGTAGTGGGGTCGGGTCAGGCCTGTCCTTAAGAGTTGTGTGGGCATCACCCAAGCCCTTGGGTCCAGGATCACACCGCTGGGGAGGGGCTTGCCGGGAGGTCTTCAGTGATTTTCTTGGCGTAATTAATGCTGCTTTGGGAAACGATCTGGTTTGTAAGTGCCTCCATCTAATAATGGGTTCTCTTAAAACTGCGGCCCCCGGGGACCGCCGAGGCCTCCTATGGGCTCCTGCAATTCCTTGCTCCACGTCACCAGTGAGCTGGCTGCTTCCCTGTTCAAGAGTACAGATTTCATGCAGGCACTGCTAGGAGGCAATGAAACGACGCTTTCCCAGATAATAGTTTTGGACTTTTACATTTCGTTAATTTTAAAGGTATAATAATTGAGAGTTTTTAACTTTTTTTTTTTTTTTTTTGGAGGCAGGGTCTCGCTCTGTCACCCAGGCTGGAGTGCAGTGTGTGATCACTGCTCACTGCAGCCTCTACCTCCCCTGGCTCAGGTAATCCTCCTGCCTCAGACTCCTGAATAGCTGGGACTCCATGCGTGCACCACCATGCCTGGCTAACTTTTTTTTGTTTGTTTGTTTTGTTTTTGCTATTTTTTGTAGACACAAGGTTTCACCATGTTGCCCAGGCTTTAACTTTCTTTAAAATCCCTTAAACTTGTTTTTGATGCTCGGCGAAATAATTTTTGTTGAACTCAAGAACTTAATTTTTTCAGAGGCAGTAAAAGATGATCCTGAATTATCTGGGTGGCAGAGACTCTATTTACCTGATTTATTTCTAAAAATTTTGGCGTCTAAAGTCACACTTACATCTCTGAATCTGCTGTCTGCAGGCCTCGCCTGTCTCCTTGGAACATAACTGAGATCCGGGAAGTAAGCAAAACCAAAAAGACCTTTGAACAGTTAAGATGGGTGTTACAAAGTCCGTGTGCCAGTGTGTTTGACTTGGAGGTTATCTGTCAGTTGATACATAGTTCTGAGAGGCTCAATTGTATGATTTCCAATGACAGCAAATAACTGCTGCAATTTGGATAAGTGACGTTTAGGCACTTGCTGTATATCAAGTAGTCAGCCGAGTGCTTTATATGGCTTATCCCAGGTAGTCATTAAAATAACCTTAGGAGGGCCGGCCGCGATGGCTCACGCCTGTAATCACAGCACTTTGGGAGGCCGAGGCGGGCGGATCACCTGAGGTCAGGAGTTCAAGACCAGCCTCAACATGGAGAAACCCCGTCTCTACTAAAAATACAAAATTAGCCGGGCGTGGTGGTGCATGCCTGTAATCCCAGCTACTCGGTAGGCTGAGGCAGGAGAATTGCTTGAACCTGGGAGGCGGAGGTTGCGGTGAGCTGAGATCGCGCCATTGCACTCCAGCCTGGGCAACAAGAGCGAAACCGTCTCTAAATAAATAAATAAATAAATAAATAAATAAATAAACGACCTTAGGAGGTAGGTGCTATTGTTCCCATTCTGTGGAGGGGGGATCTGAGTCTTAGGGAGTGGAATAAATTAGTGATAGAGCCAGTATTGAAACACAATTAGTAACTCAAAGGATTGGATAGATGAATGTCTAAGGGAGCCTAAATAAACATTTGATACCAAACCACGATGTTTAGATCCTTTTTTGTTACACTCAGATGATCTTAGTTTTTTTGTTTGTTTGTTTGTTTTTTTAAAACAGTGGGACCGATGTCTCACTCTGTCCCCCAGGCTGGAGTGCAATGGCTGTGTCATGGCTCACTACAGCCCCAAACTCCTGGGCTCAAGCAATCTTCCCTCCTCAGCCTCCCGAGTTGCTGGGTACAGGTGTGAGCCACAGTGCCCGGCGATGTTACTTTTAATCTTTAGTTTTGCTTCAAAATCTTTGTGTGAGTCTCTTCATTTTCTTCCATATGTTTTTCAGAATCCCCTCCTCTGGCAAATCATTAAGACTTGAAGTGTGCTGTCTCCTAAACTTTTATCCAAACTAAGATATTTGGGAGAATTTAGTGCAACTTCAGAATAATGATTTTTTTTTCTTTCTTTCTTTTCTTTTTGAGATGAAATCTTGATCTTGTGCCCCAGGCTGGAGTGCAATGGTGTGATCTCGGCTCACTGCAACCTCTGCTTCCCGGGTTCAAGCGATTCTCCTCAGCCTCCCAATTAGCTGGGACTACAGGCGCTTGCCACCACGCTCGGCTAATTTTTGTATTTTTAGTAGAGACGGAGTTTCACCATGTTGGCCAGGCTGGTCTCGATCTCCTGACCTCATGATCCACCCGCTTCGGCCTCACAAAGTGCTGGGATTACAGGCGTAAGCCACTGCGCCTGGCCGTTTGTTTTTTACTATTCACTGTTTTCATTGGAGAGATTCAGGAGCATATAAGGAAAATATGAAATACTTCAGCTAAAATGCTAACGAAGGAAGAGAAATAGATGAGTTAACTTCATGTGTGTGTGTTTGCCAAGTATTGCCGGGACATTATTAAATTGTTCTTGTTCTCAGACTTAGGATGATTTCTGTCCTGGTTTGTGTGTTTTCCTGATTTTAAGTAAATCACCCAGATCATTTATTCAGAATTAAATGCTAACTTTGACAAGCTGCTTTATTTTTCCATACTAAATTATAAAAGTTGTTTAGAGTCTTTTGAAAGAGTAAGAATTTGATATGAGTTTCTCAAATGACTGGAATAGGAGAAACGTGCATCCAGATTGTGTTTCTCATTTTGAAAATACTCATACCGAGGTTCATTTTTAGGATTTTAGCACTGATTTTGAAAATGCTGTTTTAGTCTCGGAACCATGGTGCTTTTTACCCCATAAGGATCAGGGATGAGGCTGACTCGTGTGGAAGCTGGAGATTCTGTGTTCCTCATAGGCAGATTCCAGAACAGCTGCCTTTAAGGACCGTTTTAAAGTGGGGTCAGTGAGTTGATCATGTTTGAGGCTGCATTCTCTTGTGGCTGTATCTGCTGTTGTCATTACAGAAGGGTGCCAACATGGAATGTGAGTTTCTCCTATTCTGAATTATCATTGCAGCTCGATCCACAGTATGCTCAAGTTGTCACTTTATTTTTGTCCTAAACACTGACCTACATAACCTCGGAAGAACAAGCGGTGGTTTTAGATGACGGGCTTCCTATTCAAATTTTCCTGTAGGCCAATGGTTATTAGTGCTGTATCTACTATAGTGCTGTGTCTATTAGTAGTGTGTATCTACTGTAGCTAGTGATCAGTAGTGTGTATCTACTGTAGCTAGAGGAGTCTTTCTGAGATCCACGACCCCGGGCCTTCCCCCTCTAGTCTCTCTACTTCCCTCCTTCCCCTGTTGCTTAGATTGTTGTTAGCTGTTACATAGGTTGTAAACTTTTCATCCTACCAAACCCCATACTGGATCTTATGGTGTCCATACATTTCAGATATGGGACAGTTGATATTTTTGGAGTAATATAGTGGGTAAGATGTGGAGTACTCCAAGAAGCTTTTGCTTCACATATGCAGCTCCATCTGTAGCTGTTTCGCCTGTGCTCTTTTGAGTGCCAGTCTCTGAGTAATCATTACTCACATTTATTGACCACCCACTATGTGCAAGGCACTGGCACACAATTCAGAGCAGCAGCTTGCAGCTATTAAAAGTTTTTGTTCTTGGCCGGGCGTGGTGGCTCACGCCTGTAATCCTAGCACTTTGGGAGGCCAAGGCGGGCGGATCATGAGGGCAGGAGATCCAGACCATCCTGGCTAACACGGTGAAACCCCGTCTCTATTAAAAATACAAAAAATTAGCCGGGCGTGGTGGCGGGCGCCTGTAGTCCCAGCTACTCGGGAGGCTAAGGCAGGAGAATGGCGTGAACCTGGGAGGTGGAGCTTGCAGTGAGCCGAGACTGCGCACTGCACTCCAACCTGGGTGACAGAGCGAGACTCCGTCTCAAAAAATCAAACAAACAAACAAAAAGTTTTTGTTCTTGGCCGGTTTTAGTGGCTCATGCCTGTAATTCCAGCACTTTAGAAGGCCAAGGTGGGTGGATCACTTGAGCACAGGAGTTCAAAACCAGCTTGGGCAGCATGGTGAAACCCTGTCTCTACCAAAAATACAAAAGTTAGCCAGCCGTGGTGGTGCGCTGTGGTCCCAGCTACTCAGAAGGCTGAGTGGGGAGGATTACTGGAGCCCAGGAAGTCGAGGTTGCAGCGAGCCGTGATCACACCATTTTGCACTTCAGCTTGGGTGACAGAGTGAGACCGTCTCAAAAACAAAAAACAAATAAAAGAGAGAAAAGTTTCTATTCTCAAGAAAGCTGCAATGTAGTTGAAATGATACGAAAATATACAAAAGATGGCCGGGCACGGTGGCTTACATCTGTAATTCCAGCACTTTGGGAGGCCGAGGTAGGTGGATCACCTGAGTCAGGAGTTCAAGACCAGCTTGGCCAATATGGTGAAACCCATCTCTACTAAAATTACAAAAAAGTTACCCGGGCGTGGTGGCAGGCGCCTGTAGTCCCAGCTACTAGGGAGGCCGAGGCAGGAGAATCGCTTGAACCCAGGAGGCAGAGGTTGCAGTGAGCCGAGATCGCACCACTGCACTCCAGCCTGGGCGACAAGAATGAAACTCTTGTCTCAAAAAAATAAAAATAAAAAATAAATATTAAACTTTGCTGATGGACATAGAAGATGACCTGCATGTATGTTCATACTACGGTCCTGGAGAGCACCCAGGAAGGCTGGTGAGGAAGCAAGATGGCATCTCTCCAAATTGATTTCTTAATTCAGAATAGTATCAAAGCTAAAGACAATAAACTGAGTGAAATAATCTGTAATATACCTAAGTGACAAAAGGTTAATATCTATAATAAAGTACTCCTACAAATAAAAACCCAGCTGAAAAATGGGCAAAGTTGGCAATTCACTGAAGAATAACGAAAGACCGATGAAGCCTGAAAGGATGCTTAGTCTCTCTAGGAGTTAGGAATTTGAATATGAAAATAGCAGTGCAGGCCAGGTGTGGTGGCAGCGCTTTGGGAGGTCAAAGCTAAAGGATCACTTGAGGCCAGGAGCTTGAGACCAGCCTGGGCAACATAGTGAAACCCTGTCTCTACAAAAAAATGAAAAATTAGCTGGGCGTGGTGGCGTGTACCTGTGTCTTAGCTACTCAGGTGACTAAGGAGGGAGAATCACTTAAGCCCCAGGCTGCAGCAAGCTGTGATCATGCCATTATACCCCGGGTTGGGCAACTGAGTGAGGTTCTGTCTCAAAAAAAAAACCGGGGGGGTGGGCAAGCAAAGAAAAAAGAACAGCAGTACATACCACTAGGTAGGAAAATGTTGGCAAGGATGTGAAGAAAGGGTCTTTTCATTTGGTGTTAGTAGATACGTAAATTGGCATAGCCTTTCTAGGAGAAATTTGACACTATCAAATTTTGAAATGTTCATGTCTTATTTTTGGTTTACGTGTTTTAATTTGCATTATTTGGGGTTATGGATTAAAATTTTTTAATTGATACATTATGATTGGATCTATTTATGGGGTACAATTTGATGTTTCAATACATGTGTATGTTGTATAGTCTAATCTGGGTAGTTATTTCCATCACCTCAGGTGTTTATCATTTCTTCATTCGAAAACTTCTAACTATTTTGTAATATATAATACCTCATTGGGAAGATTGCTTGAGCCTAGGAGGTCAAGGCTGGAAGCTATGATTGCACCAGTCTACTCCAGCCTGGGCCACAGAGAGAGACCCCATCTCGAAAACAAAACAGAAAACAAAAGACATTTAACCTGGCCCAGTAGGATAAGACAAGAATGATGTTGTTTAATGACTGATTTCCATTTAACAAGTTGTACTCCTTAATACAGATGTTTGGTGTATTTGGTAAGGGGATATCAGTTTCAGAAACATTTACAAAAGTGAGTATTCTGGGAGAGCTTATTACCTGGTAACCTTAGCGTGCTTTGATCTCAAAGTGGAGAGGAGCCAACTAGGAGCTGCTCTGGTTTAATAGCAGGTATTCTACTCCCAACCCCTCCAGGAGATTCTTGCCCCACCCCCTTCTGTCTTCAGCTAGGATTCCCATTTTCCTATGAAGACAGGACAGTTTTGTTGTTTTAAAGGAAGAAGCTGCTACTTCCTAATCAGGATCTCAGGCTGGGGAAGAACAGTGTGGGACCACGTTAGCATCCGCAGATTTCCAGCAAGGCTGTCCTGCGTGGACGCTACTCCATGGACCAGCTGCAAACCACACACTGCCCTGTGCGCACCTGGGGCTCTCTCGCCCTCTAGCTAGTAGTTAATTAGGGCAGAGCCCTATTTACAGTCAAAGAGACACAGTATGACCTGGACATTCTTCAGAAGTGTTCTCCCAAAATACCACGAAATGAGAATTTGACCCCATGACATGAAGATAAAATGAATCCCATTTTCTTTTGTCCATTTATTCATTCAGCAAATATTTTCTGAGTCCTGCTGTGTGTCAGGGCCCAGTGTCCCGTGCAGGGAATACAAGATGGAATAAGGCATGACCCCAGCCTTTAAAGATCTTGGTACTGAGTGGGGTTTTTGGGGAGAGGAGAGGCAGGAACGACATCATCACAGTGTATTTTTATAAGTACTGTAATTGGAGCTAGGGCAGCAGCTGGCATGAAGCAGTTCCCCTTATGTGCTTGCTGAATGAATCAACAGTCCTGAGGGAGGGTGTCTTCAGAGATGACATCCCAGAGGAGGTGGGGGATATGAGCTGGGTCCCCACGGGGGCTGGTAAAGACAATATGATGGTCCCTGGTTTTCAGTATAGGAATGCTGGGAATGAGGACACAATTTCAAATCTGCCTGGCTTCCAAAGTTCTGTTAGAGTAAAACCCTTTCCCACAAAATTCACCTACCTGTATCCTGTATGTTTATATTTAAAATACTGGAAAGAACCATATAGGAAATAAGCTGGAAATTGATTTCTCAAGGCTTCAACAAACACCAGGTATGGTCTGACTGTTCTTTCTTCTTCCCCCTCTGAAACCTCCCGTTTTCTTGGTTAGCAGCAGCCTTGTTATTTCCCCTTTGGAACATTGATCTCTGTGGGAAGAAATAAGTTATCCGTTACTGGGGAAAAGACCAAGCAGAGCAGATTCACTGTCCGTGTCTCCTCCTTTGGCCCTTTGGTTTCTATTGATGGATCTGGAAGGGTGGCATCAACATTTTTTTCCATTTCTATTTAGGTGTGTATGTGAATAGGCTGAGACTACAGTTATTCATCTGAGAAAGTAACATTCTTACATTCAGGTTTTCAGTTTCAGCAAGCTGCAAAATGATTGTTCATAAAATATTGAAAAACAACATGTAATACAAAAATTAGCCAGGTGTGGTGGTGCACCCACCTGTAGTCCCAGCTACTCAGGAGGCTGAGGTGGGAGGATCACCTCAGCCCAGGGAGGTCAAAGGTGCAGTGGGCTGTACTTGTGCCACCGCACTCCAGCCTGGGCAACAGAGTGAGACCCAGTCTCAAAAAAAGTAAAGAAAAATAATGTGCTTTTCACGTTCCAGAGGAGTGTTGTGAATGATTTGGGTGAAGTGACTTTTCTGTTAAATTCTTACTTACTAAAATGTGTAGTGGTGTGAAGTTTGCATTATAGATGAGGGTGGGTGGGTTCTGACATTTAGTCAGCCTTCAGTTTCTTTAATGCATTTGCTCAGTCTCCAGCATCTGAAACCCATAGTTCGCGTCTTTTGTCACATAAATATTTGGCCAAATATAGATGTCAGAAAAGCTGTGTGCACACCACATAAATGTCCAGCCTTCCTGGCTGAGTGTGGCTGTGCCATGCAGTGCTCTGGAGGTGGGTTGGTGGTTGGAAGTGGAAACACAGTTTCAAGGCTTTAAAAAAGACAGCTGCTTTTGAAGACCGGCTGTAGTTGTGAGTTCATACCTTCATGTTGTCCTAGCATTCAGGAACATTTTTATACAAATACAATGGAATTTCTGTTTATTTTATTTTAATTAATTTATTTTTTGAGACAAGGTCTCGCTCTGTCACCCAGGCTAGAGTGCAGGGATGTGACCACAGCTCACTCAGCCTCAGCCTCCTGGAGTCACGCAATCCTCTCACCTCAGCCTCCCATGTAGCTGGGACCACAGGTGTGTGCCACCTTGCCTGGCTATCACTTTTTTATTTTTCATAGAGATGGAGTCTGGTCTCAAACTCCTGAGCTCAAGCGATTCTCCCGCCTTAGCCCCCCTATATGTGGAGATTATAGGCATGACCACTATGCCCAACTGAGAGGGAAGCTTTAAAAATCTTAACATATCCAAGTAATTGCCGCTCTTAGCAAAGAAGTCACCATGGGAGGCGATGCCATTATTCCAGCGGGAGTTCCTGCCCAACTCTTACCTGAGTTGGTGCTTCTCATCTACTCCTCATCCCCCTTAATCACAGTAGACTCCATCTCCGTTCTCAAAAGATTTCTCACCATGGAGATACTGTTTTACCATGCAAAGAAGGGGCCAGGCGAGGTGGCTCATACCTGTAATGCCAACACTTTGGGAAGGTGGGCCCAGGAGTTCAAGACCAGTGTGGGCAACATGGTGAACAAAAAATTTGTTTAAAAATTAGCTGGGTGTGGTAGTTCACACCTCTAGTCTCACCTACTCTGGAGGCCGAGGTGGGAAGATTGCTGAAGCCCAGGAGGTCAAGGCTGCAGTGAGCTTGATCGTGCCTCTGCACTCCAGCCTGGGCAGCAGAGGGAGACCCTGTCTCAGGGGAAAACAAAAAAGAAAAATCTGAATGTAAGAGACAAGTTATAACACTAAATGACAGCAGAATTATTGAGAAATTTGTTCCTACCTAAGGTGATATATTTGAGAAGTAAAAGGTTCGTTTGAATGATACACATCCTGGCATAATAAAGCCTCTTTCCTGTGGTCGCCCTTTATAGTGAGACAGAAAAGCCTGTTAGAGCCTCCCAAAAGGAGCATGTTTGGGAATGGGAAGGGATAGAAAAACTACAACTGCTCTTGTTCATTCAGAGCCATTCCTAGACCTGGGCCTTGACCCCACGCACCCCTCCTTCCCTGTCTGCACTCCCTGCACAGTGTGATCCACAGGAATCCCGAAGCTCTTCAGGCCATTCTAATACTTCCCTTCTGTTTCTCTAGGTATTTCTGGGAAAAGCCAGCTTCTGTTTGCACTGGTCTTCACAACTCGTTACCTGGATCTTTTTACTTCATTTATTTCATTGTATAACACATCTATGAAGGTATGATATGCCATCCACAGGAATGTGTTTCATCTACAGTGCACAGGTCTATGGAAACTTAATTTATGTCAGCTGTGTATTTTTAATTAAAATGCTCCAAAAATAATGTCTTAATATGCTGTTCTTGACTTTAAAACTTTCAGACCACCTTGTATATATAGCTGGGACTAAACGAGCTATCAGTAAGCATACATTTTTGGTTTCAAAACAGTAGTTAATTAAAATACTTTGAAGTTAGAACTTTTTTATTTTAGATTCCTTAAGTATGATAAATCTAAAGCTCTTGATAACTCTGTAAGAAAGAGGGGTAACTATTATATTTTCAAGCTGTGGGAAATTACAGAGTCCCCAGAGAAATCCAGCAAGTTGGTACATAACAAGGAATGAAAGCAGGACTCCTAGTTGCAGTGTCTCATTTCGCTGCTGTGTGAGGAACTGTCTATAGGCTTCTATCTTTTTTGTTTGCCACTGAGTCAGTTTTTCTTAAACTGTTGTGTGTGTGTCATTTTTATTACATTTGCCATGCTTAAATGATCTCTATACCATCATTTAGTTAGTAACGTATTTTTTTAAACCTTTCAACTTGTCCTAATTATTAGTATCTATAACACCTTTGTTGTCTTTCTTATATTTTTTTCTAAGTCACATTAAAACAAGTGTATAACTATTAAAATACAAAATGTTTGCACACCACCTAACACTTTGTGTAGTACTGGTGGCACACACCCCATACTGGGGGAAGTTGTGGACTACGTGAGCTTCAGTTCTTTGGCACAGTGTTGAATTCATGCTTGTGAACACCTACAGAGCTGGGAACTGAGGATGCGGCAGAAAATAAGCAGAAGTCTCTAGGCTGGTGTGGGAGAGTACACAGATCATGGCAGTACAAATGACTGCAATTTATGATGGGTGCTACAAAGGAAAAGTATAAGAGTTGCAAACCTATGGATATAAAAAAAATGAAACAGGCCCAGTAGCTCCCGCCTGTAATCCCAGCACTTTGGGAGGCCAAGGTGGGTGGATTGCTTGAGCCAAGGAATCCGAGACCAGCCTGAGCAACATAGTTAGACCCCTGTCTCTAAAAAAAAAAAAAAAAATACAAAAATTAGCCAGGCATGGTGGCATACTCCTGTAGTCCCAACTAGTCAGGAGGGTGAGGTGGTAGGATCGCTTGAGCCCTGGAGGTTGAAGCTGCAGTGAGCCGTAATTGCACCACTGCACTCCAGCCTGGCAGCCTGGGTGACAGAGCAGGATCCTGTCTGGAAAAAAAAAAAAAAAAAAAAGAACAGGGGCCCTCAGGATATGTAATAGGAGTCTGATTTCTTTCTTTCCTTCATTCTACAAATACTGAGCACCTGTGCACCAGGCACTATTCTAGGCCATTTGGTTATTAGCATACCCAAGGAAGTAATATTTCAACTGAATCCTATTGGTATGGCACCTAAACAACCTCCCCCCAACATTTTGTGTTCAAGAGCATTTTCATAAGCACTGTTGAAAGGAGACAAAGCAGTATGTGAGTCTGGTCTTTACTAAAAAGCAAATTTGAGTCACTTATAATGGATTCTTCATTACCAAATGATGGGAACCTAGTATTCAGGAAATAATGAGCTTACTTAAAAATGGTTAGGTCCCCACTTGTCTGGGCAAGTTAAAACTGCAGGCATTAGAGGTGTGTGAGCAAGAATCCTCTCTCCCCCTCAGGATGCCCAGGTTTCAGAGGAATCCATGCTTGCTTGGTTGTAGTTTCTAAGCACAATGTCCTGAAAGTCTGGCGTGAGACCCAAGGTGCTCGTGTCTTTTTACTTTAACTTCTACGTGTTGGTGAGAGGAGAGAAGCAGCTGTTCTTCTCCAGGTGCTGCTAAGGCCTTAGTGGAAATAACGCCCATCAAGTTTTTATTAATGTTGAGCTGGCCACAGGCTAGGTCCTGGTGAGAGGCCTCTCTGCTGTGAGCCTTGGCTAGATGTGCTGAGGGGGCTCAGTGCACGTGTAGATGGATGTGTGTCTTGTTTATGCATGTAGATTTTGTTTTGTATTTATTCACATACATGGTGAGGAGATCAAGACCATCCTGGCCAACATGGTGAAACCCCATCTCTACTAAAAATTAGCTGGGTATGGCGGCATGCGCCTGTAATCTCAGCTACTGGGGAGGCTGAGGCAGGAGAATTGCTTGAACCCGGGAAGCGGAGGTTGCAGTGAGCCGAGATTGCTCCACTGCACTCCAGCCTGGTGACAGAGCGAGGCTCCGTCTCAAAAAAAAAAAAGTTAAACTTACACTTAACATATGACCCAGCAGTCCCACCCCTAAGTACATACCCAAGAGAAGTGAAAACTTACATTCACACAAACACTTGTACGCAAATGTTCACAGCAGCTTTATCCACTCTCCTCCCAAATTAGAAACCACCTGTCCTTCAATTGATGAGTGAATAAACAAACTAGTGCATCCATACAATGGACCACCAATGGACGCAGCTATAAAAAGGAACAAATTATTAACACTAGGCCCTCACTTAATGTCATTGGTAGGTTCTTGAAGTGAAACAACATACACTGCTACTTGAAGTGAAACAACATACACTGAAGCCAGTTTTACCATAGGCTAATTGACATGAGTAAGAGTTAAGTTCCTACAGCATATTTCCGGTCCCAAAAACACCACCAGACTTTTAAATAAAGACCCAAAACAGGCCGGGTGCAGTGGCTCACGCCTGTAATCCCAGCACTTTGGGAAGCCGAGGCAGGCAGATCACCTGAGGTCAAGAGTTCGAGACCAGCCTGACCAACATGGAAACCCCGTCTCGACTACAAATATAAAAATTAGCTGGGCATGGTGGCAGGCACTTGTAATCCCAGCTACTTGGGAGGCTGAGGCAGGAGAATCACTTGAACCCGGGAGGCGGAGGTTGCAGTGAGCCGAGATTGTGCCACTGCACTCCAGCCTGGGCGACAGAGCGAGACGCCATCTCAAAAAAAAAAAAAAAGAAACCTGAAACAAATGTGAGCTATACATTTATTTATTTATTTATTTATTTATTTATTATTTTTTTTGAGACAGAGTCACTCTGTCACCCAGGCTGGAGTGCAATGGCGAGATCTCGGCTCACTGCAAGCTCCGCCTCCTGGGTTCACACCATTCTCCTGCCTCAGCCTCCTGAGTAGCTGGGACTGTAGGCACCCACCACCACGCCTGGCTAATTTTTTGTATTTTTTTAGTAGAGATAGGGTTTCACCATGTTAGCCAGGATGGTCTCGATCTCCTGACCTCATGATCCTCCTGCCTCGGCCTCCCAGAGTGCTAGGATTACAGGCGTGAGCCACCATGCCCAGCCAACGTGAGCTATACATTTAAGAAAGATTAATAAAAGCAACATAATTATTTATCCAGTTTTTGGTGAATCAGTGCATGATGGTGGTCATAGTGGTGGCGGGTTAAATCAAGAAGTATATGTTTACAAACAAAAATTATAAGGAGTACCTCCTACTACCATAAAGTTCAAAAACAAACAATAACAAATATAGCAGGCTCACTGAGTGCTTTTGTACTACACTGTTTATTGTGGTACATATGTATAATTATTGTATACTACTTTATGAATTTTTATTTTACCATAGTTTGTATTCATTTTCCAACCCACTTACTTCATTTCAGGGTCCCAGGTGGCCAGAGCCTATCCCAGCAGCTCAGGTTTGAGGCGCAAACTTTCCCCCAACTGCACAGGATGCCATTCCATCACAGGGCACGCTCACCCACACCCACTCACACTAGGACAGTTCACACATGCCAGTTCACCTAACTGGCATCTTTGAGATGTAAGAGGAAACCAGAGTATCTCTGGTGGGAGATTCTCCAAGAGTATCTCTTGGAGAAGACCCACGTGGACCCGGGGAGAGCATGCAAACGCCATGGATGGCGGCCCCAGCCGGGAACCAGTTTCTTTTCTCATCAGTGTTACAACCAAAGGATGTTATTGGCAGACCTGCTATACACACAGTAAGTTTGGTTGACTCTCAGATGCATTAGGCTAACTGAAGTTGGACCCAGAAGGCAACATACTATGTGACTCCATTTATGTGGCTTTCTAGAAAAGGCAAAACTATGGACAGAGAACATAAGTGTGATTGCACTGCAGGAGGTGAAGGAAGCCTGGGGGAGTTTGACTGCAAAGCGGCAGCATGGCAGAATTTTGGGGATGATGGAACTATTCTGTGTCCTAATTTTGGTGGTGGTTATGCCTCAGAACTGAACACCTCCAAAAAAGAGAATTTTACTATATTTAAGTTTTAAAATTCCAAAAACAAAGCTAAGGAAAAAAATCTTGCCTTTCCAAATACATGGGTGATTAAAAAAGCTGGGGGGGCTGGAACAGTGGCAAGGTATTGACACCTGGTGTTTTTTCTTTTATTTGTAGGTTATCTACCTTGCCTGCTCCTATGCCACAGTGTACCTGATCTACCTGAAATTTAAGGCAACCTACGATGGAAATCACGATACCTTCCGAGTGGAGTTTCTGGTGGTCCCTGTGGGAGGCCTCTCGTTTTTAGTCAATCACGATTTCTCTCCTCTTGAGGTTAGTTTAAAAGGTTACTTAGGGCCAGGCGCCGTGGCTCATGCCTGTAATCCCAGCATTTTGGGAGGCCGAGGCGGAGTTCAGCCTCCACTTTGGGTGGATCATGAGGTCAGGAGTTCGAGACCAGCCTGGCCAACATGGTGCAACACCGTCTCTACTAAAAATATAAAAAATTAGCCGGGTGTGGTGGCATGCACCCATAATCTCAGTTACTCAGAAGGCTGAGGCAGGAGAATCACTTGAACCCAGGAGGCGGAGGCTGCAGTGAGCCGAGATCACGCCATTGTACTCCAGCCTGGGTGACAGAGCAAGACTGTCTCGAGGGAAAAGAAAAAAGAGGTTATGACTGGGCGCAGTGGCTCACGCCTGTAATTCCAGCACTTTGGGAGTCCAAGGTGGGCACATCATGAGGTCAGGAGATCGAGACTATACTGGCTAACATGGTGAAACCCTGTCTGTACTAAAAGATAAAAAAAAATAGCCGGGCATGGTGGCGGGCACCTGTAGTCCCAGCTACTGGGGAGGCTGAGGCAGGAGAATGGCATGAACCCGGGAGGTGGAGCTTGCAGTGAGCTGAGATCGTGCCACTACACTCCAGCCTGGGTGAGAGAGTAAGACTCCGTCTCTCAAAAAAAAAAAAAGAGGTTATTTAGGGCTGGGCCTGGTGGCTCACCACACCTGTAATCACAGCATTTTGGGAGGCCGAGGTGGGCAGATCACTTGAGGTCAGAGGTTCAGGCATTCAGCCTGGCCAACATGGTGAAACCCTGTCTCTATTAGAAATACAAAAATTGGCCATGCACAGTGGCTCACGCCTGTAATCCCAGCAACTTTGGGAGGCTGAGGCAGGTGGGACACGAAGTCAAGGGATTGAGACCATCCAGCTAACACGGTGAAACCCCGTCTCTACTAAAAATACAAAAAACTAGCTGGGCGTGGTGGCGGGCGCCTGTAGTCCCAGCTACTTGGGAGGCTGAGGCAGGAGAATGGCGTGAACCCGGGAGGCGGAGCTTGCAGTGAGCCAAGATCGCGCTACTGCACTCCAGCCTGGGCGACAGAGCGAGACGCTGTCTCAAAAAAAAAAAAAGAAAGAAAATCAAAAATTAGCTGGGTGTGGTATCACACGCCTGTAATCCCAGCTACTCAGGAGGCTGAGGCAGGATAACCACTTAAACCTGGAGGCGGAGGTTGCAGTGAACGGAGATCGAGCCACTGCACTCCAGCCTTAGCGACAGAGCAAGACTCCATCTAAAGAAAAAAAGTTAATTTCATGGTCATGTCTGGTTATCTAGAATGGACCTATTTGCATGTTTGCAGATCGTGTAGGTTTTCATGGAGTTTTTTGTTTTTATTTTCTGGTTTGGCAAACTCTAGTGCAATGTTCATGACTGGTGTAAAAAATCGTAGATGAGAATTAAGCACCCACATATTTAGGTGTCTGCTGACAGCTTACTGTCTGATTCATTTGCAATAGAAACTTGAAACTGTATTTCATTATCTTGACTTCTGTGGTACCAAACACAGAGCCCTGCCTGTCCCAGTGTGCGAAGAACAAAGTCTCCCTCCTGTAGCCCACATTTTGTTTGCTTTTCACTTACAGATGTGCACTGATGTCGTGTCTGTGACCCTGCTTAGCAGCACTCTGCACCTCTTGCCTTTAGGAAAGGTGGTTTGTGGTGCCCCTAGTACTGTGCAGTGAGCTGATCTGCTCCCGAGTGCCTCTTCTTTCCCTGCTGAACAGGCAAACGGTGCTGCTTCACATCCTGGGGCCGATCAAGTCACTGTGCTACCCTGGGTGTCTGATGGGTGCTGAGAGCGCCTGGGCTTTTCTTTTTTTTTGAGACAGAGTCTCGCTGTCACCCAGGCTGGAGTGCAGTGGCATGATATCGGCTCACTGCAACCTCCGCCTCCTGGGTTCAAGCGAGTCTCCTGCCTCAGCCTCCCAAGTAGCTGGGATTACAGGCACCCACCATCATGCCTGGCTACTTTTTGTATTTTTAGTAGAGACCGGGTTTCACCATGTTTTCCAGGCTGGTCTTGAATTCCTCATCTCAGGTGATCTGCCTGTCTCGGCTTCCCAAAGTGCTGGGATTACATGCATGAGCCACCACACCCAGCCATGCCTGGACTTTTAAAACACTCAAGGACCCTCTGAAAGTCCTTCTATCATCATCGTGAATAAAGTCATACGCTGGGCAGAGAATTTCCATAATTACAGTTCTGACTTCTACCCCTTTGATTTAACCACACCAGAAAGCTTAAGGAATAAGAAAAATAGTGAAAATATTTCAGTAGTTTGGCAAGATCAGTCAGTGAGGAAAAACAGCAGTGAGGAAGTGGATGGAGCTTATCAATTATCAGTATTGTCAATCCTGGCGGAAAGCAGGGTTGATTTGGTATCCCAGATCTGGAGCAGAACAAGCTTGTCCAGGAGAAACGTCTGTATGTAGATTCATAGAAAATTGAAGAGGGAAGAATAAACCTGGAGAGACAAGGTGATGAAAATTCAAAGAGGAAGAGGTGTCCAGGTTACCCAGCTTGTCACACTGGCAGTGCCTTGCCTCTTAAAGTTTGCTTAAGTTTCTGTGATTTATGCCAGGAGTCCTCATCCCCTGGGCCACTGACTGGTACTGGTTCGTAGCCTGTTAGGAACCAGGCCACCCAGGAGGAGATGAGCCGTGGGTGAGCAAGTGAAGCTTCATTGTATTTATAGCTGCTCCCCATCACTCACATTACCGCCCAAGCTCCACCTCCTGTCAGATAACTGGCAGCATTCAATTCTCATAGGAGCACAAGGCATTCAATTCTCATAGGAGCATGAGCCCTATTGTGAACTGTGCATCTGAGGGATCTAGGTTGCGTGCTCTTTATGAAAATCTAATGCCTGATGATCTGTCACTGTCTCCCATCACCCCCAGATAGGACTGTCTAGTTGCAGGAAAACAAGCTCAGGGCTCCTACTGATTCTGCATTACGACGAGTTGTATAATTATTTCATTGTATATTATAGTAATAACAGAAGTAAAGTGCACAATGATTGCAATGTGCTTGAATCATCCCGAAACCATCCATCCACCCTGTTGGTCTGTGGAAAAATTGTCTTCTATGAAACCAATCACTGGTGTCAAAAAGGCTGGGACCACTGGGTCATGCAGTTGCCAAGCTGTTGTTCTATTTTGGGCCGACATGCCCCACTCCCCACTCATCTTAAGCTGCTTTGTGGTAAAGAAAGCAAGAGTGTTTCCTCTGAGCTCCTGGTGGGCAGTGGGTCGTGATGGAAGCTTGCCATTTCTCTTCCAGATCCTCTGGACCTTCTCCATCTACCTGGAGTCCGTGGCTATCCTTCCGCAGCTCTTTATGATCAGCAAGACTGGGGAGGCCGAGACCATCACCACCCACTACCTGTTCTTCCTGGGCCTCTATCGTGCTTTGTATCTTGTCAACTGGATCTGGCGCTTCTACTTTGAGGGCTTCTTTGACCTCATTGCTGTGGTGGCCGGCGTAGTCCAGACCATCCTATACTGTGACTTCTTCTACTTGTACATTACAAAAGGTATGTTGGGTGCGACCTGCGTTGTTTCTAGAGTGACGTGTTCTTTTAGGAGTGCCCTTGCCCAGCACTCTTCTAACCTGGCACTCTCTCATAAACTGGCTCCAGAGAAACACTTTCATGATTGGCCAATAACATTCTGGATCAGGATGTTGTCTTTTTAAATATAAGAACCCTTTTTCTTTTGCAATAGCTTTTCCTAAAGTGACACATTTTCACTGTAAAAGATTCATCTGGTGCTTCAGTAAACATTAACACCAGATACCTCTCTATGCATACGCAGACACATGACTTAAACTGTACATTGCTGTTCTATACACTGCTTTTATCCCCTCACATTTTTCATGTCACTAGAAATCTACATAATTTTCAGTAGCCACAGAGTGTTTCATTATGTGCATGTACCATAATTTATTTACCCAGCCCCCATTCATGGGTGGTCAGGCTGTTACTGGTTTGCTGTTAAAATCCAGTCATTAAATCAGCATTCTTGTGTATATGTGTTTTTGCATTTGTATGAACATAGGACATGTGAACTTTACAAAAATTTGATGAAAGCTATCATCCTTGTTCAGAAAAAAAAAAACATATTTATGCCAGGTGCAGTGGCTCACGCCTGTAATCGAGCACTTTGGGAGGCCGAGGCGGGCGGATCATGAGGTCAGGAGATCGAGACCATCCTGGCTAACACGTGAAACCCCATCTCTACTAAAAATACAAAAAACTTAGCCAGGCGTGGTGGCGGGCGCCTGTAGTCCCAGTTACTCAGGAGGCTGAGGCAGGAGAATGGTGTGAACCTGGGAGGCGGAGCTTGCAGTGAGCCCAGATCGCGCCATTGCACTCCAGCCTGGGTGACGGTGCGAGACTCTCTCTCTCAAAAAAAAAAAAAAAGATATTTATGCATATGCACCCAAATGCATGCATATAGTTTTGAGGGGTTCAGGAGCCCCTGAAACCCAACCACAGATCCCAGGCTAAAAATCCAGCTATACAATAAAATTCCTAATGGTGGAATTGCTAGGTAAAAAGCATATATAGGTCGGGTGCGATGGCTCACACCTGTAATCTCAGCACTTTGGGAGGCTGAGATGGGTGGATCGTCTGAGGTCAGGAGTTCGAGACTAGCCTGACCAACATGGCGAAACCCCATCTCTACTAAAAATACAAAATTAGCTGGGTGTGGTGGCACATGGCCTGTAATCCCAGCTACTTGGGGGGCTGAGGCAGGGAAAATCTCTTGAACCCGGGAGGCAGAGGTTGCAGTGAGCTGATATCACGCCATTGCACTCCAGCCTGGGGAACAAGAGCAAAACTCTGTCTCAAAAAAAAAAAAAACAAAAAAAGAGCATATATGTCTTATCTCTTTCCTTTTGTTTTTTTTGAGAGCGAGTCTCTCTCGCCCAGGCTAGAATGCAGTGGCTTGCTCTCAGCTCACTGCAACCTCTGCCTCCCAAGTTCAAGCGATTCTGCTGTCTCAGCCTCCCGAGTAGCTGAGATTACAGTCGCGCACTACCATGCCTGGCTAATTTTGTTTTGTTTTGTTTTGTTTTGAGACTGAGTCTCGCTCTGTTGCCCAGGCTGGAGTGCAGTGGCGCAATCTCGGCTCACTGCAACCTCCACCTTGCAGCTTCAAGTGATTCTCGTGCCTTGACCACCCTAGTAACTGGGATTACAGGTGCGCACCACCACGCCCGGCTAATTTTTGTATTTTTAGTAGAGACGGGGTTTCACCTTGTTGGCCAGGCTGGTCTTGAACTCCCAACCTCGTGATCTGTACACCTCAGCCTCCCAAAGTACTGGGATTACAGGCGTGACCCACCACGCCTAGCTTTTTTTTTTTTTTTTTTGAGACAGAGTTTTGCTCTTGTTGCCCAGGCTGGAGTGCAATGGTGCAATCTTGGCTCACCGCAACCTCCACCTCCTGTGTTCAAGCGATTCTCCTGCCTCAGCCTCCTGAGTAGCTGGGATTACAGGCATGCACCACCACGCCCAGCTAATTTTTGTATTTTTAGTAGAGATGGAGTTTCTCTATGTTGGTCAGGCTGGTCTCAAACTCCCGACCTCAGGTGATCCTCCTGCCTCAGCCTCCCCAAGTGCTGGGATTACAGGCATGAGCCACTGTGCCCAGCCTAATTTTTGTATTTTTATTAGAGATGGTGTTTCGCCATGTTGGCTAGGCTGGTCTTGAACTCCTGACCTCAGGAGATCCGCCCACCTCTGCCTCCCACAGTGCCGGAAGTATAGGCGTGAGCTACCTCACCCAGCCATCCTTTGTGTTTTGTTTTTTTTTTTTTTCTTTTTAAAGAGACAGGGTCTCACTCTGTTACTCAGGCTGCAAGAATGCAGTGGTGTGATCCTTCCTCACTGCAGTCCCAAACTCCTGGGCTCAAGTGATCCTCCCTGCTCATCCTCCTGAGTAGCTGGGACTACAGGTGCATGCCACCACACCTGGTTCTTTTTAAAAATTTTTTTTTATAGAGATGGGGTCGCTCTCACTTTTTTTGCCCAGGCTGGTCTTGAACTCCTAGCTTCAAGGGATCCTCCCACCCTGGCCTGCCAAAGTACTGGGATTACAGGCATGAGCCACTGCACCTGGCCTTTATGTTTTAGTACCCAGAATTTCATAGGCCTCCCTACATAAGCTATATTTTACTATATATTGATTAGGGTGAAAGTCATAATAACAAAAAGCCACTATGAATTTAGTGGCACTTTCAATCAAATTTGTATTTTTAAAATACAATTGCTTATTTCCTATACCTTACTATGTAGAATCTTGTGTGTGGGAGACTTCTAGGAATGGGAAGAAGGAGGCTAAGTTTGTCAATATCAGTAACCTTTTTGTTTTCTTTTCTTCTCTTTGAAATTCTAGTGCTCAAGGGAAAGAAGCTCAGTTTGCCAGCGTAAGTGCCAAAGACCATCACCAGCATCTGTCCTTCAGGGTGCTCGGACAGAATTCTTACCACAGCAAAGGCATAAGATGCTTGATACGGAAAATCAGAAACTTAACTCTTATGTTGCAGATAGTCATCAGTGGCTCTGTAAAAACGCAGAGGAAAAGAGCCACAAGGTTTCTGTTTAATGCATCTTGCCTTATCTTTTTTTATTACTGTGTACAAAGATTTTTTTACACAAAGAAACTTAATGCTGTATTAATAAATTCAGTGTGTAGCTTCAATTGGGATAGTTCCAAAAGTGAAGATTTTGTGAGGAATAAGTGCAAATTTTTTTTTATTTTAAAAAATTCTTTGAAACTCTTAAGTCTTTGTGTCTGCAATGAAATTGTACTCCTTGACAGTTGATAGATTATATATTCTTCCATCCCTCAAACTTGCATTCCACTATATTTATTTTTTGGCAAAAGATGAGCTGTATTTGTTTGAAATCTGAGACACTATGTTCAATTGGATGTATCTGTTCAAATTTATTCCCACGTGACGTGGAAGTCCTTCGTTGGATGTCACAACACTACATTTAAGGTTGGTAAGGATGACTTGGAGGTCCATGGTTTTCATTACCAACATTTTAAGATTCTGAATGTCGATGGAGTCTCACTGAAGAGTCACCAAAGGTGCCTGCCCTCCTCCCCTGCTGGGAAGTGTCAGTTGGAGACTGTCCCAAGGGTGCTGAAGAATCCAGTGGCAGGGGTTCTGGCTGCTTTCCATCTGCGTGTGGGATGGGAGGGGTGTTCATGATCATTTGGATATAGCAATCTACTCTGAGAAATGGAACACAAGGAGTTACCTATCACTTTCACTTATAATTCCAAAAGATGACTACAACCATGTCCATGCTCAGATTCAAACACTTTTCCATATCACTTTTGGGTGGTAAGATGATTTACAATTTTTTTTTTTAATTGGCAGCACCACTAACCATTCCTTACATTCTTTTTTGTATGTGTGGTTTTCTTTTTATTTAACCCACAGCCGACATCATAGTTTCTTGTTTTGTTTTGTTTTACAGAGCTGTTGCATGACTTATGTTACCATCCTAAAAAACACTATATTAAACATAGAATAAATTGTCTTTTTATGAATTAGGCTTTTTGAACATCCTGTGTTGGGATTTTTTTGTTTTTCAATTGGCAACAAAAGCTCTGTAGGGCTGCAAACATTTAAAGTCCACATAATCATCTGTAAGACATTATGTATTTTGTGGAAATACTAGAATTTTTTTCCTGATTTTGCCATTATATGGATTTGCTATTTTTTGATTAATGCAAAAGTATATGACTTTGTTTTCTATTTGATACACCATAAATATTAAAGTGTTGAATACTAACAGTGCTGACTACAAGAAGGATGTAGTATTTTTGCTTTCTGCATTACAACGTCTTCTGGAGGAAGGGAGCAGGATGGGTTTCATTTGTATCTAGTGTGTGTCTTAACATCTTTCTAAATCGGCAGTGTAACTGCATAGTTTAACTTCCTGTCTGTCTCCCTCATTTTGCTCTTCCCTCCTTGCCTTATGTTTTGGCTTTTGTGTATCAGAGCATCTTTCTTTGCAGCATCCTAGTCTTGCTTCAGTTTCTGTGGTCTCTTTTCATCCTGCTTGAAGATTCAGAGTGTGGAAGGAGGCTGGGAAGTCTGGTGCAGTAGGTGAGCAGACCTCTTGCTGCCCAGCCCAGGGTGGGTGGGGCGCACACCTGTCTTTGTGCATGCAAATCCGATACACCTGGCGCATCCTCTGGAGAGCACAACGCATGGAAAGGTCTGGAAGCTCTGTGTAGCAATGCCTTCTGCAGTCATCCTACCCAAGTAAAAGTAACTTTGGCTATGTTACCACCGTTTTGGTCACCCAGGAGGACATCTTAGCAAGGGTGCCTGCGAGGGAGTGTGGGACTGGGCCTCATCCTCGCCGGCATTGGAAACCAAGGCCTTGTATGCCACGCCTTATGAAGCACTGTTTCACAGTTACTTTCACTTCCCGAATAAAGGTTACCAGGTAATTAATATTTTTATTGAGCTGTTTATTTGTGTGTTTTTCAATGTAAGCATCATGAGAAATAAAGCAAAGTTCAGAGATTTGCCCAGTAACTGATGTAGGAAAAGCTGCTTTCCAGCCAGGCCTGGTGGCTCATGCCTATAATCACAGCACTTTGGGAGGCTAAGGCAGGAGGATCACTCAAGGCCAGGAGTTTCAGACCAGCCTGGGCAACCTAGCAAGACCACATCTCATTTAAAAAAACTAGTAAAAATGAAAATTTAAAAATAATAAAGGCTTCTATCCATTGGCTCCTTAACAGAGAGAGACCAATCTATTCCCCTGTCCAGTTCAATCACAAAGAAACTTTGAAGAAGTTTCCCTGTTTCCTTATGCCCTGGCTAAGAGAAGAGCAGGTGGAGAAGTGGTTTTAATGGAGATCATAGTGATTTATGGGAACCCTAAGTAAGAAAAGCACATGCTTTGGGCCCAGGCATGTGTTGAGACTTGGTTCCCTCACTTGTACTCCCTGGCCCTGGACTTCACGTGAGCCTCGTTGCCTCCAGTTACATAGGTAAACTGCCAGGGATTTCTGTGCGGTTTAAATGAGCTGCTGTTGGCAAAGCTCGTGGCCGGAGCTTGGTACATATACAGTAATCATATTTGCCCTCCTAACTTTCTGCTTACTTTGTGACAGCTGTTTGAAAAGCTGGTTGGAAACTGGTTCTGGCAGGAGTCCCTGACTCGTTTGATATGGGTCAGTTTTGCCAGAAGGTTCACAACCCTTGTTAGGCGCAGCGGCTCACGCCTGTAATCCCAGCACTTTGGGAGGCTGAGGCGGGCGGATCTCTTGAGGTCAGGAGTTTCAGACCATTCTGGCCAACATGGTAAAGCCCCCACTTCCACTAAAAATAAAAAAATAAGCCGGGTGTGGTGGCACACACCTGTAATTTCAGCTACTTGGGAGCCTGAGGCACAAGAATCGCTTGAACCTGGGAGGCAGAGGTTGGAGCTGCTGAGATCGTGCCACTGCACCCCAGCCTGGGCAAGAGTGAGACTCCATCTCAAAAAAAAGAAAGAGCCGGGCGCGGTGGCTCACGCCTGTAATCCCAGCACTTTGGGAGGCCGAGGCGGGTGGATCAGGAGGTCAGGAGATCGAGACCAACCTGGCTAACACGGTGAAACCCCGTCTCTACTAAAAATACAAAAAAATTAGCCGGGCGTGGTGGCGGGCGCCTGTAGTCCCAGATACTAGGGAGGCTGAGGCAGGAGAATGGCATGAACCTGGGAGGCGCAGCTTGCAATGAGCCGAGATCGCGCCACTGCACTCCAGCCTGGGCGGCAGAGCAAGACTCTGTCTCAAAAAAAAAAAAAAAAAAGAAGAAAGAAAGAAATTGACTCCTAGGTAACTTCCAAAAGCAGCCACCCATCTGAAGCTAGCTTGATTGGATCTGTGTGGGTTTTTTCTGTGTGCCTCCGTCCTCTAGTGGCCAGATGTGGAATTTCCAAAAACTGGAGCTCTGCCCAGTACCACCCAGCCATCCTCACAACTATCTGGGTTAACTGGAATCTGTAGCCTGGAATCTGCTGGAAGTGCTGTGGGTGTTTCTCTAGTTTTGAAACAATTCCTTTTGTCCCTGCACTTTAAAAGCCATTTGCAGCATAACATAGTACATATCCTTTTAAACAATGACAAGGGTGCTTTTTTACAATACTAAAATAAAATGTTCTGCCTAGTTTCACCTTGGGCACTTAAAAGGTGAGAGTCACCTGGCGTGGTGGCTGACGCCTGTAATCCCAACACTTTGGGAGGCTGAGGTGGGCAGATCACCTGGGGTCAGGAGTTCAAGACCAGCCTGGCCAACATGGTGACCCCTCGTCTGTACTAAAAACATAAAAATTAGCTAGGCGTGGTGGTGCGCACCTGTAATCCCAGCTACTTGGGAGGCTGAGGCAGAAGAATTCCTGGAACTCAGGAGGCAGAGGTTGCAGTGAGCCGAGATCATGCCACTGCACTCCAGCCTGGGCTGGAGTCAAGACTCAGTCTCAAAAACAAAAAAAAACAAAAAAACTGCCAAGAAAGCCTATGAAGAATACTCTAATTTGCAAATTCTGAAACTGACTGAAAGAACGAGCAAAGAAGAATATCAAGGGTATTTTATTTTTCCCCAAAATTCATGATGGGATAAATATGGCAGGATGTTATTCTGTGTTAAATCTACACAGCGGGCCCTTAGGTGTCAGGCATCTTCTATGTATCTGAAATATTTCCATCATTTCAAAAAAGTCATTGTGAGTCACTTTTGTAAGAGCTGTGCTTTGATCTCGATAGTTCATCTGGGAAATAAGAGTTTCTTAAAGATTTTTTTTTTTTTTTTTTAAGACAAGAGTCTCACTCTGTGGCCCAGGCTGGAGTGCAGTGGTGGGATCTTGGCTCACTGCAACCTCCGCCTCCCGGGTTCAAGTGATTCTCCTGCCTCAGCCTCCCGAGTAGCTGGGACTACAGGCGCATACCACCACGCGAGGCTAATTTTTTGTATTTTTAGTAGAGACAGGGTTTCACTGCGTTGCCAGGATGGTCTCAATCTCCTGACCTCATGAACCGCCTGCCTCGGCCTCTCAAAGTGCTGGGATTACAGGCGTGAGCCACCGGGCCCAGCCGAAATTTTACTTCTTAAGAAAATTTGTGGGCTGGGCGCAGTGGGTCACACCTTTAATCCCTACACTTTGAGAGGCTGAAGTGGGTGGATCACTTGAGGCCAGGAGTTCCAGACCAGCCTGAAACTGGACATGGTGAAACCCCGTCTCTACTAAAAATACAAAAATTAGCCAGGCATGGTGGCATGCATCTGTAATCCCAGCTACTCAGGAGGCTGAGGCACGAGAATCGCTTGAACCCAGGAGATGGAGGTTGCAGTAAGTGGAGATTGCACCACTGCACTCCAGCCTGGGCTACAGAGGGAGACTCCATCTGGAAAAAAAAAAAAGAAAAGAAGCAAAAAATTGTGGCTCATGCCTGTAATCCTAGCACTTTGGGAGGCTTGAGGCCAGGAGTTCAAGACTAGCCTGGGCCACATGGCAAAACCCAGTCTCTACTAAAAATGCAAAAAAATTAGCCAGGTGTGGTGGCACGTGCCTATAGTCTGAGCTACTCAGGTGGCTGAGGTGGGAGGATCGCTTGAGCCTGGGAGGTGGAGGTTGCAGTGAGCCAAGATCACACCACTGTACTGCAGCCTGCAGGACAGAATGAAACACTGTCTCAAAAATAAAATAAAATTTGTATACTACCAGTTTCCCAAAAGAGATTTCTTTGAAATTAAATTGTTTTGTAGGGTTTTGTTATTGTTTGTAACATTAAGTTCACAATACCTTTACTTATACTAACAAAAGTTTATGTAGAAACATTATCTTATTGCTAAGTACAAATCCTGTTTTTAAAAGAACTATTACTTTTAAGAATTTGGCAGGCATGAGGCAGGGCATGGTGGCTCATGCCTGTAATCCCAGCACTTTGGGAGGCCGAAGCGGACGGATCACCAGAGATCAGGAGTTTGAGACCAGCCTGTCCAACATGGTGAAACCCCATCTCTACTAAAAATACAAAAAAAAAAAAAAAAAAATTAGCTGGGTGTGGTGGTGTGTGCCTGTAATCCCAGCTACTCGGGAGGCTGAGGTCGGAGAATCGTTTGAACCCAGAAGGCAGAAGTTGCAGTGAGCTGCGATCGCACCACTGCACTCCAGCCTGGGTGACAGAGTGAGACTCTGTCTCAAAAAAAAAAAAAAAAAAAAAGGATTTGGCAGGCATGGTAGCTCATGCCTGTAATCCTAGCACTTTGGTTTGGGAGGACAAGGTGGGTGGATCGCTTGAGCTCAGGAATTTGACCAGCCTGGGCAACATGGCAAAACCCGTCTCTACAAAAAATACAAAAATTAGTCAGGTGTTGTGCTGTGCACCTGTAGTCCCAGCTACTTAGGAGACTGAAGCAGGAGGATCACTTGAACCTTGGGAAGTCGAGGCTACAGTGAGCCGAGATTGGGCCACTGTGTTCCAGTGTGGATGACAAAGTAAGACCCTGTCTAGGAAAAGAAAAAAAAAAAAAAAAAGTCGAGGCCAGGAGCAGTGGCTCACGCCTGTAATCCCAGCACTTTGGGAGGCCAAGGCGGGCAGATTACAAGGTCTGGAGTTCGAGACCAGCCTGGCCAACATAGTGAAAACCTGTCTCTACTAAAAATACAAAAAATAAGCCTGGTATGGTGACACGCCTGTAGTCCCACCTACTCGGGAGGCTGAGGCAAGAGAATCACTTGAACCCAGGAGGCAGAGGTTGCAGTGAGCCGAGATCTACCACTGCATTCCAGCCTGGGCAACAGAACGAGACTCCGTCCTCCCCGCTCCCCCAAAAATAAATAAATAAATAAATATATATATATACGATCATAGGCACAACCTACTACTGAATTAATGGTGGCTCAGCGTTTTGGTTATATATTTGCATGCCACACATACGTATCATGATATGTTTGTGTATATGTAATTACGGAGAGATTAGGCAAAGTTGAACAAGCATCATTTGAAAATAAACTTTGTTTTCATGCATACATAAAATTAGAGAACTTGTTTTACCTCACCTTTAAGTTTTAAATAGTTTATTTATTTTATTTATTTTTTTCAGATGGAGTCTTGCTCTGTCGCCCAGGCTGAAGGGCAGTGGTGGGATCTCAGCTCACTGCAACCTCCGCCTCCCAGATTCAAGTGATTCTCGTGCCTCAGCCTTCCAAGTAGCTGGGATTACAGGTGCCCAACACCATGCCTGGCTAGGTTTTTTGTATTTTTTAGTAGAGATGGGGTTTCCTCATGTTGGCCAGGCTGGTCTCGAACTCCTGACCTCAAATGATCCGCCTGCCTCAGCCTCCCAAAGTACTGTGATTACAGGCGTGAGCCACCGTGCCTGGCCCAGTCTTGGGTACTTTAAAGAAACTCCTAGATGGCATATTTCATCCATAGATACTACATTGTAGTCCTAATTGATAAAGACTTTTTATCACACCAACAAAGTTAGTAATTCTTTTTTTTTTTTTTTTTTTTTTTTTGAGAGTGAGTCTTGCTCTGTCACCCAGGCTGGAGTGCAGTGGCGAGATCTCGGCTCACTGCAAGCTCCGCCTCCTGGGTTCACGCCATTCTTCTGCCTCAGCCTCCCGAGTAGCTGGGACTACAGGCGCCCCCCCCAGCAAGCCCGGCTAATTTTTTCTATTTTTTTTTTAGTAGAGATGGGGTTTCACCGTGTTAGCCAGGGTTGTCTTGATCTCCTGACCTCGTGATCTGCCCGCCTCGGCCTCCCAAAGTGCTGGGATTATAGGCGTGAGCCACCGCCCCTGGCTAGTAATTCTTAAATATCATCTAACAGTCTATGTTCAAATTTTCCTGTCTCAAAAACATCTTTTTACCTCTGATCAATGGTGTCCAGCAAAAAAAAAAAAAACAAAAAAAACCCAAAAACATATTTTTTATGGTTTGTCAATTTGAAGAACATCCAAAGTCTGCATGTAGCAGAAGCAGATTATCACTTTTTTTCTTTCTTTCCTTTTTTTTTTTGGAGAGAGGGTCTCTCTCTGTTGCCCAGGCTGGGGGGCAGTGGTGCCATCATAGCTCACTGCAGTCTTTAACTCCTTTAACTCCTGGGCTCAAGCAATCCTCCCACCACAGCCTTCTGAGTACTTAGGACTACAGGCCCATGCCAAGACACCTGGCCAATTCTTAAAGTTCTTGTAGAGACGGAGGTCTCACTATGTTACCCAGGCTGGTCTCCAACTCCCGGGCTCAAGTGATCCTCCCGCCTCAGCCTCCCAAAATGCTGGGATTACAGGTGTGAGTCACCATGCTCAGCCTGGCCCACTTTTACAACTAAAGGCTTAAAACTCACCAGCAACAGCCAGGCTTTTAGAGTATATAGTAGTGTGTGCTGTGGTGGTATTTAGTAACTAACCCATCAAAAAAACTAACATATGCACATATATACATACTTTTTTTTTTTTTTTTTGAGTTGGAGTCTCACTCTGTCGCCAGGCTGGAGTGCAGGGCGCGATCTCAGCTCACTGCAACCTCTGCCTCCCAGGGTCAGCGATCCACCTGCCTCAGCCTCCTGAGTAGCTGGGACTACGGGTGCGCACCACCACGCCCAGCTAATTTTTGTATTTTTAGTAGAGACGGGGTTTCACCGTGTTGGCCGGGATGGTCTGGATCTTTTGACCTCGTGCCCTATCCGCCTCGGCCTCCCAAACTGCTGGGATTACAGGCGTGAGCCACCATGCCCGGCCTATACACATACATTTATTGTACATTTTACTGATTCAAAGAATGTTGTGTTGGAGATCCCCCAAACCACCTTCAAGTTGAGTGATTTTTTTTTTTTTTGAGACGGAGTCTCTCTCTGTCACTCAGGCTGGAGTGCAACTGCAATCTCGGCTCACTGCAACCTCTACCTCCTGGGTTCAAGGGATTTTCCTGCCTCAGCCTCCCAAGTACCTGGGATTACAGGTGCATGGCACCACGCCTGGCTAATTTTTATATTTTTAGTATCACCATGTTGGTCAGGCTGGTCTCCAACTCCTGACTTCAAGTGATCTACCTGCCTCGGCCTCCCAAAGTGCTGGGATCACAGGAGTGAGCTACTGAGCCCGGCCACGTTCTATGATTTGCTAGAAGCACTCAGACTCAGAAAGGCTGTCATACTTATGGTTGTAGCTTATTACAGTGAATGGATATGGATTCAAATCAGCAAAGGAAAAGGTGCATAGGGCAGTGTCTGGGAGACGCCAGGCATAAGCTTCCTTTCACAGTGGAGTCATATATATATCCTTAATTTGCCCAGCAACAATGTGTGACAACATGCACAAAGTATGTCCAACTAGGGAAGCTTCCCTGAGCCTGGGTGTCCAAGGGATTTTATTAGGCTCAGTCATGTAGGCATGGAGCATCCGTGTGACTCACCTTACCTACTCAGTCTCCAGCCGCCCACCCAGAGGTTAACCTAATACAGCATGGCGCAAGGCTGCCACCACCAACCCACTGTTAGCATAAACTACTAGATGTTGCCCAAGGCCTGAGATATACAAATACACTCCTATCAAGGAGAATATTCCAAGGGCTCAGAAGTTATGTTTTAGGAGCCGGTCAAGAGCCAATCCTCTCTTTAGAATGTGCATACCCCAGACCTGTTGTGATAACACTGTGCTGCATAGATGTGTAGCAGATAATTTATTACACAAATAATAATGATAATGACATATAATACTCTTTACTATAATTCCAGATTTCCAGATAGCCTGTCACAGATGCTTTTTTTTTTTTTTTTTTTTTTTGAGACAGTCTTGCACTGTCGCCCAGGCTGGAGTGCAGTGGCACGATCTCAGCTCACTGCAACCTCCGACTCCCAGGCTCAAGTGATTCTCCTGCCTCAGCCCCCCGAGTAGCTGGGACTACAGGTGCCTGTGCCACCATGCCCGGCTAATTTTTGTATTTTAGTAGAGATAGGGTTTCACCATGTTGGCTAGGCTGGTTTCGAACACCTGACCTCAAGTGATCTGTCCACCTCGGGCTCCCAGAGTGCTGGGATTACAGGTGTGAGCCACCGCACCTGGTCAATGCCCAGAATTTTCATCAGCCCAATGAAATACCCTTGTCTAAAAATATATTTGCTCACAGACCTTGCAAGCTTGTATTTTACTTTTATTATTATTAGTTTCATTTATTCTGAAACTTTTGGTACAGATCTTGCAATGTTTTTACTTTTTCTTTTAAGAGACAGGGTCTCGCTATGTTGCCCAGGCTGGTCTCAGCCTCAAGCCAGCTTGCCATCTGGCTGATGTTGCAATGTTAACATTAATTTCCTGGTACTGTTCTCTGACTTCCATCTTCTCCTTCCCAAGCCCTGCCATACCACTCCAGCCCCACCCCTGCCTCTCATTCCTTCTACTTACTCTTTTTTTTTTTTTTTTTTTGAGACAAAGTCTTGCTCTGTCGCCCAGGCTGAAGTGCAGTGGCGTGATCTCAGCTCACTGCAACCTCTGCCTCCCAGGTTCAAGTGATTCTCCTGCCCCAGCCTCCCGAGCAGCTGGGATTACAGGCACGTGCCACCACGCCCAGCTAATTTTTGTATTTTCAGTAGAGATGGAGTTTCACCATGTTGGCCAGGCTGTTCTCGAACTCCCGACCTCAAGTGATCCGCCTGCTTCAGCCTCCCAAAAGTGCTGGAATTACAGGCATCAGCCACCGCGCCTGGCCCCACTTACTCTACACATAATCAGTTATTCATTCATTGAGAATTTAAGAATGCCTAGAATGTGCTCTATTACATTCATAGGAGTGAATAAGATGGACAAGGTGCCTCTGCTCGTGAAACTTACACTTTTAAGGGAGGAGGTAAGAGATAATAAACATGATGTAATGTCAGGGGCTCATTATGTGCCATGAAGGAAACTAAAGCAGCGTAAGGAACAGAGACTGACAGTTTTGCTGTTTTAGCTAAGGTGGTCAGGGAAGGCCTCTTTGATGCAGTGACACTTGAGCTCAGGCCTGAATGAAGTGAGAGATAGAAATGAGGCAGGAGCGGGGCACCATGGCTCACACCTGTAATCCCAGCACCTTGGGAGGCCGAGGTGGGCGGATCACTTGAGGTCTGGGGTTGAAGACCAGCCTGGGCAACATGGCGAAACCCTGTCTCTACTAAAAATACAAAAATCAGGCCGGCCACGGTGGTTCACGCCTGTAATCCCAGCACTTTGGGAGCCCGAGGCGGGTGGATCACGAGGTCAAGAGATCGAAACCGTCTTGGCCAACGTGGTGAAATCCGTCTCTGCTAAAAATACAAAAATTAGCCGGGCGTGGTGGCCCATGCCTGTAGTCCCAGCTACTAGGGAGGCTGAGGCAGGAGAATCACTTGAACCCAGGAGGCGGGGGTTGCAGTGAGCCGAGATCGTGCCCTACACTCCAGCCTGGCGACAGAGCGAGACTCCGTCTCAAAAAAAAAAAACAAAAAAACAAAAAAAACAAAAACAAAAAAAGAGGCAGGAGAGGCTGGGTGCGGTGGCTCACACCTGTAATCCCAGTACTTTGGGAAGCTGAGGTGGGCGGATCACTTGAGGTCAGGAGTTCGACACCAGCCAAGGCCAACATGGCAAAACCCTGTCTCTACTAAAAATACAAAAATTAGGTGTGCATGGTGGCATATGCCTATAATCCCAGCTACTCAGAATGCTGAGGCAGGAGAATCGCTTGAACTCAGGAGGCTGAGGTTGCAGAACTCAGATCGCGCCATGGCACTCCCACCTAGGCGACAGAACAAGACTCCATCTCAAAAAAAAAAAAAAAAAGAAAATGAGGCAGGAGAATCAGGAATGAGGGTAATCAATGGTTAACAAGGGTTAAGGCATAAGCAAAAGATCAGCAGGTGCAGCCAGTTCTGGGCAAGATAAGGCAGCATAGAGGCCACATCTGCACTTCTGTGATAACAAGACAGAAGTTTCCACTTCAGCCATGAGTGTTAACCACATTCTTTCTGCTTAATGAAGACCCTAATTGAGGGGTCTCTTGAGCTGCGTGCTCTTGAGCTTCGTGTCAATCTGTGCTTTTTACTCCATTTGTTTGTCTTTTGATGATTTGTTTTGTTGTTGTTGTTGCTTTGTGGGGTTTTTGTTGCAATTTTTATTTACTTATTATTTTTGAGATGGAGTTTTGCTCTTGTTGCCCAGGCTGGAGTGCAGTGGTGTGATTTTGGGTCACTGCAACCTTCATCTCCTTGGTTCAAGCAATTCTCCTGCCTCAGCCTCCCGAGTAGCTGGGATTACAGGCATGTGCCACCACATCCAGTTAATTTTTAGGAGAGACGGGGTTTCGCCATGTTGGCCAGGCTGGTCTTGAACTCCTGACTTCAGGTGATCCTCCTGCCTCAGCCTCCCAAAGTGTTGGGATTACAGGCATGAGCCATCGTGCCTGGCCTAGTTTTTGTATTTTCAGTAGAGACAGGGTTTCGCCATGTTGGCCAGGCTGGTCTTGAACCCCTGACCTCAGGTGATCCACCCGCTTCGGCCTCCCCAAAGTGCTGAGATTACAGGCGTGAGTCACCGTGCCCGGCCTTGTGTTGCAGTTCTCAGTTCAACGCGCAAGCACCTGACCAACTCACAGCGAAGACTTTCCATCCAGTAACAGAAAACCTGCAGGAGGACTATTCCTGGCAGAGGAAACACAGAATGTAGAACCCCTGGAGCAAAAATGACCCTGATGTCTTTTCAGAGGGGGAAAAGGCAGCAGGCAGTGGGGTGGGTGATAAAGGCGAATAGTAACCAGGGAGACAGATAAATGAGCCCTTACAAACTTTTGATGTGTGACTACCAGGGAAAGGCCTTTGCCAGGGGCTGGAGTGTAATTTTTTTTTTTTTTTTTTTTTTTGAGACAGAGTCTTGCTCTGTTGCCAGGCTAGAGTGCAGGGTGCGATCTCGGCTCACTGCAACCTCCGCCTCCCAGGTTCAAGCGATTCCCCTGCCTCAGCCTCCCAAATAGCCGGGACTACAGGTGCGTGCCACCACACCTGGCTAACTTTTTTTTTTTTATTTTAGTAAAGACGAGGTTTCACCATGTTGGCTAAGATGGTCTCGATCTCCTCCTGACCTCGTGATTCGCCCACCTTAGCCTCCCAAAGTGTTGGGATTACAGGCGTGAGGCACCGCGCCTGGCCTGGAATGTAATTTTATGCACAAAGTGCAGCCTTGCAAAGTCCCAGGCAGGGTGCAGGCTTTATCTGAAGGTTCACAAAGTCACCCTGGCTGCTGAAGAGGGCACAGCAGAATGAGAAAGCACAGTGGGGTGATGAGCCCAGGCAGGAGATGAAGGTGGCTCAGATCAGGGTGGGGCAGTGGGGGTACTGAAAAGCGCTCAGACCCCACCCCGCCAGCTGCAGGGTGGTTTCAGACCCTGAACTCGAGGGGGTTCCTAACACGGGCTCCTTACAGCAAGGGGCACAGATGGAAGCAATGTTGTCCCATGCTTGCAAGTCTCACAGACCGGGATATGAGTCCCACACCTGCCATTGACAGCCTGGGTCTCTGGGCTAGCTAATTCCTCCAGGCCTGAAGACTCCCTCCTTATAAAGTGAAAATTTCGGTCAGGTGTAGTGGCTCACGCCTGTAATACCAGCACTTTGGGAGGCTGCGGCGGGAGGACGGTTTGAGGCCAGGAGTTCAAGACCGGCCTGGGCAACAGAGTGAGACTCCCGTCTCTACAAAAAATAGGAAAATTTATGGAGAAACCCCATCTCTACTAAAAATACAAAATTAGCTGGGCATGGTGACACATGCCTGTAATCCCAGCTACTCAGGAGGCTGAGGCAGGAGAATCGCTTGAACCCAGGAGATGGAGGTTGTGGTGAACCAAGATCGCGCCATTGCACTCCAGCCTGGGGCAACAAGAGCAAAACTCCGTCTCAAAATAAATAAATAAATAAATAAAAATAAATTAGCCGGGAGTGTGGCACGTGCCTTTGGTCTCAGCTACTCAGGAGGTTGAGGTGGGAGAGTCGCTGGAATCCAGGAGTTCAAGGCGGCATTCAGGAGTTCAAGGCTGCAGTGAGTCATGATTGCGCCACTGCACTCCACCCTGAACGACAGAGCCATAAGCTGCCTTAAACAAACAGACAAACAGGGCCGGGCGCGGTGGTTCACGCCTGTAATCCTAGCACTTTGGGAGGCCCAGGCGGGCGGATCACTTGAGGTCAGGGGTTCGAGACCAGCCTGGCCAACATGGTGAAACTTCGTCTCTACTAAAAATACAAAAATTAGCCGTGGTGGCGCGCTCCTGTAATCACAGCTACACCGGAGCCTGAGGCAGGTGAATCGCTTGAGCCCGGGAGGCGGAGGATGCAGTGAGCCGAGATCACACCCACTGCACTCCAGCCTGGGAACTGAGCGAGACTCCGTCACCAAAAAACAAACAAACAAAAAAAACACAAAAGGAAAAGGAAATATCACCAGAACGGATATCACTGCACTTTTCACGAAAAAGAAAAAGGAAATACCACAACGGATTTCACCGACCGGCAGACCCGCAATCGACTCAACCAGCGCCTTCCGGATCAGCGTTTCTGCGCAGGCGCAGACAGCTCCGGCGGGAGAGGTGGTGTGGGGCTCAGTGCGCGTGCGCCGATCTCGGCCTCGGCGTGAGCATGCGCAGGTCCCCGCGCTCGCTGCGTTTGCGCTTGAGCGCCGATAATTTGGTGGCGGCGTCCGGTGGGTGCTGGTCTGTTCTCGGTGAGCGGCGCGCGGGGTCTCTCCTGAGTGCGAGCTGCGGGACCTTCGCCATGCCGGGGATGGTACTCTTCGGCCGGCGCTGGGCCATCGCCAGCGACGACTTGGTCTTCCCAGGGTTCTTCGAGCTGGTCGTGCGAGTGCTGTGGTAAGGACGGCGGCTATGGGGGCGGTGGAGCGCACCGGGGAGGGAGCGGGGGGCGAGCTGTCCCTTGAGACGGTGACAGAAGTGGCTTCCCAAGCACTGTCGCGGTCCCAGCGCTGGCCACGCATCCTCTTATCGAGTTCTCACCACCGCCCGAAGAGGTGGGCAGTGGTGCTGTGTCCATTTGACGGATGACAAACCGAAGCCCCTAGAGTGTGTGGGCTGGACCCGGGGGACAAACAGGGGGTCTGGAAGTCCGCGCAGCAGGACGCGAGCACCCCTTTGTGTGCAGCGCCGAGACCTGGCCCTGGGGTGCCGCGAGGGTGTTACCGCCGGCAAAAGCCTTGGCCTCGAGGTCTCCTTTCTTGAGGCGGGAGCAGCCACTTGTGCCCTTCCTTCCCTTTGTACGGGGCACTTGAATCTGCAACACGAAAGATAGGAAAAAATACCGAGCCGGTTGTGGCTGCATTTCGTGAGAAGCAGACAGGCTCAACATACAACGCTGTTGTCTTTCAAAGTGTGGAATCAGTGGGAAGTGGCATTGGTACTTGAAGTCTGTTCCCAGAGGATCTGTGCAGAGAATGAATCATTGTTATGAAAAAGTAGATTCTTGGCTGGGCGCCGTGGCTCACGCCTGTTATCTCAGCACATTGAGAGGCTGAGACGGGAGGGTTGCTTGAGGGCAGGAGTTTGAGACCAACCTGGGCAACATAGTGAGACCTCTGTTCTTTTTATTTTTTTGAGACAGGGTCTCACTCTACTACCCAGGCGGGAGTGCAGTGGTGCGATCACCACTCACTGCAGCCTCAACCTCCTGGGCTCAAGCGATCTTCCCACTTCACTCTTCCAAGTAGCTGGGACCACAGACTCGTGCCACCACGCCCAGCTAACTTTTTCTATTTTTTGTAGAGATGGAGTCTCACCGTGTTGCCCAGGCTAGTGTCCAACTCTTGTGCTCAAGTGATCCTCCTGCCTTGGCCTCCCAAAGTGCTGGGATTACAGACGTGAGCCACCGTGCTGGGCCTAGATATTTTATTGTTGGCAGTTATATTCCAGGCCAGGTGCAGTGACTCATGCCTGTAATCCCAGCACTTTGGGAGGCCAAGGCAGGAAGATCACTTGAAGCCAGGAGTTCAAGACCAGTCTGGGCAACATAGCAAGACCCTGTCTCTACAAAAAGAAAATTATATTCCAAAGTGAACCTTGCCTTGTTTTGGAAAATATTAACTCATTTTATTTCTTTGTATCATGTTCTACACAACAGCTCCTTGGATTTCATTTCTGACCCTTCCCTTTTTTTTTTTTTTGCCAGGTGGATTGGCATTCTGACGTTGTATCTCATGCACAGAGGGAAGCTGGACTGTGCTGGCGGAGCCTTGCTCAGCAGTTACTTGATCGTCCTCATGATTCTCCTGGCAGTTGTCATATGTACTGTGTCAGCCATCATGTGTGTCAGCATGAGAGGTAAAAAGTAGCCTTTTCTATTTGATACCTATTTTTTTATAGTTTTATTGAGATATAATTCACATACCATACAGTTCACTTCTGTAAACTTTCCAATTCAACAGTTTTTAATATAATCACAGAGTTGTGCAGCCATCACCACCATCAAGTTTATAACATTTTCTTCACTCCTGAAAGAAATCCTGTACCAGGCGGGACACAGTGGCTCATACCTGTAATCCCAGCACTTTAGGAAGCCGAGGTGGGTGGATCACTTGAGGCCAGGAGCATGAGACTAGCCTGGCCAACACAGTGGAACCCCATCTCTATGTCTCTACTAAAAATAGAGAAAATTATGTTGGTGCATGCTTGTAATCCCAGCTGCTAGGAAGCTGAGATCACGCCACCGTACTCCAGCCTGAGTGACAGAGTGGAGACTCTGTCACAAAACGGAAAGAAAGAGATCCCATACCCATTAGCAGTCACTCCTCATTTTCCCCAAACTCTCCCAACCCTAAGCATTCACTAATTTGCTTTCTGTCTGTGTACATTTGCCTATTGTGGACATCATATAAGTGGAATTTATTCACTGTGTGTCCTTTTGGTCTGGTTTCTTAAACTTGGCATAATGTCTTCAAGGTTCATCCATGTTTTAGCATGTATCAGTACTTCATTTTTATGGCTGAATAAGAGCATCGAATGAATGGACCACATTTTATTTATCCCTTTGCCATTTGGTAGGCATTTGGATTGTTTCCATTTTTCACCTATTACGAATAGTGCAGCTATGAACATTTGCATACAAGTGTTTATACAGACATGTTTTCATTTCTCTTGAGTGTGTACCTAGGAGTGAATGGCTGGATCATGTGTTAATGCTCTGTGAAACCTTTTGAGGAACTGCCAGACTTTTCCAAGCAGCTGTACCATTTTACGTTCCCACCAGCAGTGTATAAGGGTTCTAATTGCCCAACGCTCTTATTATATGACTTGTTAATTATAGCCATCCTAGTGAATGTGAAGTGGTAGCTCATGATTTTGTTTTGTTTTGTTTTGTTTTTTTTGAGACGGAGTCACGCTCTGTCACCCAGGCTGGAGTGCCATGGCGCAATCTCGGCTCACTGTAACCTCTGCCTCCCGGGTTCAAGTGATTCTCCTGCCTCAGCCTCCCGAATAGCTGGGGCTACAGGCCATTTGTTTTTTGTCTCACGGCTTTGAGGAACATTTCTTTGATGACTAATGATGTTGAGCATCCTTTCATTTGCTTATTGCTCATTTGTGTATCATTTTTGTGGAAATGTCTGTTCAGATCTTTTGCCCAATTTTAGACTAGGCTATTGATCCTTTTATTTTTTATTTTTATTTTTTGAGATAGAGTCTCCCTCCGCTGCGCAGGCTGGAGTGCAGTGGCGTGCTCTCTGCTCACTGCAGCCTCCGTCTCCTGGGTCAAGTGATTCTCGTGCCTCAGCCTCCCATGTAGCTGGGATTATAGGCACCCGCTACCACGCCTGGCTAATTTTTGTATTTTTAGTAGAGATGCGGTTTTACCATGTTGGTCAGGCTTGTCTCGATCTCCTGACCTCAAGTGATCCACCCGCTTCGACCTCCCAAAGTGCTAGGATTACAAGTGTGAGTCACTGTGCCTGGCCCCTTTTATTTTTACATTGTGAGGGTTACAACTATTTTGTTGTTGTTAGAGACAGTGTCTTGCTCTGTTGCCCAGGCTAGAGTGCAGTGGCGCAGTCATAGCTCACTGCAGCCTCAAATACCTGGGCTCAAGCAATCCTCTCTTCTCAACCCCCAAGTAGCTGGAAGTACAGGCACGTGCCACCATACCTGGCTAATTTTTTTTATTTTTATTTTTTGTAGAGACAGGGTCTTGCTATATAGCTTAGACTGATCTTGAACTCCTGGGCTCAGGTGATCCTCTCGTCTCGGTCTCCCAAAATGCTAGGATTACAGGGGTGAACCACCGCGTCTGATCACCTATTCTTCATATTTTTTTATATGTGTTACAGTTTTCTGTAGATAACCATTTATCTGAGAATGTCTCCAGAAGTCTTGGAAACCTTCCCTGTTGGATTCCTCTGCTTCATAGGATGATGTGAGCACTGTGGTGACTAATAAAGGAATGCATTCATAGAAACGATTCATTGGTCAGAGGCAGGGCTGTGTGACATGCCACCATCCGCCATGTTTTAGTCTTTTGTCACTGCTTGAATTGGGATGGACGAGGTATGCATATCAGATATATGCTGGTGGTGGAGGTGCACTGGGAGGCGCTGGTGATACAGTGAGTGACGGCATCAAGATCTTGACAGTTTGGAATAAAGGACTGAAATGTAAAAGGTGTTAGCTCATGGGAGCAATGTAGAGGGTAGAAATGTTAGCAGCAACATCTTTCATGAGAAAAAGACCTTAGGGTTTGGGATGACCAGCAAGAGTGGCATGTGCCTGATTACCACAGTAACATAGAAAACAGAGCTCTGTGTATTTTATTTTACTTTTTTCTTTTGAGACAGAGTTTTGCCCTTGTTGCCCAGGGCTAGACTGCAATGGCGTAATCTCAGCTCACTGCAACCAACCTCTGCCTCCCAGATTCAAACAATTCTGCCTCAGCCTCCCAACTAGCTGAGATTACAGGCACGTGCCACCACACCCAGCTAATTTTTTTGTATTTTTAGTAGAGACAAAGTTTCTTTTTTTTTTTTTTTTTGTATTTTTAGTAGAGACAAAGTTTTTTGTTTTTTGTTGTTTTTTTTTTTTTTCCCGGATGGAGTCTCGCTCTTTCACCCAGGCTGGACTGCAGTGGCACTATCTCTATCTCGGCTCACTGCAAGCTCCGCCTCCTGGGTTCACGCCATTCTCCTGCCTCAGCCTCCCAAGTAGCTGGGACTACAGGTGCCTGCCACTGCGCCTGGCTATTTTTTTTTTTTTTTTGTATTTTTAGAAGAGACGGGGTTTCACTGTGTTAGCCAGGATGGTCTCCATCTCTTGACCTCGTGATCTGCCCGCCTCAGCCTCCCAAAGTGCTGGGATTATAGGCGTGAGCCACTGCACCTGGTCTAGTAGAGACAAAGTTTAACCATGTTGGCCAGGCTGGTCTCGAACTCCTGACCTCAGCTGATCCACCCACCTCATCCTCCCAAAGTGCTGGTATTACAGGTGTGAGCCACCGCACCCAGCTAGCTCTGTGTATTTTAGTATGCCTCTAGAAACATCCACGCAAGGAGGCTGGATTGATGGAGGCTCCACGTTTGTGTTGGCCCCCAAATGTAGGCTGTCATTGGTGCCAGATGCTTAAGGAAAGAAAGAAACCATGTGTACAGTGTGGCTTCAGCGCTGGGAAGCTTCTTATTGAAGGTGAAGTATGGAGACTGGTGTCATTTCAGATACAGCATTATCTAACTTATTTGCCCTTTTTTGTTCATCTCACATTCTGGTTAGACCACTGAGTTTGTGGCTGTAATAGCAGGATCAGAGTGGAAGCAGTCGGTGTACTTTTTTTTTTTCCCTTACATGTTTGTTTGTGTTGAGATATTTTTGGTGTTGGGACGCCTTTACCTCCCTGTGAGGGATGCTCATATTCACTCCATTCCCTCCTCCTAGACACTCGTACGATGCTTGCATCATCATGTACTTGTGGTCAGAGCTCAGAAGTCATCTGTGGGTTGTTGGAGTGTTCTGGGTTGTCTATCCCACAGCCTCCTCCAAACAGAACCCTGTTTTGTTTTGCCCCCATCCCACACATACCAAGTATGCGTCAGAGAAGCAGACCCTAGGCCGGGCTCACGTATCAGTGATCGGTTCAGGAATGGACACATGATCCAGTTTGGCCCAGTGAGAGTCAGGGAGAGTTTGGTGGAAGGTTCTGGGGAAGTGCTTCCTTGCCCCTCTAGGAAGGATCCAAAAGCCATTTATCATGGCTCTCCTGGCTGAAGCTGCGTCTCCACTCACAGCCCAAGGCAAGCTGACATACAGAGCAGGGGAGAGCTGGGAGAAGCACAAGGAGATGGAGCCTTGTCTCGGTCAGGGCAGCCCCGATGCCGTCTTGCTTCTGCACTCAGTCCCTCGAGTCACTGTGGCCCTTCCTGCTTTTCAGCCAGTTTGAGTTGAATTTTCTGTAACTTGTGGCTAGAGATATCCCAGCCGAACTGAAAACAGTATTTTATAAAAACATGTTCGTTTAATTGTCAGTTTGTTACACATAACATCATATGCCTTATTAAAAATATGTATTGAAGGCCAGGCGCGGTGGCTTACACCTGTAATTCCAGCACTCTGGGAGGCTGAGGCGGGTGGATCACGAGGTCAGGAGATCAAGACCATCCTGACTAACACGGTGAAACCCTGTCTCTTCTAAAAATACAAAAAATTAGCTGGGCCTGGTGGCGGGCCCCTGTAGTCCCACCTACTCAGGAGGCTGAGGCAGGAGAATCGCTTGAACTCGGGAGGTGGAGGTTGCAGTGAGCCGAGATCGCGCCATTGCACTCCAGCCTGGACGACAGAGTGAGACTCCGTCTCAAAAAAAAAAAAAAAAAGAAAAAAATGTTTGTTTAATTGTCAGTTTGTGGCCGGGCGCGGTGGCTCACGCCTGTAATCCCAGCACTTTGGGAGGCCGAGGCGGGCGAATCACGAGGTCAGGAGATCGAGACTATACTGGCTAACATGGTGAAACCCCGTCTCTACTAAAAAAGTTCAAAAAATTAGCCAGGCGTGGTGGCAGCCACCTGTAGTCCCAGCTACTCGGGAGGCTGAGCCAGGAGAATGGCATGAACCTGGGAGGCAGAGCTTGCAGTGAGCCGAGATCGCGCCACTGCACTCCAGCTTGGGCGACAGAGCGAGACTCCATCTCAAAAAAAAAAAAAAATTGTCAGTTTGTTACACGTAACGTCATATGCCTTATTAAAAATATGTATTGAAGGCTGGGAGCAGTGGCTCATGCCTGTAACCCCAGCACTTTCGCAAGAGGGAAACTCCATCCCCCCCCTCAAAAAAAAAAAACCAGTGGTCAGTAGGAAAATGGGCAAAGAACATGAACATGTAAAGGAAATATAAATGATTGATTGATTGATTGATTGATTGATTGATTGATTTTGAGATGGAATCTCCCTCTGTTACCCAGGCTGGAGTGCAGTGGTGGGATCTCAGCTCACTGCAACCTCCACCTCCCAGGTTCAAGCAGTTCTCCTGCCTCAGCCTCCCAATTAACTGGGATTACAGGCACACACTACCATGCCTGTCTAATTTTGTGTTTTTTTGTAGAAACCATGTTGGCCAGACTGGTCTCGAACTTCCCGCCATGGCCTCCCAAAGTGTTGGGATTACAGGCATGAGCTACTGCACCCGGCCGACATAGCTAACTTCCGTTGTCCCTTTTGTTTCATAAATCAAGTCCCAATAGTCTGTCATCTGAGCTGAAAGAATGCTTCTTTAGCTTTTGGCTGATACTCCTCTCTGAAAGGAACATCACAAGATGTGGAGGGAACATTTGGAGCAGGTGGAATTCAGTCCTCTCCATCCAGAAGACTGATCCTCTTCTTCTGTAGCTCAATTGAGGAAAACTTTTTTTTTTTTTTTTTTGGAGACGGAGTTTCGCTTTTGATTCCCCAGGATGGAGTGCAGTGACATGATCTCGGCTCACCGCAACCTCCGCCTTCTGGGTTCAAGTGATTCTCCTGCCTCAGCCTCCCAAGTAGCTGGGATTACAGGCATGCACCACCACACCTGGCTAATTTTATATTTTTAGTAGAGACGGGGTTTCTCCATGTTGGTCAGGCTGGTCTTGAACTCCAGGTGATCTGCCCACCTCAGCCTCCCAAAGTGCTGGGGATTACAAGCCTGAGCCACTGCGCCCGGCATTTGAGGAAAACTTTGATACTGTGGTAGTTTCTTTTTTTTGTTTGTTTTTTGAGACAGAGTCTCTCTCCATTACCCAGGCTGGAGTGCAGTGGCGTGATCTTAGCTCACTGCATCCTCTACCTCTTGGGTTCGACTGATTCTCCTGCCTCAGCCTCCCGAGTAGGTGGGATTACAGGCGCCCACCACCATGCCTGGCTAATTTTTGTATTTTTAGTAGAGATGGGTTTTTGCCATGTTGGCCAGGCTGGTCTCGAACTCCTGACCTCAGGTGATCCACCCGCCTTGCCCTTCCAAATTGCTGGGATTATAGGTATGAGCCACCGCACCCGGCCTAGTTTCTATTTTTTATTTGAAAACCTCCCAAATGAAATCCTACTGTTGCACCTTGTGGGAGGTTTGATTAGGGATGGTCCACCCTTATGACTACCATGTTTTGACAGAAGAACACTTTTGACATACAAAGTCTGCCTTGTGCCATGTGTGGCTTTGATTGTGGGATGCCTCCTTGTATCTCCTCTGTGTTTATATCCCAAGAGCTCATTGCTAAGCTGGGTCAGAGAAGATTGCAGCATTGGCTGTAGGAGTTGAGTGTACTGATTCTGGGACCTAGGCCTTCCTTTCATTGCTCTTCCATAAGTGGCTGTGTCTGATGATGGATGATAGGTTTACTTAACCAAGACGGTGGTGAGGACATTACATTTAGGAATGCAGCTGTGCTTGTCGGTTATGGGGCCAGCAACCTTAGGAAGCCTGCTGCGGCAGCCAGGTCCATACTAGCATCTGTTTTTCTTAAGGAAAAATAAAAGGGAAAGGTTTTCTTTTTTCCTTTTTTTTCTTTTTGAGATAGAGTCTCACTCTGTCGCCCAGGCTGGAGTGCAGTGTCACAGTCTTGGCTTACTGCAACCTCCGCATCCTGGGTTCAAGCAATTCTCTTGCCTCAGCTTCCTGAGTAGCTGGGACTACATGAGCACACCACCATGCCTGGCTAATTTTTTATATTTTAGTAAAGATGAGGTTTCACCATGTCAGCCAGGCTGGTCTCAAACTCCTGAGCTCAGACAGTCCATCCACCTCGGCCTCCCAAAGTGTTAGGATTACAGGCGTGAGCCACCGCACCCGGCCAGAAATTTTTTCTAGGCAGGCAAAACCGTGTAAAGGAGATTTTCTCAGTACCGTCATCATCATCATCATCTTTTTAAAAAAATAATCAGAGATGAGGTCTCTCTGTGTTCCCCAGGGTGGTCTCGAACTCCTGGGCTCAAGCAATCCTCCTGCCTTGGCCACCCAATGTGCTGGGATCAATATCTTATTTTCTGGAACCTTAATCAGAGCAACTCCATGTCTTGATTCCTTGTCTGTGTATTTCATTAATGCAGTATCAGCAGTTGTCATCACAGTTGGAGTTTCAGGTCCAGGTGCTGCTGACATTAGGATGTGTCTGTTTTTAGAATCCCAGCCCTCCAGGAAGCAGTGTGTATGCAGATACTGTTTCCTGTTTCTCTGGGGTGTTTGGCTATTGTTATAACAAGCTCCAAATATAGGACTGTGTTTTTTTTCTTTTTCCACATACCTGCACCCTTTCCCCCTCAGAGAGGTTAGTGTTACAATTACTTAGCTTATAAAATTTTGTCTTTGTGCAAAAAATGAGGCTTAGTGCCTAATATTTTATTTATTTATTTATTTTTGCATTTTTAAAATTATTTTTATACTTTAAGTTCTATGGTACATGTGCACAACATGCAGGTTTGTTACATATGTGTACATGTGCCATGTTGGTGTGCTGCACCCGTTAATCGTCATTTACATTAGGTATATCTCCTAATGCTATCCCTCCCTCCTCCCCCACCCCACGACAGGCCCCGGTGTGTGATGTTCCCCACCCTGTGTCCAAGTGTTCTCACTGTTCAATTCCCACCTATGAGTGAGAACATGCGGTGTTTGGTTTTCTGTCCTTGCGATAGTTTGCTCAGAATCATGGTTTCCAGCTTCATCCGTGTCCCTACAAAGGACATGAACTCATCCTTCTTTATGTTAGTGCCTAATATTTTAAAATGTAACTATTTCAGTCATTCTAACAGAAGATAATTTTTTGAATTTAAAAGCTATTTCCTGGTAGGGTGCTGTGGCTCATGCCTGTAATCCCAGCATTTTGCGAGGCAAAGGCGGGCAGATCACTTGAGGTCAGGAGTTCAAGACCAGCCTGGCCAACATGGTGAAACCCAGTCTCTACTAAAAATGCAAAAATTAGCCAGGTGTATTGCCTCTAATCCCAGCTACTAGGGAGGCTGAGGCAGGAGAATCAGTTGAACCTGGGAGGCGGAGGTTGTGGTAAGCTGAGATCACACTACTGCACTCCAGCCTGGGTGACAGAGTGAGACTCCATCTAAAAAAACAAAAACAAAAATTAACCGAAAAACCCCCACAAAAAAACAACTGTCTATGGGACTATGAGGCCTATTTCAGCGTGGTGGTGTGCACCTGTAGTCCTAGCTACCCGAGAGGCTGAGGTGGGTGGATCACTTGAGCCTGAGAGGTGGAGGCTGCAGTGAGTCATGATTGTGCCACCACACTCCAGCCTGGGCAAGAGAGTGAGACCTTGTCTCCAAAAAAAAAAGGTAGCTATTACGCTCTCTGAGCTTCAGTTTGCTTGCTCATACGTAAAATGAGATAATGACTAACCCAGTCATTGTGGGGATTAAAGAACTACGCGCATAAAGTGTTTTAGGATGGTGTCTAGAACAATATAGGTCTCAAAGGGACGTGGAGCTTATTTTCCTGGCTGTTAGAACTTGGGTGACCATATATCCCTGTTTGCCTGGGACAGTTCTGTTTTGTGCCTGTTGTCTCAGCATAATTATTACTATTATTATTATTATTTTTTTTTTGAGATGGAGTCTTGCTCTGTCGCCCAGGCTAGAGTGCAGTGGCGCAATCTCAGCTCACTGCAACCTCCGCCTCCCGGGTTCAAACGATTCTCCTGTCTCAGCCTCCCTCGCAAGTAGCTAGGATTACAGACGCCCGCCACCGCGCCTTGCTAATTTTTTAATTTTTAGTAGAGATGAGGTTTCACCATGTTGGCCAGGCTGGTCTCGAACTCCTGACCTCAGGTGATCTACCTTCCTTGGCCTCCTCCCAAAGTGCTGGGAGTACAGGTGTGAGCCACCGCGCCCGGCCCCAGCATAATTATTAATAGTCCCCTTTTTTCCTCTCAGTATACCAGTTGGGGCCATGATTATATTGTCACCCCAGTGAGAACCCAGAAGTGTTTTTAATCCCTGGTAAATCTTAAAAAAGAGCCCAGGACTTTTTGTCACGTTTCCCATCCTCATTTTCTCACTTGTTGTCTGACTTAGGTGCTGATTACCAGTTATAAGTAGAAAAAGTCAGGAGGCAGGTGTGTGCACAGTACAAATGTATGCTCTGCAAAAACTGTATTTTTGCAAAAAGGAAGCTCTTCATCTCTGAGGAAGCAACTGAGCAGTCGGAACATTTTTTGTATTTCAGGAACGATTTGTAACCCTGGACCGCGGAAGTCTATGTCTAAGCTGCTTTACATCCGCCTGGCGCTGTTTTTTCCAGAGATGGTCTGGGCCTCTCTGGGGGCTGCCTGGGTGGCAGATGGTGTTCAGTGCGACAGGACAGTTGTAAACGGCATCATCGCAACCGTCGTGGTCAGGTGACATCTACCTTCTTCTCTTTGAGTTTCAGTGGATTTGAGGCATAGGTGAACAAACCCTTCTAACATGACAGAGAGTCCAACGTCCCTCGGACTTCCTCAAATAGTTAGAAATTGGAGTTAGTTTCTGCGTAACTCATGAAAATTTAGAGACACTGTTTATCCATGAAATACAACTCGTCTTTCGTTATGCACGTATTGATGTAGATTTCTTTCCTTACTGGTTCTTTATTTTCTACATTCCCTTCTGTCTCTCTCTCTTTTTTTTTTTCTTTTTTTCTTAAAGTCTTTTATTCCTAACCCTTCTCTTATAAGAATTCGGAAGAAAACCAAAGACCAAAACCAGAGCAAAAACTAAAACTAAAGGTATGAAAAGAGATACGGTGTCCAGAAGTGGGACAGGGAATAATATTCTAGAACAATAAGGTTTTCGTGTTTTCTAGGCTAAAAATCTTAGAGATGATCCAGTCCCGCCCCCTTAACACCCTCTGTTCTAAATAAGGAATCAGACCTGGGCTGTTGCTGCGTTTCTCGAGTCACACCGCCAGGGGGCAGCAGAGCCCCTTCGGGAGGGGCATTTCCCAGTTGCGTGTGCTCGTCAATCCGGCGTCTTGCAGTGTGGAAATATTTAAACATATAGATGAGAGGCCTAACAGAGTACTCTGTGATACCTTCATGAGAAGAGCCCTGAGGCACCGAAGGGGAAGGGCGTATGTCATGGTCCCAGGGCCATATGGAGAAGAAGTGCCCGCTGCTTCCGGGCCCAGGCTGCAACTCTGCCCAGCAGACACCTCCCTGTTCCTTCTGTGGCCTTTACTGTTAGGGCAGGGCCTGGGTTAACCATTGATTCATAAGGAACTTTTTTTTTTTTCTTTGAGACGGAGTCTCCCTCTGTCACCAGGCTGGAGTGCAGTGGCGCCTCCTCGGCTCAGTGCAATCTCCGACTCTCTGGTTCAAGCAATTCTCCTGCCTCAGCCTCCTCAGAAGCTGGGACTACAGGCACGCGCCACCACACCCAGCTAATTTTTGTGTTTTTAGTAGAGACGGGGTTTCACCATGTTGGCCAGGCTGGTCTCGATCTCCTGACCTCGTGATCCGCCCGCCTCAGCCTCCCAAAGTGCTGGGATTACAGGTGTGAGCCACCATGCCCAGCCTCATAAGGAACTTTCTAGAAGAAAGTTGCTTGCTCAGGCAGGTTCCAGGAGAGCTGCATGTTCCTCGGTAACAGAACCCTCCGTGGTAGAGACTCAGAAACTGAACCTGGAGGAGGGACCCCCGACACCTGCGTCTGGGCTGGGGCCCGCAGTCACCGAGCCTTTTTCTCTCTCTGTCTTGCAGTTGGATCATCATCGCTGCCACAGTGGTTTCCATTATCATTGTCTTTGACCCTCTTGGGGGGAAAATGGCTCCATATTCCTCTGCCGGCCCCAGCCACCTGGATAGTCATGATTCAAGCCAGTTACTTAATGGCCTCAAGACAGCAGCTACAAGCGTGTGGGAAACCAGAATCAAGCTCTTGTGCTGTTGCATTGGGAAAGACGACCATACTCGGGTTGCTTTTTCGAGTACGGCAGAGCTTTTCTCAACCTACTTTTCAGTAAGCCGAGGGGATCTGGTTTGGTCTGTTTCTTCTGTTTCAGTAAATGCTTCTGATGGAGCCGGTCCCTCTGTTCCCATAAAACAGCGTTTGAGAACTGGCGTCTTTGGGTGTGTGGGGGGTGGCGGGAGACCCTCTGTCTGTGATGAGCCCTCCAGGGAGCAGTTAACTGCAAGAGCCACACCTTCTCAGACCCTGTGTCCCAATAGGACATGTCTTCGTATTGACACCCACTCACTACCCTGTCAAAATGCTGGATTAGCCTGTAAGGAACCACATAACGGACGCTGTACCCTTTGAGAATAATTTGCAGCTGCTGTTGAGCAGATACCAAGCACAGGCAGTGGCATGAATCGAGGTTGGAATCAGATAGTGAGTGACTTCTTACGACTTTGTATCATGATGGAAATGATCGACGATGCTACTTTTGGAAGACAGTTTGAATAGATGATTGCAGCACAGAAGGGAGCGTCATTCTAGAGCGAGTTCTTCCGCAATTTGAAAATGCTTGTTTTTTTTTTCACATGCAGCGTGTCATCTTTTTATATGACATTCTCTGCTAAATGCTGTTAAATTCCATACTGAGATGAGGTAACGGAGGAAGAGTTCTCTGCTTATCCTGCACACCTGCCAGTCTCTCTTCCCACCTCTGTGCTATCCGACTTGGCACCATTCAGGGCTGGTCCTGGAGCCTGACACCAAGTCATAGCAGCAGCCTCCGTAGAGGGAAGAGGGAAGCGTGTCCCCTCAGTAACTTAAAGAAGTGCTTAAACCTAGTCTTAAGATATCTGGAAGAGGGAAGAAGAGAAGCTGGTTATTTCTAGAGGATGTCGTAATCTACATCACAGGCAGAATTGATGGCTCAGTGGCTGAGTGGCCAGTATATTGTCTTTTTTTTTTTCTGAGACAAGGTCTCGTTTTGTCACCCGGGCTGGAGTGCAGTGGCGCCATCTTGGCGTAACCTCCACCTCCTGTGTTGAAGAGATTCTCCTGCCTCAGCGTACTGAGTAGCTAGAGTACTACAATAGCTGGGATGACAGGCACCTGCCACCACGCCCAGCTAATTTTTGTATTTATAGTAGAGACGGGGTTTCACCATGTTGGCCAGGCTGGTCTTGAACTTCTGACCTCAGGTGATCCGCCCACCTCGGCCTCCCAAAGTGCTGGGATTACAGGCGTGAGTCACCGCACCTGGCAGTATATTGTCCATTCTTACGGGCCACAAGTACCCGGAGGTGATTGAGAATTCCTAATTCCTCCATTTCCTGGAGAAAAAGGACATGTCAGGCCCAAGAAGACTCACTGTCTGTTGCTTTCCCAGCTTGGGGTCCTTTATGAGGCTTGCCATACCCTGTGAGTATGAGTTTAGTCTCATAAATCTCTACCATCCACTGTGTTTCAACAAAACCTTCCCAGCATCTTGAGAAATGAGAGTATAAATGTGGGCTAAAATGGTGCATTGCTACAAAAACGGACAATTTATCCATTGATTTCTCCACTTTACAAAATATTTGAAGTAGATTAAAAATAGTTGAGTCACGTGAAGTGAAATTTTAAGACAGATGAATAGCATTTTTATATTCTCCAGTGGACTTGTCTGAGGGCAGGATGTGAAAACATATTCAGGTCACATAGAGAAGCACTCCTGCCAGGAGCAGGCTTTTTAACATACCTCTGTGTCTAGAAATGTCTCTGTGTGTGCGTGAATGCCTATCAACTCTAGAAGACTGGATTTTAGGGAACCCGGGGGCGGTGCCTGCTGGGTTTTATGACAGGCCATTGTGGTTTCCCACCCAGGACACAGATCTGGTGCCCAGCGACATTGCGGCGGGCCTCGCCCTGCTTCATCAGCAACAGGACAATATCAGGAACAACCAAGAGCCTGCCCAGGTGGTCTGCCATGCCCCAGGGAGCTCCCAGGTGAGCCTGGCTTCATGGAGTGTCCAGTTCTGACACTTACACCTTTTGATGGGTCTTCAGAATCATACAGCTAACCTGTAGCAATTTCTTCCTTCCTTCCTTCCCCTTTCCCCTCCCCTCCCCTCCCCCTCCTCCCCTTCCCTCCCCTCCTCCACTTTTTTTTTTTTTTTTTTTTTTAAGACGGAGTCTCGCTCTGTCGCCCAGGCTGGAATGCAGTGGCACAATCTCGGCTTACTGCAAGTTCTGCCTCCCAGGTTCACACCATTCTCCTGCCCCAGCCTCCTGAGTAGCTGGGACTACAGGCGCCTGCCACCACACCTGGCTAATTTTTTTTCTTGTTTTTAGTAGAGACGGGGTTTCACCGTGTTAGCCAGGATGGTCTCGATCTCTTCACCTCGTGATCTGCCCACCTCAGCCTCCCAAAGTGCTGGGATTACAGGCGTGAGCCACCGCACCCAGCCTCCCCTCCCCTTTTTTTCTTTTTCTTTTTTTGAGATGGAGTTTTGCTCTTGTTGCTCAGGCTGGAGTGCAATGACACAATTGGCTCACCACAACTTCCACCTCCCGGGTGATTCTCCTGCCTCAGCCTCCTGAGTAGCTGGGATTACAGGCGCATGCCACCACACTCAGCTAATTTTTTGTATTTTTAGTAGAGACGGGGTTTTGCCATGTTGGCCAGGCTGGTCTCAAACTCATGACCTCAGGTAATCTGCCTGCCTCGGCTTCCCAGAGTGCTGGGATTACAGGCATGAGCCACCACACCGGGCCTATTTTTCATTTTTTTAACTTTTATTTTAGGTTCAGGGGTACATGAGCAGGGTTGTTACACCGGTAAACTCATGTCACGAAGGTTTATTGTACAGATTATTTTGTCACCCAGGTACTAAGCCTAGGACCCTACAGCAGTTTCATTAGCAGCAGGGTTGGAATCTGATTGGCAGCTTCCACTGGTTGTATTGCATCACCTGTTAGGTGAGGCATCTTCGTATCACCTGGAGTTCAGGTAGTGGGAACCCATTCCTGGCCACTTTATCATCCATCATATCTTTATTTTTTATTTTATTTTTTGAGACAGAGTCTCTGTCACCCAGGCTGGAGTGCAATGGCATGATCTTGGCTCACTGCAACCTCTGTCTCCTGACTTCAAGCAATTCTCCTGCCCCAGCCTCCACAGTAGCTGGGACTACAGGCGTGCACCACCACGCCCAGCTAATTTTTGTATTTTTAGCAGAGACGGGGTTTCACCATGTTGGCCAGGCTGTTCTCGAACTCCTAGCCTCAAGTGATTTGCCGGCCTTGGCCCCCCAAAGTGCTGGGATTACAGGCGTGAGCCACTGCATCTGGCCACATTTATCATATCTTTGAAGGCTTATGTTTTAGGAAATTTGCTGTTCAATTCTATGCATTAGAACAATTCCTCCTGGGATGGGGACTGCGATTCTCCCTGGGTGTGTTTGCTTTCTTCTCTGGGGCTGGGGGCAGAAGCAGTTCAGCTTTGCTTGGTGATAATTTTCCTGCCACAGGTTGTTATGTTTTTGAGAAAGAAAATTGCACATAGACGGTATGTATCTTCGCTGCTCCGGGTTAAGCCACTCAGTTCTTGACAGCTCATGTGTGGCAGCAGCATGGAAATGTACTAGTTTCAGGCATCTAGATAGGAAGCGCCGGCTCATTTCAGCAAAGATACCAGAGAAGTCATTGGAGTGTTTTTTACTGTTAACTTCCCCCGTGCTTGCTGTGTTCCTATAAAATGAGGAGTCAGGCCGGGCGTGGTGGCTCACGCCTGGCTTCCCAGCACTTTGGGAGGCCAAGGCAGGTTGATCACCTGAGGTCGGGAGTTCGAGACCAGTCTGGCCAACATGGTGAAACCCCGTCTCTACTAAAAATACAAAAATTAGCCGGGTGTGGTGGCGGGTGCCTGTAGTCTCAACGACTTGAGAGGCTGAGGCAGGGGAATTGCTTGAACCTGGGAGGCGGAGGTAGCAGTGAGCTGACATTGTGCCACTGCACTCCAGCCTGGTGACAGAGCGAGACTCTGTCTAATTAAAAAAAAAAAAAAAAAAAAAATGAGTCCATGTCATCCGTATTGAAGGAGCAGTTTTGCCTGTGGGCGTCTGAGAGTTCTATTCAACGAAGGAGCAGGAAGAGTCAGGAATGAGTTCAGGTTTCAGGTCTCAGTGTGTCGATCCTGTGTGTCAGGAGTTCCCTTAATAAACAGTAGTTTTTGTCCTTCTCTTGTAGGAAGCTGATCTGGATGCAGAATTAGAAAACTGCCATCATTACATGCAGTTTGCAGCAGCGGCCTATGGGTGGCCCCTCTACATCTACAGAAACCCCCTCACGGGGCTGTGCAGGATTGGTGGTGACTGGTGGGTTGGCACAGTCTGAGCCTCCATAGCCATATTTCCCTTTAAAAAAAAAAAAAGCTTTCTATTTTGAGATATTTCAAAAATTTGAAAGAACAGTGCAAAGAACTCCCATGAATCCTTTACCTAGAGTCACCAGCTGTGACTCATCTGGTCACATGCGCTGTATCTCTCTCTCTCTCTCTCCCTCCCTCCCTCCCCCCTATATATATATGTGCACATGTATTTTTTTTTCCCCCGAACCATTTTATTTTTCTCTTTTTGAGGCAGAGTTTCACCCTTGCTGCCCAGGCTGGAGTGCAATGGCATGATCTCAGCTCACTGCAACCTCCGTCTCCCAGGCTCAAGTGCTGCTACTGGCTCAGCCTCCTGAGTAGTTGGGATTACAGGTGCCCGCCACCATGCCCGGCTAATTTTCATTTTTTGAGATGGAGTTTCACTCTGTCGCCCAGGCTGGAGTGCAGTGGCACAATCTCGGCTCACTGCAAGCTCCGCCTCCCTGATTCACGCCATTCTCCTGCCTCAGCCTCCCGAGTAACTGGGACTACAGGCGCCCGCCACCACTGCTGGCTAATTTTTTGTATTTTTAGTAGAGATGGGGTTTCACCGTGTTAGCCAGGATGGTCTCAATCTCCTGACCTCGTGATCCGTCTGCCTCGGCCTCCCAAAGTGCTGGGATTACAAACATGAGCCACCACACCCGGCTAATTTTCTATTTTTAGTAGAGACGGGGTTTCACCATGTTGGCCAGGCTGGTCTGGAACTCCTGACCTCGTGGTTCACCTGCCTCACCCTCCCAAAGTACTGAGATTACAGGCGTCAGCCACCAGGCCCGGTCTCAGGTAATTTTTGTATGTTTAGTAGAGACAGGATTTCCCCATGTTGACTGGGCTGGTCTCAAACTCCTGACCTCAAGTGATCTGCCTGCCTCAGCCTCCCAGAGTTCTGGGATTACAAGGTGTGAGCCACTGTGCCCAGCCCCAGTAATACCGTTTTTAGCAATTTTTTTCTCCAATCCAGGATGATGCGTTGCATCTAGTTGCTGTGTCTCTTTGGTCTCCTTCAAGTTTTAAGTTTCTCAGCCGTTCTTTCCTTTCATGATATTGACATTTTGAAGAGGACAGTGCAGATATTTTGTAGAAGGGCCTTCAATTTGCATTTGTGTGATGGTTTCCCCATGATTAGATTTATGTTTTGCATTTTTGGTGGGAATGGTCCATGACAACCATCCTTCCTAGTGTATCATATCAGGGGATACATGATGCCAGTTTGTCCCATTTCTGGTGATATTAACATTGATTGCTTGGCTGAGGTGGTGACTGCCAGTCTTGAGACCATTTAAATATCTTGTCCCAGGCCGGGCGTGGTGGCTCAGACCTGTAATCCCAGCATTTTGGGAGGCCGAGGCCAGCGGATCACTTGAGCTCAGGAGTTTGAGACCAACCTGGGCAACCTGGCAAAACTCCATCTGACTAAAAATATAAAAATTAGCTGGGTGTAACAGTGTGTACCTGTAGTCCCAGGTGCTTGGGAGGCTGAGGCAGGAGAAACACTTGAGCCCAGGAGGCTGAGGTTGCAGTGAGCTGGGGTTGCGCCACTGCACTCCAGCCTGAGTGACAGAGCAAGACGCTGTCTTAAAAAATAAATTAAATAAATATATATGTCTATATCCCACCAGGTGCAGTGGCTCATGCCTATAATCCCAGCACTTTGGGAGGCCAGGGCGGGCTGATCACCTGAGGTCAGGAGTTCAAGACCATCCTGACCAACATGGTGACACCCCGTCTCTACTAAAAATACAGAAATTAGCTGGGCGTGGTTGCACACACCTGTAATCACAGCTACTCGGGAGGTTGAGGCAGGAGAATCGCTTGAACCAGGGAGTTGGAGGTTGCAGTGAGTGGAGATCACACCATTGCCCTGCAGCCTAAGCAACAGAGCAAGATTCTGTCTCAAAAAGAAAAAAAACAAAACGAAACAAAAAACAAGTAAATAAATGTCCTATCCCTCTCTGAATTCTCATCTGGCAGTACAGCATCCATTGATTCTTGTCTGAATCACTTATTACCAGGATGGTGGCAAAATCATGATTTTTCATTTTCTTTCTTTCTTTTTTTTTTTTTTTTTTTTTTTGAGACGGAGTCTCAGGATCCTGGCTCACTGCAACCTCCATCTCCCAGGTTCAAGTGATTGTCCTGCCTCAGCCTCCTGAGTAGCTGGGATTACAGGCCTGCACCACCATACTCGGCTAGTTTTTTGTAATTTTAATAGAGACAGGTTTTCACTGTGTTGGCCAGGCTGGTCGAACTCCTGACCTCAGGTGATCCACCCGCCTTGGCCTCCCAAAGTGGTTGGATTACAGGCATGAGCCACCGCACCTGGCCAAAATTGTGATTTTTCTAAATTCATCATTTCTTCTACATTAATTGTCATTCTCCTATAAAAAAGAGCTTTTTATCCCTACATCTTACTGTCAATATGGATTTATAGATTCTTAAATTATTCAGTGGGTTGTAATTATGACTGTTCATTTTGTAGTAAGTACAGTGTTTATTTGACGCTCAAAATGTTCCAGATTTTGTCCTGCAGACTGGCTCCAGTGTTCTTTTCATATGACCCCATCATGTTCTGAGCACTTCCTAACCTCTGGATTTTGCTTTTTCTTTTTTTGGGACTGTTGCCCAGGCTAGAGTATAGTGGTATCATCACGGCTTACTGTAACACCATACCCTCAACCTCCTGGGCTCAAGTGATTCACCTGCCTCGGTCTCCCAAAGTCCTGGGATTACAGGTGTAAGCCACCACACCTATGTATTTATTTTAAAGATCATGAGATTTTACTAATATCTTTTTTTTGTTTGTCTTTTAAGAGACGGGGTTCTCTCACCTCAGCCTCCCAAGTAGCTGGGACTACAGGCATGCACTGCCAGACCCAGATAATTTTTAAAAATGTTTTAAATTAATAAATTTCTTTTTAGAGACAGTTTTGCTTTGTGGCCCAGGCTGGTCTCCAACACTTGAGCGATCCTCCCGCCTCAGCCTCCCGAAGTGCTGGCATCATGGGTGTCAGTCTCCTGGCCCTGATACCTTTTAATTCTAGTCCAAAGCCACAGAGTTTCTCTTTGCTTCTCCACATCATGTCTGCAAAGAGAAGCCTGGCTCCCAGCAACATCAGCGTGAGTTACCCACACTCAGTCCCCTATTACTAAGAAAATAGTTTCAGAATTGCTGTACCCAGTTCCACTACAAAAAGGGCATCTGCTAAGTAGAGTTTGCGATTTGTTTGTAGTTTTTTTAGTTTTTATTTTTATTTATTTTAATTTAATTTAATTGTATTTTTTGAGACGGAGTCTCACTCTGTCACCTAGGCTGGAGTGCAGTGGCGTGATCTCAGTTCACTGCAACCTCCGCCTCCCAGTTGCAAGCAAGTCTCCTGCCTCAGCATCCCGAGTAGCTGGGATTATAGGCGCCTGCCACCACACCTGGCTGAATTTTGTATTTTTAGTAGAGGTGGGGTTCCAGCATGTTGGCCAGACTGGTCTCGAACTCCTGACTTCAGGTGATCCACCTGCCTCGATCTCCCAAAGTGCCGGATTACAGGCGTCAGCCACCACGCCCGGCCTCTTTTTGTTTTTTAAACATAGAGCACAGTACTCAAAAGTTACTTATATGATTTCTTATTTATTTTCTACGGAGTTGGCTGTGCTGTTCATTTGGACAGGTTTGCTTTACCTACTTCTGTTGGCATTCAGTTTTAGGGACTTGCCCATCCTTGTTGATGAATTTTTTGAATATAGAAATCATTAACATGATGCCAGAAGTCAGAACTCTATCCAAGAAGTGTACACAGAGAGGTATTATCTTTAATAAGGCATTCCGGGCCCAGTGCAGTGGCTCACGCTTATAATCCCAGCACTTTGGGAGGCCAAGACGGGCAGTTCGCCTGAGGTCAGGAGTTTAAAACCATCCTGGCCAACATGGCGAAACTCTGTCTGTACTGAAAATACAAAAACTAGCCGGGCATGGAGGTGCACGCATGTAATCCCAGCTACTCAGGAGGCTGAGGCAGGGGAATCGCCTGAACCTGGGAGGCGGAGGTTGCGGTGACCTGAGATTGTGCCACGGTACTCCAGCCTGGGTGACACAGTGAGGCTCCATCTCAATCAATCAATCGATCAAATAAATTAAGTTTTAACAAGCCATTCCATGTCAGCCAGGCTAAGTCCTGAGAATTGTCCGCTCTGGTCCTCGCGTCTCTGGGAAAACGTGGCAGTGAGGATGGACGTTCCTTGCTAAGTGGCTCTGTTCGGCACAGTAACGTCTTTGTCCTCTTCTTAGCTGCAGAAGCAGAACCACAGACTATGACTTGGTTGGAGGCGATCAGCTCAACTGTCACTTCGGCTCCATCCTGCACACCACAGGGCTGCAGTACAGGGACTTCATCCACGTCAGCTTCCATGACAAGGTGTGCACGCTGCAGATGGCGGCTCTTCACTTCTTTTGGGTCCTGGAGCCGTTAGAGATTCTGATGGAAGTTATGAATTATTCTTCCCGTAATTCATAGACACACAAACTCACTTCTAAGTCCTGTGTACTATTTCAGAGGGGCCACAGACCCTGGGGAAGCCACACAGATGCCCTGGTGCAGGTTCAGAACCCAGGTTTCACGTAAGATAGAGATGTCTTCATCAGAGATAGCGCGCTGTTTCTTACCTCGCCCTTCTGCTGAGGAGTGAAATCCCTCAGTATTAATGCTGCATGGCCTTCTGGGGTTCATATCGTCGTCCTGGGTCGTGAGCGCCATCAGTAGTGTAGTGTAGCAGGTCTGGCACTCTGGGGGGGTCACCGTCACCTGGGGAGAAGCTGCAAAAGCCAGCTGTGGACCGGGCACAGTGGCTCACGCCTGTAATCCCAGCACTTTGAGAGGCCGAGGCGGGTGGATCATAAGGTCAGGAGTTCGAGACCAGCCTGGCCAATATGGTGAAACCCCATCTCTACTAAAAATACAAAAATTAGCTGGGCGTGGTGGCGGGCGCCTGTAGTCTCTGCTGGTCGGGAGGCTGAGGCATGAGAATCACTTGAATCCGGGAGGCGGAGGTTACAGTGAGCCTAGATTGCGCCATTGCACTCCAGCCTAGGTGACAGAGCAAGACTCCATCTCAAAAAAAAAGCCAGCTGTGCGTGGCTGCAGTGCTGCGTGCTCAGTGTCGCTCGCTGTCTCTCCAGGTGATTCTCATAGGCACCGCAGCGGGAGGCCTGCTGGCGTAGATCGGCGGCTCTCCCACTTTGCTGCCCAATAGAACCTCTTGAGGAGCTTTTAACACTGCTGAGGTCCAGGCCGCACCCTGGGCCAGTTCATTCCGAATCTCTGGGGAGGTCAGAGAGAGGCTAAGAAAACAAAGATCCTTTTTCATGTAGAGCAGCATGGTTTATGAAGGCTGGTCCTTGCCTGAGTGGGTCCCACTGTGTAGTGAGCGTGAGTGGAGAGGCGGTGTCCCCTCCTCTCCGTGCCGCAGGACTTGGGCTGTCATCGCAGACACTGCAGGGCTCCGACTTTGCGTGCTGGTGCGTGTGTTCTCTGTTTAGGCCCCATGCTTGTTTCTTGCTCCTGCAGGTTTACGAGCTGCCGTTTTTAGTGGCTCTGGATCACAGGAAGGAGTCTGTTGTGGTCGCTGTGAGGGGGACCATGTCTCTGCAGGTAACGTTGGAACCTGACTTTCCAGCCCTGGGAGTGGGGTGCGGGAGCCCACAGCTGCTCGGCTGGGGAAAACCGTCAGTAACCGCATGAGACACAGGGGAAAATGGTGAGGACAGAAAATAAGGATGTGAGCCCGGGGTTGGGAAATACTCCCTTTGCAAAAAGGGATGAAGCTGTTTCATCTTCACTGAGAACTGTCAGCAGCAGAGCGGCCAGCAGGTTGGCCCCCCCGCCACAGGAGCTCCCAGAGGGCACCTGCTTGACCCCTTCCTGCCTAACTTCCCTGTGCCCAGCCAGGCCCCACACCCGGGAGCCCTCCCGGGGAATTCCTGCACCAGAGCCAGATGGCGGCAGTGAGTCAGTCTTGCTGCCGAGAGTCACACCCCTGGCCACCAGCCCCGCTGGAGGCTCCTGGTTTGGATCCTTACAGGCCCTCGTGGCCTGCTGTTCTCCAGGTGAGGCCAGGACTGCTGACATCCATCCCCAGCCCGTGGCCCCTCTTCTGTCTTCCTCAGTCCATACTCCTGGGCCCCTTGGAGATGCCAGGCGACGCTTTCCTTGTCAAAGCTTTCTTCTCTCCATTCCGGTTTCCTCCTGGCCACTCCTCAGTCTCACTTCCCGTTCTTCTCTGCTGACCCAGAAAATGAGTTGAGACTCCAGAGCCTGTGCGCTCAGCCCTCTTCTGCTCCTGACTGGCTCTGGGGTAGCCCCCCCAAGTCCAGGGCCAGGACCCCAAACTCGCATCTTCAGGAGCCATCTGTGGGTCTCCCGGGAGGCACCGGAGAAGCCACACTTCCCACAGGGCTGCTCCTCCTGGGGGGCGCCCTGTTCACGTCAGCTCTGCCATCATCCCCCCGTTGCCCATTTAAGAAGCAGTGGCACCTGTAATCCCAGCACTTTGGGAGGCCGAGGCGGGTGGATCACAAGGTCAAGAGATCGAGACCATCCTGTCCAACATGGTGAAACCCCGTCTCTACTAAAAATACAAAAAATTAGCCAGGCATGGTGGTGGGCTCCTGTAGTCCCAGCTACTCAGGAGGCTGAGGCAGGAGAATCACTTGAACCCGGGAGGCGGAGGTTGCAGTGAGTCAAGATTGCACCACTGCACTCCAGCCTGGAGACAGAGTGAGACTCCGTCTCAAAAAAAAAAAAAAAAAAAAAAATTAGCCAGGCATGGTGGCGGGAACCTGTAATCCCAGATACTCAGGAGGCTGAGGCCAGATACTCAGGAGGCTGAGGCAGGAGAATTGCTTGAACCCGGGAGGTGGAGGTTACAGTGAGCTGAGATTGCGCCATTGCACTCCAGCCTGGCGACAGAGTGAGACTCCGTCTCAAAAGAAGCAGTGGCGTCGTCTGTGGTTTCTGTGCGCCCTGTCTGCTGTGTGTGAACTTCCTGCCCCAGCCTATGTGGCCCTCTCTCCATTTCCAGCGCCATGGCCCCGCTTTTGGCCCCAGTCCTCTAGCTTCCCATCTCCATCCTTGTCTAGTCTCATCTGCCCAGTCTGTTTGATTATTTGTTTGTTTCTAAGACAGGGTCTCGCTCTGTTGCCCAGGGTGGAGTACGATGGTACAGTCAGCTCACTGCAGCCTCCACCTCTTGGGCTCAAGTGATCCTCCTGCCTCAGCCTCTCAAGTAGCTGGGAATACAGGCATGTGCCACTACACCCGGCTAATTTTTTCTATTTTTGTAGAGACAGGATCTCACTATGTTGCCCAGGCTGGTCTTGGACTCCTGGGCTGTAGCCATCCACTCACCTCAGCGTCTGTCCATTGTCCTGTCCACCAAGGACTCACTCTAGAACACGGATCGGATCTTAGTGTCCTGCTCAGATACCTCCAGTGGCTTCCCATTGCCTTTATTGATTTATCTTTAAATGTTCTTTTTTTAATTCCAACTTTTATTTTAGATTCAGAGGGTACACGTGCAGATTTGTAGCTGGGTATACTGCGTGACGCTGAGGTTTGGGGTACTGTTGATCCCGTCTCCCAGGTACTGAGCATAGTACCCAGTGGTTAGGTTTTCATTCCTTCTCCTGCCCTCCTCTAGTAGCCCCAGTGTCTATTGTCCCCTCTTTGTGTCCATGAATACCCAATGTTGAGCTTCCACTGTCGCATCAGACCATGCGGTGTTTGCTTTTCTGTGTCTGCGTTAATTCACTGAGGATGATGGCCTGCAGCTGCATCCGTTGCTGCAGAGGATGTGATTTTGCGCTTTTCTATGGTTGGGCCCACTGTCTTTAACATCAAGTTTGTGTCTCTTATCACAGCTCTGGGTGCTTTACCCAGCAGCCTCCCCCATGCCCACTCCGCAGCCTGGACGCTGGTGCCGGGGCCTCCAGCCCAGCAGCACAGCTCTCGCCTGTGGACCTTTTCAAATATGGCTGGTGTGGAGCCGTGCCCAGGGCCCCAGCCAGCGGGTCCTGCTGCCCCTGTGGGGAGGACGCCGCCTGTCCTCTCTGCTTTCACAACAACCTCTTCCTTCGGGTCTGGCTGTGGCGTCACCTCCTCCAGGGAGCCGCCCCTGTGCCTGGGCTGTGCCCCATCCTCTGACTCGGCACCGCCTGGCCCTTGCTGCGGTGCTAGTCTAGGCCTCCTCCTCTCCACGGTTTCACCTGTTACGGGGCTCCTGAGGATGGGAACCAGGCTTTGTTCAGAACCCTGGTACAGGTTCTGTGCCACGGGGTCCTTAGAATATGTGTGTGTGATGGGGAAGGCGCAGGGCGTGTCTTAGGCACACTCCATGGTCCCCTCCACCCTTCATGCCTGGCCCAGAGTTGGTCGTGCCATCAGGGCCCTCAGGAGCCACCGTTGGGTTTCCCTCTTTAGTTTAGGGTTCAGTCCCAGGACTGAACTAGGAGACGGTGCCATCCCCGCCATCCTCCACAGAAGTGTCAGGAGCAGGGACCACCTGTCATTCTCCCACCCTGCCCATCACAGGCTGACGGCCGCTTCTGCAACGCCCTTTTTACAGGATGTCCTTACGGACCTGTCAGCGGAGAGTGAGGTGCTGGACGTGGAGTGTGAGGTGCAGGACCGCCTGGCACACAAGGTATGAGCGCGGACTCGTGTGTCTTTCCTGTGAACGCTGACCACACAGCAGATGGGCGCCTCGGGCCAGGGACTGCACAGAGCCCGTGCTGCCTGTGCCTCCCGCGCTGCCTGTGCCTCCCGCGCTGCCTGTTCCTCCCGCGCTGCCTCTTCCTCCCTCGCTGCCTGTTCCTCCCTCGCTGCCTGTTCCTCCCGCCCTGCCTGTTCCTCCCTCGCTGCCTGTTCCTCCCGCGCTGCCTGTTCCTCCCGCGCTGCCTGTTCCTCCCGCGCTGCCTGTTCCTCCCGCGCTGCCTGTTCCTCCCGCGCTGCCTGTTCCTCCCTCGCTGCCTGTTCCTCCCTCGCTGCCTGTTCGTCCCGCGCTGCCTGTTCCTCCCTCGCTGCCTGTTCCTCCCGCGCTGCCTGTTCCTCCCTCGCTGCCTGTTCCTCCCGCCCTGCCTGTTCCTCCCGCCCTGCCTGTTCCTCCCTCGCTGCCTGTTCCTCCCGCGCTGCCTGTTCCTCCCTCGCTGCCTGTTCCTCCCGCGCTGCCTGTTCCTCCCGCGCTGCCTGTTCCTCCCGCGCTGCCTGTTCCTCCCGCGCTGCCTGTTCCTCCCGCGCTGCCTCTTCCTCCCTCGCTGCCTGTTCCTCCCGCGCTGCCTCTTCCTCCCGCGCTGCCTCTTCCTCCCGCGCTGCCTGTTCCTCCCGCGCTGCCTCTTCCTCCCGCGCTGCCTCTTCCTCCCGCGCTGCCTCTTCCTCCCTCGCTGCCTGTTCCTCCCTCGCTGCCTGTTCCTCCCGCGCTGCCTGTTCCTCCCGCGCTGCCTGTTCCTCCCGCGCTGCCTGTTCCTCCCTCGCTGCCTGTTCCTTCCGCGCTGCCTCTTCCTCCCGCGCTGCCTCTTCCTCCCGTGCTGCCTGTTCCTTCTGCACTGATTCTCACAGCAGCCCTGGGAGGCTGTGGGATTTCGTTTGTTCTAAGAGAGAGAAGCCTGTTCAGAGAGAGTGAGTGCCTTGCCCAAAGTCACGTGGCTACTGGAATAACTAGCAGGTTGGGCATTTGAGCCCATCTCTGTGGCTTTTCCTTCTCTCTGTGTGTGTTTTCTGAGAGGCAGTCTCCCTGTGTTGCCCAGGCTGGTCTTGACCTCCTGGGCTCAAGTAATCCTCCTGCCTCAGCCTCCCAGAGTATTGGGATTACGGGCATGAGCCACCACACCCAGCCTCTGAATTCATTCAGGTAGTACATTCTCATGGTGAAGAACAGCTTCATCAAAGCTCAGAGCAGCAGAGAGTGCGCACCAGGCCCTCAGGAGGCAGGCCCACCCCACGGGCACTCTGCCGGGTCATTCACATGTTCTCTGTGCAGATGGCAGATGGCAGATGGCACGGTGCCAGGCTCACGGTTTCATGCTCACTGTGCTATGGGTGTGAGGCTGCCTCAGCTCCTCCCGAAGGAATGAAAACCCCCTGCCCAGAATAGAGGGGTGGGGGTTTCTAGTTTTGGGGGCTTCCTGTAACTGTGGTGAGATATTCCTGACACACATTGGTCAGTTTCACTGTTCGTTGGTCGTTAGTGTGCAGTTCCGGGCATCCAGTGCGTTCACAGTGCCGTGTACCCGTGTCCAGTCCCACACCCCCAACACAAGCTCTGAACCCATCCCCACTCACTTCCGCTTCCTCCCTTCCACGGCCTCTGGGAACCTCTGTTCTACTTTGTCTCTACAAGTCGTCTCTTCTGGGAACCCCACAGAAGTGGAATTGTACAGGATTTGTCCTTTTGTCACTGGCCTGTTTCTTTTTTTTTTTTTTTTTTTTTTTTTGAGATGGAGTCTTGCTCTGTCGTCCAGGCTGGAGTGCAGTGGTGCCATCTCAGCTCACTGCAACCTTCGCCTCCCGGGTTCAAGCAATTCTCCTGTCTCAGCCTCCCAAGTAACTGGGACTACAGGCGCACGTCACCACACCCAGCTGATTTTTGTATTTTTAGTAGAGACGGGGTTTCACCATGTTGGCCAGGCTGGTCTCTATCTCTTGACCTCGTGATCCACCCACCTCAGCCTCCCAAATTGCTAGGATTACAGGCGTAAGCCACCGCACCTGGACTGTTTTTGTTTTTGAGACAGGGTCTTGTTCTGTCACCCAGGCTTGAGTGCAGTGGTGTGATCATAGCTCACTGCAGCCTCCATCTCCCAGGTTCAAGTGATCTTCCCACCTCAGCCTCCCAAGTAGCTGGGATTACAGGCGTGTGCCACCATGCCTGGCTAATTTTCTACTTTTTATTTTGTAGAGATGGGGTCTCTCTATGTTGCCCAGACTGGTCTTGAATCTCCTGGGCTCAAGCAGTCCTCTTGCCTCAGTCTCCCAAAGTGCTGGGATTGCAGGTGTGAGCCACCACGCCCGGCCCTTTGCTGTCTTTTTTGTATGCCAGTTCACAAAAGACTCCAGTTTGACCGTTACTGGGCGTGTGTGAGGAAAGGAGGAACTGTAAGCCTTAGTACAGAGATGCCCCAGAAACCCGTCAGGGGCCAGGGGGCTTGGCCTGCGTGGATCTGCTCAGGCAAAGGCTTTATGTGACCACAAGCTGAGGATCCCCGGCCTGGCTGGCAGCTGAGGCCCCCACGTGCTGGGTTCATATTTTAGTGACAGTTCATCCCTTGGGTCGGGAAGGCTGCCGCTCAGGGCCTGTCCTGTCCTCTTGGCTTCATTTGTGCCAAATCACGCTGAGTTTGGCTCTGACGCTGTCCACGGTAATCGGACTCCAAACCTGTGTGGCCGAAAGGGCTTTGGCGTTTGTTGTTGGATGTGCGCCGGGGAGGCTCGCCAGCAGCAGCTTAGTCCACGTCCTGCTGGGCTCTGCCTGCCCAGCACCAGCCACAGGGTAGGTGCCCAGTGAGTGTGGCCTGGAGTTGACTGCATCCTGCCGTTGCAGGAGAGAGAAAGGGAATCTGGTGATTTGTTAAGTGCTGTCAGGGCCGGGTGCAGTGGCTCACACCTGTAATCCCAGCACTTTGAGGTCAGGAGTTTGAGACTAGCCTGGCCAACACGGTAAAACCCCATCTCTACTGAAAATACAAAAATTAGCCGGGTGTGGTGGTGAGTGCCTGTAATTCCAGCTACTCAGGAGGCTGAGGCAGGAGAATTGCTTGAACCCGAGACTCCGTCTCAAAAAAAAAAAAAAAGAAAGTGCCATCTGAATGCACACAGAGTGTTGAAGCCTTTTTAAAAATTTTCTTATATGATGGCTGGGTTCAGCATTCTACTTGCAGAATTATTTAATTCTTAGAAACTTGTAGTTGCAGCCAGGTGCGGTGGCTCACGCCTGTAATCCCAGCACTTTGGGAGGCCGAGGTGGGTGGATCACGAGGTCAGGAGATGGAGACCATCCTGGCTAACACGGTGAAACCCCGTCTCTACTAAAAATACAAAAAAATTAGCTGGGCATGGTGGCGGGCGCCTGTAGTCCCAGCTAGTTAGGAGGCTGAGGCAGGAGAACGGCGTGAACCCAGGAGGTGGAGCTTGCAGTGAGCCAAGATTGAGCCACTGAACTCCAGGCTGGGCGACAAAGCGAGACTCCATCTCAAAAAACAAAAACAAAAAAAGAAACTTGTAGTTGCATTAGAGATGATCAAAAACCATCTCCCATCTTCTGTGGGATTTCCTCCACCCCGTCCTGTTAGAATCGAAGCTGCACGGGACAGGGGCCAGGCCCGCTTTTCTCCGAGCCCAGCACAGGAGCACACTGAGGAAGCATTTTGAAGATATTTTTCATTGACAGGGTGATTTCTTCCCTGGCACTGCTTTTCTTTTTTAAAAATTTTTTGAGGGCTTAACTGCGTGTAGGGAATGGCTTTATTTTTTTTATTTATTATTTTTATGATGATGATTTTTCAGAATCAGAGTCTCACTGTGCCACCCAGGCTGGAGTGCAGTGGTGCAATCATGGTTCACTGTAACCTTGAACTCCTGGGCTCAAGTGATCCTCCTGCCTCAGCCTCCCAAAGTGTTGGGATTACAGGCATGAGCCACCTGCTTAATTTTCAAGAAGCCTGTTTCAGAGGACAGATGTATATGTTAGAAAATTTTAAATTTTTGCTGGGCACAGTGGCTCACACCTGTAATCCCAGCACTTTGGGAGGCTGAGGCGGGCGGATCACGAGGTCAGGAGTTCGAGACTAGCCTGGCCAACATGGTGAAACCCTGTCTCTACTAAAAATACAAAAATTAGCTGGGCGTGGTGGCACATGCCTGTAATCCCAGTTACTCAGGAGGCTGAGGCAGGAGAATTGCTTGAACCCAGGAGGCAGAGGTTGCAGTGAGCCGAGATCGCACCATTGCACTCCATCCTGGGCAACAGAGCAAGACTGTCATTCATTCATTCATTCATTCATAAATAAATACATAAAATTTTATTTACTTTTTGAAGTTAAAGTCAAACCTGACCACCCTAAAACTCACTTCTGATGGTTTAGTTTTACCTTTGCAGGAACAGTGGATGCTTATCAGTGTCTTTGATTCGGAACTTCGTGGATTTTGTAGTTGCTTTAGAGAAATGGGGTCTTGCTATGTGGCCCAGACTGGTCTCAACCTCATGCGTTCAAGTGATCCTCCTGCCTCAGCCTCCCAAATAGCTCGGATTGTAGGTGTGAGCCACTTGGCGCAGCTGTAGAACTTTATGTTTAAATGTTATGTAAAAAGTCTAAATCTGAGCAGCCGTAGGAACTTGGCTGAAGTAAATTGTGATATGTTCACACAGCGCAAAACGGTGTAGCTACAGAAAAAGCCACAGAAACGTATCTGTGGAAGGATGTTTGGTTGTTTTGGTGTTTTTTTTTTTTTTTTTTTTTTTTTTTTTTTTTTTTTTTGAGACAGGGTCTCTCTGCTGCCCAGTGGTGCGATGATAACTCACTGCAGCCTGAACTTCATGTGCTCCAGCGACCCTCCCACCTCAGCCTCCCGAGTAGCTGGACCATAGGCGCTCGCCACCAAGCCCAGTTAATTTTTTTTTTTTTTTTTAGTAGAGTCAGGATCCAGGCTGGTCTTGTATTTTTATTTTAGTAGAGACTATGTCGCCCAGGCTGGTCTTGAACTCCTGGGCTCAAGTGTCCTCCTGCTTTGGCCTCCCTAAGTGCTGGGATTACAAGCATGCACCACCACACCTGGCACCTGCTTCACGTCAGGCCCTGTGCAAGGTGCCAGGAGCACAGCCATGCACGATGGACGTGGCTGCTGATTCTGCAATCTCAGATCCCAGGAGAGACTCACACATCAGTGCACAGCGTCATCCCATCTTTGAGTCTCTGCTGGGCCTGCCTTGTCTGAGGATTAATGGCCACCTTCTTTGTCTGTGTTTTTAGGGTATTTCTCAAGCTGCCAGATACGTTTACCGACGACTCATCAACGACGGGATTTTGAGCCAAGCCTTCAGCATTGCTCCTGTGAGATCTTAGTTAACGTTTCTGTCCTTGTCCTCTTTGGAGCTGTTGTTTTTACCCTTCACCTCATTCTGCTGTCTGTCCTCTAGGAGTACCGGCTGGTCATCGTGGGCCACAGCCTCGGGGGCGGGGCGGCCGCCCTGCTGGCCACCATGCTCAGAGCCGCCTACCCGCAGGTCAGGTGCTACGCCTTCTCCCCGCCCCGGGGGCTGTGGAGGTGAGCCTTTGTTTTCCTGCTCTAACAGCTTGCTACTTACAAGTCATGTGGTCAAGACTCATCTTTTTTTTCTTTTATTTTCCTGAGATGGAGTCTCGCTCTGTCGCCCAGGCTGGAGTGCAGTGGCGTGATCTCGGCTCACTGCAAGCTCCACCTCCCAGGTTCAAGCGGTTCTTCTGCCTCAGCCTCCTGAGTTGCTGGGACTACAGGCGCCCGCCAGCATGCCGGCTAATTTTTGTATTTTTAGTAGTGGTGGGGTTTCACCATGTTGGCCAGGCTGGTCTTGATCTCCTGACCTCAAGTGATCTGCCCGCCTCGGCCTCCCAAAGTGCAGGGATTACAGGCGTGAGCCACCGCACCCAGCTGAGGTTTGTGTTTTGAAGCGCTATTTCACAGAAGAAAGTCTGTCTAGCCTTTCTTAGACCTATCTGACCGTACCTGTAATTTCCTAAATGATTTAATTCTAAGAGTCTTTTTTCAAACAGACTTTATTTTTTAGAGCAGTTTTAGGCTGACAGCAAAACTGAGCAGCAGGTTGTAGGGATCTCTCATACCCTCCCTCCCCACAAGCATGCACAGCCTCCCCCATTCTCACAGCCCTGGCAGAGGGGTCCGGTTGCTGACATCCATGTGCCTGGTAGGCACATCGCCCAGAGCCCGTAGTATGCTGAGCAATCCCTCCTCCCTCTCGGGGGGCATATGCCCTGGGTGGGGACACATGCATAATGCACATGTTTAAAGACATTTTTATGAGTTTGAAAATTACTTTTTTTTTTTTTTTTTTGAGACGGAGTCTTGCTCTGTTGCCCAGGCTGGAGTGCAGTGGCGTGATCTCTGCTCACTGCAACCTCCGTCTCCCAGGTTCAAGCGATTCTCCTGCCTCAGCCTCCCAAGTAGCTGGGACTACAGGCGCCCGCCACCACACCTGGCTACTTTTTTGTATATTTTTAGTAGAGACGGGTTTCACCGTGTTAGCCAGGATGGTCTCGATCTCCTGTCTTTTGACCTCATGATCCGCCCACCTTGGCCTCCCAAAGTTGTGGGATTACAGGCATGAGCCACCATGCCTGGCTGAAAAGTTTATATTTTTTTTTTAGCTGATTCAGCATACTGACTGTTCTGTGTAACCTTTTGCCATGATTATAAAGGAAAATTATACCACTTTATTTCATTAAAATGAAATAAAGGCCAGGCGTGGTGGCTCATGCCTGTAATCCCGGCCCTTTGGGATGATTAAAAAGTAAGTACGTAAAGAACAAAAAGAGCTTTTCTTCGCATACTTGGTTTCTTTGACGTATAGTTCACACAGGAAAAAACAGGAGAATGTATAAGTGCTTAAATCTTTCCCTCAATATAGAAGTGTTCAGAATAATGAATTGTTGCCTAGCAGTCTACAGAGGCAGACATTAATTTTTTAAAACTTAAATTTCAGTCGTCTGTTTTCTTGCTGTCTTTTTTTTTTTTTTTATTGACACAGAGTGTCACTCAGTCTCCCCAGCTGGAGTGCAGCGGCACAGTCATGGCTTGCTGTAGCCTCTGCCTCCTGTGCTGAGGTGATCTTCTGGCCTCAGCCTCCTAAGTAGCTGGGACCACAGGCGCACACCACCACATCCAGCTAATTTTTGTAAGGAACAGGGTCTTGCTATGTTGCCCAGGCTGGTCTTGAACTCCTGGGCTCAAGTGATCCTCCTGCCTCAGCCTCCCAAAGTGCTAGGATTAAAGGTGTTGAGCACTGTGCCTGGCCTCATTTTCTTGCTTTCTGGTACAACAGAATATTCTCAAGTTTTGGGCTTGAAATGAGCAAGTATTTTTTTTTTCCATCGTCCATATCTGGAATCAACCGGTTCTCCAAGGAATATTGGTTCCTTTTAGCAGGAAATGGTATTTCTGAACTGAAATTGGGGCACTGGTAGTTCTCATTACCACAGGGCTGGTCATAATTTCCAGGCCTTTTCACTGGAAAGAGGTAGGAAAGGCTTTTGTTACACCAAAGAGAAAATGTAACCATAGTGTATAGTGATACTTAAAGATCAGGAGGCTGGGCATGGTGGGTCACACCTGTAACCCCAGCACTTTGGGAGGCTGAGGCAGGAGGATCACTTGAGCCCAGGAGATCGAGACCAGCCTGGGCAACATAGAAAGACCCCGTTCCTTACAAAAATTAGCTGGACGTGGTGACGTGTGCCTGTGGTCCCAGCTACCCGGGAGGCTGAGGCAGTAGGATTGCCTGAACCCAGGATGAAGAGGTTGCAGTGAGCCAAGATCGTGCCACTGCACTCCAGTCTGGGTGACAGAGCTACACTCCATCTCAAAAGAAAAAAAAAAAAAAATTGGCCGGGTGCGGTGGCTCACACCTGTAATCCCAGCACTTTGGGAGGCCAAGGCTGGCAGATCATGAGGTCAGGAGATCAAGACCATCCTGGCTAACACGGTGAAACCCTATCTCTACTAAAAATACAAAAAATTAGCTGGGCGTGGTGGTGGGCGCCTGTAGTCCCAGCTGATTGGGAGGCTGAGGAAGGAGAATGGCGTGAACCTGGGAGATGGAGGTTGCAGTGAGCTGAGATTGTGCCACTGCACTCCAGCCTGGGAGACAGAGCGAGACTCCGTCTCAAAAACAAAAAAGTCCTTTCTGTCACCCCAGAGGTAGAATGTGGTGGTTATGACTGGTGTTTCCATTATGTCCATGGCTGGAAGGAAGCGTGTCTGTGTTCCTCTCCTCCTGTTGATGAAAGGCTGCACCTTCTCCCCTGCTCTTCTGTCTCTGGTCGTGGCTGTTCACCTTCACCGCATGTCCTGAGATGACCCCGCAGCGGCACACACAGTCCTCCTCCCTCTCCCAGCTGTGCGGGATGCACTATTATGTGACTCGTTGTTGGGAGCTGAAGGCAGTTCTGTGGATGGGTGTTTGGAGGCTCTAGCCTCTGCCGGTACAAGTTCTGCCGCAGTGAATCACCTGTTGCCTCTGCCCCTTCATTTTTGCTGGGGCTTCTTTTTTTTTTTTTTTTTTTTTTGAGATGGAGTCTCGCTCTGTCGCCCAGGCTGGAGTGCAGTGGCGCGATCTCAGTTCACTGCCAGCTCCGCCTCCCGGGTTCATGCCATTCTCCTACCTCAGCCTCCCAAGTAGGTGGGACTACAGGCGCCCACCACCACGCCTGGCTAATTTTTTGTATTTTTAGTAGAGACGGGGTTTTACCGTGTTAGCCAGGATGGTTTCAATCTCCTGACCTTGTGATCTACCCGCCTCGGCCTCCCAAAGTGCTGGGATTACAGGCGTGAGCCACCGCACCCGGCCTCCAGTGCATCTTTGATGGAGTCTTCCAAGCGCGGTTTCTGGGTCAAAGGACAGATCCATGTGCTTGGTCCGCCTTGGTGTCCAGTTTGCGGTTTTAGCTGCGGGGCGTCTCTGTTGAACACATATTGTGGCTTTAGTAGGATCTGGCCAGTGAGTTGCCATAACTGACATTTCCCCTCCCCTCCCTTTAGAGAAGAGAGAACAGAGCTGAGGCCTGGGAACCTAACCCCTCAGCGTTACTGATTTCTTTCATGGAAGCCCTTGTGGGCAGTGTCATCGTAAAGCTAACATCCTCTCTCTGTTTGGACTTTCAGCAAAGGTCTGCATGAATATTCTCAGAGCTTCATCGTGTCGCTTGTCCTGGGGAAGGATGTGATTCCCAGGTAAGCCCGCCTGGTGCTGTGCCCGGGGCTGGGGGGTTGGGAGTGCCGGGTCCCAGCCTCAGTGTGCCTCTTTGCTAAACAGGCTCAGTGTGACCAACTTGGAAGATCTGAAGAGAAGAATCTTGCGAGTGGTCGCGCACTGCAATAAACCCAAGGTAAGCGGGTGCCTTGTTGAGAGGGTCAGCAGGACACGGGGCCTGTCCCTGAGATCCTCTGGAGAGCCAGGAGGAACTGCACCCTCAGTGCAGGGCACTCTATACTGTTGCTGGAAGTTCTCCTTCCACCATCTGATCAGATTCTGGGCTAGGACTCTGTGATGTCTAAGAAAGCAAATGGCTGCAGCAAGTGCGGGAAATGTCACAGGGAGGAAACAGGATCTGGGCTGGGCGCGGTGGCGCATGCCTGGAATCCCAGCACCTCAGGAGGCCAAGGCAGGAGGATCCCTTGAGGCCAACCTGGGCAACACAACAAGACCCTGTCTCTATTCTAAAAAAAAGAAAAAAAAAATACTCTGGAGGAACTGTTTGATTTTGCTTTCTGACAAACTTCTTAGTCCTGTCTTGTGACTAACAGTATGTTAATGCCTTTTGGCTTTGTTGTCCGAAAGCTTAGGAAGCGAGGCTGCCAAATAGACCTTAAGAGGTACAGGCACATTTATCTACACTGTGGATATCATGCAGTTATTAAAATGGTGATATGTGTCCACGTCAAGGGTTTTTTAACATGGTGGTAGAAATTTATGTCTGCTGGCCAGGCGCGGTGGGTCACGCCTGTAATCCCAGCACTTTGGGAGGCTAAGGCAGGCGGATCACCTGAGTCAGGAGATCGAGACCAGAGTGGTCGACATGGCAAAACCCCGTCTCCAGTAAAAATACAAAAATGAGCCAGGGGTGGTAGTGAGTGCCTGTAATCCCAGCTACTTGGGAGGCTGAGGCAGAAGAATCACTTGAACCCAGGAGGCCGAGGTTGCATGAGCCAAGATCGCACCACTGCACTCCAGCCTGTGGGATAGAGTGAGGCTCTGTGTCCAAAAAGAAGAAATTTATGTCTGCCGATAGAGATAGATACCCATTGAAAAGTTCAAAAGAAAAAAAACTTAAAAATTATTCTTAAGAGATATGACTCACGGCAGAGAGTGGGGACAAGGAGATACAGATATATGAATTTTGAGAAAAATTTGAAAATACATATGCCAAGGGTGGTTTTGTTTAGTGTGGGTAGAGATGATTTTTACTTGTTTAATCCCTTTGTTTTCTGACCTTTCTCATGGTTTTGTTCCTAATCAGAAAGAAGAAACGCAATTTAAATTTTTCTCCTTACCAATTACCTCCCCCAGTTTTTTCTTTTTTGAGACAGGGTCTCGCTCTGTCACCCAGGCTGGAGTGCAGTGGCGCAGTCTCGGCACATTGCAGCCTCCCAAGTTCAAGTGATCCTCCCACCTCAGCCTCCTGAGTAGCTGGGACTACACTACAGGCATGCGCCACCACACCTGGCTAATTTTTGTATTTTTTGTAGAGACAGGGTCTTACCATGTTGCCCAGGCTGGTCTCAAACTTCGGGGCTGAAGCAGTCTGCTTGCCTTGACCTCCCAAAGTGCTGGGATTACAGGTGTGAGCCACTGCTGTGCCCAGCCTAAAATTTTTTTTAGAAATTAGTATCTGGGGCGGGCCCGGTGGCTCACGCCTGTAATCCCAGCACTTTGGGAGGCTGAGGTGGGCGGATCACCTGAGGTCGGGAGTTCGAGACCAGCCTGACTAACATGGAGAAACCCCATCTCTACTAAAAATACAAGAAATTAGGCCGGGCGCGGTGGCTCACGCCTGTAATCCCAGCACTTTGGGAGGCCGAGGCGGGTGGATCAGGAGGTCAGGAGATTGAGACCACAGTGAAACCCCGTCTCTATTAAAAATACAAAAAATTAGCTGGGCGCGGTGGCGGGTGCCTGTAGTCCCAGCTACTCTGGTGGCTGAGGCAAGAGAATGGCATGAACCCGGGAGGCGGAGCTTGCAGTGAGCCAAGATTGTGCCACTGCACTCCAGCCTGGGTGACAGAGTGAGACTGCGTCTCAAAAAAAAAATACAAAAAATTAGCCGGGCATGGTGGCAGGAGCCTGTAATCCGAGCTACTCAGTAGGCTGAGGTAGGAGAATCGCTTGAATTCGGGAGGCAGATTGTGGAGCCAAGATCACGCCATTGCGCTCCAGCCCATAGAAATTAATATCTAATGCCTTTCAGGGAAGGGTAAAGCTGATTTCCAGAATTGCCGGAAAATAATTAAGGGAAATATCCCTCACAGTCTGTATGGCTTAGTTTTTAATATTGCTCCACGTGTGATGGTTTTACTGCCCAAGAGAGAGCCCACACTCATGATCTGTGACTAGGCATAGAGCCTTGTCCTGAGCCGAGGTGGCTGCCACCCAGCACAGCTCGCCGACGCATTTTTGCTGGAGTCTTCCAAGCGCGGTTTCTGGGTCAAAGGCCAGATTCCTGTGCCTGGTCCGCCTTGGTGTTTCGGGAGGTCTCGGGTGACAGAGGGTGAGTGACAGCATTCTACTGATTGGGTCTCGCCCTCAGTACAAGATCTTGCTGCACGGTTTGTGGTACGAACTGTTCGGAGGAAACCCCAACAACTTTCCCACGGAGCTGGACGGGGGCGACCAGGAAGTCCTGACACAGCCTCTTCTGGGGGAGCAGAGCCTACTGACGCGCTGGTCCCCGGCCTACAGCTTCTCCAGCGACTCCCCACTGGACTCTTCTCCCAAGTACCCCCCTCTCTACCCTCCCGGCAGGATCATCCACCTGCAGGAGGAGGGCGCCTCGGGGCGGTGAGTGCGGCGTGGTGGGTGTGGTGGGCAGGCAGGAGCAGCCCGGGGTCAGCCCTGGGGCTGCTTGGGAGCTGTCTCTCCTTTTCTGCTTCAGGTTTGGCTGCTGCTCTGCTGCTCACTATAGCGCCAAGTGGTCACACGAAGCGGAATTCAGCAAAATACTCATAGGTCCGAAGATGCTCACAGACCATATGCCAGACATCCTGATGCGGGCCTTGGACAGCGTGGTCTCCGACAGAGCGGCCTGCGTCTCCTGTCCAGCACAGGGGGTCTCTGGTGTGGACGTGGCCTGACCAGGGCCGCTGGAAACTGTCCCAGGAACGATGGACTCACGCTTTTGTCCTTAAACTGACTTACCATCCGAGGAGTTCCCATGACGCCAAAACAGCGAATGTCCATCAACAGGAATCGGATGGGAACAGAATTCCATGGTCTCAATGACTAAGTTTATGGGAAGTCATTGTGGCCATAATCGTAGCAGAAGCAGCAAGCACGCTCAGGTGATAGGAGGACTCCTGAGACCCAGCGACCGTGGAGACAGCCTCGGGAAGCCCTGGCCCGCGGATGGATCCCTTGGCTGTCTGAGGACTGCTCCAGAAGTGCGGGAATCCAGGGCCCACCCAGAAGACCGTGAACAGTTCTTAGCCTCCCACCCCCAAGGCAGCCCTTTTCATCCAACTCGGTTTACAGGCGTGGTTTGTTTTTCAAACTGGGCTTCCTGGATGTACAAATGGAACTGTTGTGAGGGTGCGGGCTGGGGTTTTCTCCTGGGCGTCACCAAGGGCAGCCCTGGGCTCTGGCTGGGGAAGTGAGTGGAGCCCCCCGCCCCGCCGAGCCACAGCCCCGCAGCTGCCTATTCCCCCTGCCCAGATGTTTGTCCACATCAAGAGTTGCTGATTGAATTCTTGCTACTCTTCTGGCTCTGGGGTCGGCCAGTGGATTCAGGAGTTGAAACAATAAAGCGCGCGTCACGATAGTGCTTGTGTGTACAGCCGCGTGTTCTCTTATTGGGGATTTCCAGGTAGCGCTACTATACTGGGTGATTGTAGAGCAATGATGTTTCCAGGTTTTTTTTTAAACCCTGGGGTTCTGGCTACAGATGGAAGACTGCACAAGCACTGATTTCACCCCCTCTCCCACCGGAAGCCCAACAGAATGACAGGAGGGAGATTTCTCCAAAAAAGCAGAGACCCACAGGATGGGAAAAGACACTCCAACAGTCAGAGGACGCGCAGTACAGAACCTTAAGGGGGAAGGAAAGACATGAACTGACCCCAGCTTACAAGACCCTGGGCAGCTGTGAAGTGGGAGTGATGCAGACACGCCCAGCTAAAGAGCAGGTTTGCTGGAAAGCGGGAAGACACCTGGCCTGTCGTTTGCTCTGAGGTGGAAGGTGGGGCCTCGGCACAAGCAGTTGAGGGAAGGAGACTGTGCCCCTCCTGGCTCCCAAGTCTTCAAGGAGAAGATTCTCCCGGGAAATCTGACCTCAGAAGATACCTCCTTAGGGCCTCTCTGCTGTCACAGTCATGCCACCCTATAGCTTTGTAAAGCCTGCAAAGGGCTCTTTAAAAACTTCAGGCCAGGCGCAGTGGCTCACGCCTGTAATCCCAGCACTTTGGGAGGCTGAGGCAGGCGGACACTTGAGCCCAGGAGTTCACAGCTGCAGTGAGCTGTGGTCATGCCACTGCACTCCAGCCTGGGTGACAGTAACACCCTGTCTCACAGAAATAAGTCCAACTTTAATTGAAATACTGTAGCAGGCTGAGCGCAGTGGCTCTTGCCTGTAATCCCAGCACTTTGGGGAGGACAAAGTGGGCGGATCACCTGAGGTCAGGAGTTTGAGACCAGCCTGGCCAACATGGTGAAACCTGTCTCTACTGAAAATACAAAAATTAGCCAGGTGTGGTGGTGTGCACCTATAGCCCCAGCTATTCAGGAGACTGAGGCAGGAGAATCGCTTGAACCTGGGAGGCGGAGGTTGCAGTGAGCTGAGATCATGCCACTGCACTCTAGCCTGGGCAACAGAGCAAGACTCCGCCTCAAAAAAAAAAAATAAATAAATAGCCAGGCGTGGTGGCAGGTACCTGTAATCCCAGCTACTCGGGAGGTGAGGCAGGAGAATGGCTTGAGCCCAGGAGGCGGAGGCTGCAGTGAGCAGAGATCGTGCCACTGCATTCCAGCTTGGGCAACAGAGCAAGACTGTCTCAAAAAAAAAAAAAAAAAAAAAAATGCAGTAGCAGCGTCCAACTGCTACAAGCTTTGTTTCTAAACCCAATTCCTGCACTCACCTAGTGTCAGAAAGGTACAAGATGGATTCGCTACATGGTGTGACCCTCCTAGGGAACTGCTTCCAACTTCAACTTTTAAGCATGAGCCAAGGACTCCTGACACTAGAGGAACAAGACACCAAAAGAAACATGATGTGGACAGAAGCTCCTAATGACCCATGCCATGGCTTGGAACTCAGAGAAAGCGCTGTGACTCAGAACTGACCCTGAAGGCTCACAGTGGGGAGAGTGGAAAAGAGCTCCTGAAGATGAAAAGCATCAGACAAAATCAAAAGCTCAAAGATAACAAACCAGGAAAAGAAAAAGGTTACGAGGACACTCCAGGTTTGACATCTGAGTTTGAAAGTCACGAGTTTCCAAGATGGAAAAAGGCCACCAAGCGCACAGCACGGTGGATAAAATAAACCCTGGGATGTGGAAGAGAAAAGGACAATCTCACAAGATTTAAGAAAAAAATACATCCCAACAGAAATGGCTAAGAAAAATCACGGAAGAACTGCCAGAATTCTGAAGGGACTAGGTGCAGTGGCTCAGGCCTGTAATCATTCCATTTTGGGAGGCCAAAGTGGGAGGATTGCTTGAGCTCAAGACAAGTGTGGGTAACACAGCAAGACCCCATCTCTACAAAAAAAAAAAAAAAAATTTTTCTTTTGAGATGGGAGTCTCACTGTTGTCACCCAGGCTGGAGCACGGTGGCACGATCTTGGCTCACTGCAACCTCGTCTCCCAGGTTCAAGCAATTCTCCTGCCTCAGGCTCCTCAGTAGCTGGGATTACAGGCATGCACCACCACGCCTGGCTGATTCTTGTATTTTTAGTAGAGACGGTCTCACCATGTTGGCCAGGCTGGTCTTGAACCCCTGACCTCAAACTATCTGTCCACCTTGGCCTCCCAAAGTGCTGGGATTACAGGCATGAGCCACTGCACCTGGCCAAAAATAAATTTTTTTTAACTGAAGGGAGGCTGGGTGCAGTGGGCCAAGCCTGTAGTCCCAGCTACTTGAGAGCCTGCAGTGGGAGGATCACTTGAGCCCAGGAGTTTGAGTCTAAGCCTGGTCAACATAGCAAGAACCTGTCTCAAAAGAAGAAATCTGCAGCCTAAGCAACATAGTCAGATCCCATCTCTACAAAACAAAATTAGCTGGGCATGGTGGTGCACACCTACAGGTGTCCCTATTACTCAAGATGCTGAGCAGGACTGCTTGAGCCCAGGTTGTTGAGGCCACAGTAAGCTGAGATCATGCTACTGCACTCCAGCCTGGGTAACAAAGTGAGACCCTGTCTCAAAAATATAACTTAAAAGGGATGTTCACATCAATCTAGAATTTTAGGCCCAGCCAGAAGTAATGTACAACAGTTGTTTTCAAAGATGCAGGGGCTCAAAAATAAGAGTGATGCCTTACTTAACGATGGGTATACATTCTGAGAAACACGTGGGTGATTTCATTGTTAACGTCAGCCTACTACACACCTAGGTCGAAGGTAGGGCCTGTTCATTGCTCCCAGGCTACTCACCTGCACAGCCCGTTACTATACTGAATGCACGAGGAGTTGTAACAGTGGTATTTGCGTATCTGTACACAGAAAACGTACAGTAAAAAGGTACAGTCACACACTATCATATATGCAATACACTGTTGACTAAAATGTCATTACATAGTGCATGACTGTACGTACTTCCAACTCTCTCAAGGATTTCTTGGAGAAACCATTCAGGATGAAGTAAATCAAAAAAGGGAATCTGGATGCAGGAAATGAAGACCAGCACCTAAGAGAGGTGCAGATCAGATGACTCCAGGAAAATGGGTATTGGCAAAATAACAACACTTCTGAATATCTTGAGAGGTTTAGACAATAGATGAAAGTTCACAGCTGAGGCCGCGCACAGTGGCTTATACCTGTAATCCCAGCACTTTGGGAGGCTGAGGTGGAATGGTGGCTTCAGGCCAGGAGTTCAAGACCAGTCTAGGCAACATAGGGAGACCCCCAACTCTACTAAACATTTTAAAAATTAGCCGGGCATGGCTGCACACACCTGTGGTCCCAGCTACTCAGGAGGCTAGGGCAGGAGGATCACTTGAGCCTAGGAGCTGTGATGGCACCACTGCACTCCAACCTGGGTGACAGAGCAAGACCCTTCCTTAAAAAAAAAAAAAAAAGCTCACAATTGAATTCAGTACATAGGAAAGTAAGCAAAGTACTAATTATCCCAAAGAAAACCAGAAGTTCTGCAGGAAACACAGTTTTGTTGCTACATGGCAAGGCCAGTGAGTAGTTTCTGTAGTAGTGATCATGCCGGCACTAAACTGAGTCCACCAAAACCATCAGATTGAGGGGATGAGAAAGGTTTTGGGTGGAGAGGGCTACAAGCGGGAAAGCAAGCCTCTCATCGTCCATGCTGGGAATGTTGATGAGAATGGCTGAACTCAGAAGTTACACTGGAACAAAAAGCCTAATTTAGACACAGCAGGTAAAATACCAAAAATCAGGTAAGCAAATAAAGTATTCCTTCTGGAGAGGCTACGAAGGGGGAAGACTTTTTCTTTAAAAACCACTAAAACTTTTAAAAACTGCATATTGACAGGTATGGTGGCTCACACCTGGAGTCCCAGCACTTTGGGAGGTCGAGGCTGGTGGATTGCTTGAGCTCAGGAGTTCAAGACCAGCCTGGCCAACATGGCAAAACCCTACAAAAGATACACAAAAAATTAGCTGAGTGTGGTGGCGCGCACCTGTGGTCCCAGTTACTCCAGAGGCTGAAGTGGGAGGATGGCTTGAGTGCAGGAGGCATAGGTTGCAGCGAGCCAAGATCACGCCACTGCACTCCAGCCTGTGAGACAGAGCCAGATCTTATCTCAAAAAACAAAATCTGCATTATTTATATGTTAAAAAAAAAAATACTCAGCTGGAGGCGGTGGCTCACGCTTTTAATCCCAGCACTCTGGGAGGCCGAGCAGATCACCTAAGGTCGGGAGTTCAAGACCAGCCTGGCCATGATGAAACTATGGTGAAAAAATACAAAAAATTAGCCAGGCGTGGGGGGAGGCACCTGTAATCCCAGCTACTCGGGAGTCTGAGGCAGGAGAATCGCTTGAACCCGACAGGCAGAGGTTGCAGTGAGCCGAGATCACACCATTGCACTCCAGCCTGGGCAACAAGAGCAAAACTCCATCTTAAAAAAAAAAAAAAAAAAAACTCAAAAACAATCTTCAAAGCAATAAAAAGGAATATTAAGAAAACGAATTCTAACATGAACCTTTATGTAGTACAAGTTCAGGCTCTTGCATTTTTTTTTTTTTTGGGTAGGTCTCTTTCTTGTCCAGGCTGGTCTAGAACTCCTGGGCTTAAGCGCTCCTCCTGCCTCAGCCTCCCAAAGCGTTGGGCTTAGAGGCGTAAGCCACGCACTCAGTCTCTGGGAAGGATCTTAAGGGCATGTGGTTCACCAACCTCTACTCTTCCAGGGCCAGTCTAGGGTCCCAACATCTCCATCTTCAGCCCCTAGCTCTGGGCCAGGATGTGCACACACACCCCGATGTGTGCTTCTCCATCAGAGCTTCGCCACTGTTCGACAGGTCCAAACATGAATGTCACCTCCACTCCTGCCGTATTTGGGCTCACCCAGTTCTCCCCTGGAGGTGGCACTCCCTCTGTCCCTCCTGTGTGGAGACACGCATTGAAAATGACTGTCTCCAACAACCCAGGACTTTAAAGCAAGGCAAACAAACACACACCAGGAACTTGTTCATCAAGTCTCAAAAACACCAGTATTACCAGTCGTATGATTCAAGGATTTATTAAGTCATACATGCAAAACATAATGCTAATTGCATTAGCAAAAGATCAATGTAAAAACACTCCACAATTCTGCAACTGTCAATTTAAAAAATTCTGTTGTAGTGGTTGAAAGGTCCCACGCTGTATTCTTGCCAGTGAGTTAAGTTGTACAGAACATCGTCAGCACTAGCAGTTTACAGAACCTCACAGACCCAAAGGAACATCATTAGGCAAAGCGACTACAGGAGGCGTGTGTCCGCGTGGGCGAGGTAAAGAGGGTCAGTATTGGTCAAGTGACAGTGTCGGTAATCTGGCAAGACAGTGATGTTAAGAAGGTTCATAGTTTAAGAATTATCTAAAATATTTTAAAAACTATAAAGCTGCAACACATGATTTTTACACCTAGTTACTAGAAAACTAAGGAAAGCACTTATTAGCTTTGAATAAAGTAACATGGAAAGCACTTTTACTAATCGACAAAAAACCTTCTAATGCATTATCAGAAAGATTTTATAATACAGGGAGGCATATTGCTCAGTCAGAAGGGGTTCTATAAGAAAAGCACTTACTAAGCGACTAACAGAACAACCAGTTTAAAGATGAATTAAATGCCCAATTTGGGGAGGCATGGCAGGTGTAAGAGAAAGGAAAAGCTTAAGAAAACATTTCCTGATAATACCAACCTTTCTTTCATCATCTACTGCATTTGACAGAAATTAACCTTTTAGAGTTTTTACCCATGACACTTTCATTCCTTGTACAATGTAGTGTAAATCTCCACTTCGTTATTTTGTCAAAATACTGTCTTTGTCCTTTGATCACACACACCCCACCCGGCACACCCACAGCTAAACAGAATTCTTCATTAGAGGAAATAGCAGTTCTGTTCAAAATCTCCGCAAAAGCTGGTCAGAAAACTCACTATGAAATCAAAGACTGATCCAAAGAGCTGAGCTGCTACACTCACTCCATTACAGTACAATGTTATGTCGGGAATACGGGCTGCTAAATCACTGGTGAGTTCAATGGCAACGCTTCATTCGGGAGGCTGTTCTGCTTTACGCATCTGAGAACTACTGAGCAAGTGTCTGCACCTCCTAACTGCAGAAGCTACCGTCTTCTCAAAGACGAAGGTCTTTGCACAGTCAGTGCTCGGTGTTCTCAGCACAACAATGCAGTGTAGTTCAGAAGGTATTTTGGCAACTCTTAATCTGAGCAAGAATGGGGGGGGCTTTTGAAAAATAAGGCTTTAAGAAGGCTTGTCATTTTAGGGCTAAATTTTAATAGAATGTGAGTCTGAACTCTTACATTTAGAACAAACAAAACCTTAAAATTACTGATTGGTTCAAAAAATGGTTTTATGGAAAAATTAATCTGTAACAAAAAGTTGGCATTGAGTGCGAAGGCTCCACCATTTGTTTTTTTTTGTTTGTTTGTTTGTTTTTTGAGCAAAGCGTACAAAGGTTCCAAGGGACAGGACCAAGAACGAGGGGCTGAGACATTTACAACAGCAGGCATTTTCTCTTCCTCTTCTTCACGGGAGGTGGGCAGAGGACTGCTCGGATCGCTTCGTCAAACACTGTCTTGAGGCCTCGCTGTGTGAGCGCCGAGCACTCCAGGTATTTTACAGCACCTACAGGAAACACGACCACACGGCAATGTACACTCGACCCCACTCTCTTCTGATCATACCACCAGCGGGAGGCAGCTCCTGGGGCCCGGGCGCCTTCTGCCGGCTCCCAGCCCTGCTTCCACCTTCCAACGCTGACGTTAAGACCCAGAGGGCCTTGCCAGCTGGTTCCCCAAGAGTACACCAGGCCCTGAGTGGGAGACACACACCCTCCTTTCCCAGACTGGACTCCAGTCTCTGTCACTACAATAAAAGAGGTACAAGGCGGAGGAAAAACGCAGGATTCCATACCAATCTCCTTAGCCATGGCTAGACCCTGCGGATAGGTGATGGGAGTCAGCTTCTTCTCCTTCAGTTTCTCGATCGTGTCTTTATCATCCCTAAGATCAAGTTTAGTTCCCACTAGGATGATGGGAGTGTTGGGACAGTGGTGCCGCACCTCAGGATACCACTAGATGTGAAGAAGGAACAGAGGTTGTGACACGCTCCTTTACAGATGTCCTTCACCTAAATCACACCCAGCCGGCGGCACTCATGCCAGACACCTAACCTCAGGCACGGCCTCCCCACCGAGGCTTCATGTGGTTCCCACCTTCAATTCAAGCCTTGAGCCATAAGGAACATCTCAGGTGTTCCATTAGCAAGCTAGGACTCCCAGATCATGGCTGGACAGAACCACGACCGGACAGAACCGGCTCTACAACCGCAGGGGAAGAGGGGGAAGGGAAGAGAAACAAAAGGAAGGGAGTTCCTCCCAAAGCAAATAAATAACTTTGTTTTTGGTAAAACAATTTCTTAGGGTCATCTGAGAAAATTCATCATCTGTTCAGAAATGAGAATAAACTACCTAGCCCAAGGTCTCAGGTCTGCCACTATTATCCCCACTGAAAATGCCCCTACTAAAGGGCCTCACTTGTCATTTTCACTAAGAAGTTTGTGAAAGAGACTGGAGTAGAAAGAAATGGTCGTTGTTTTTATTAGACCAATTCTGAGTGCCTCTTTATTTTAATGAGACCCAGGAAACTTCTGAACCAGAATCTGAAGCTTTAAAAATCCATGTATTAGGCCGGGCATAGTGGCTCACGCCTGAAATCCCAGCACTCTGGGAGTCTGCGGCGGGTGGATCACTTGAGGCCAGGGGTTCGAGACCAGCCTGGCAAACATGGTGAAACGCCGTCTCTACTAAAAGTACAAAAATTAGCCAGGTGTGGTGGCGGGCACCTGTAATCCCAGCTACTAAGGAGGCTGAGGCAGGAGAATTGCTTGAACCGGGAGGTGGAGGTTGCAGTGACCCAAGATTGTGCCACTGCACTCCAGCTTGGATGACAGTGCAAGATTCTGTCTCAGCCGGGCACGGTGGCCCACGCCTGTAATCCCAGCACTTTGGGAGGCCTAGACGCGCGGATCACCTGAGGTCAGGAGTTCGAGACCAGCCTGACTGACACGGAGAAACCACATTTCTACTAAAAATACAAAATTAGCCGGGCGTGGTGGTGCATGCCTGTAATCCCAGCCACTCGGGAGGCTGAGGCATGAGAATCACTTGAACCCAGGAGGTGGAAGTTGCAGTGAGCCAAGATTGCATCACTGCACTCCAGCCTGGGCAACAAGAGTGAAACTCCATCTCAAAAAAAAAAAAAAAAACAAAAACAAAAAAAGACTCTCTCAAAAATAAATAAATAAAATAAACTGCTGATGGGCCAGATGCAGTGGCTCACACCTATAATCCCACCACTTTGGGAGGCTGAAGCTGAAAGATCACTTCAACCCAGGAGTTTGAGACAAGCCAGGGTCTACAAAACCACCTCTACAAAAATTCTTTTAAGATTAGCCACGCATGGTGGTGCACATTTATGGTCCCAGCAACTCAGGAGGCTGAGGCAGGAGAACTGTTTGAGCCCAGGAGTTCAAGGCTACAGAGAGCTCTGATGTCACCACTACACTCCAGCCTAGACACAACAGAGTGAGACCTCCGTCTCAAAAGAAAAAAAAAACCCAATCATGTACCTAAGTAGCAAATTGCTAAAACCAATTTAAATAACCGAAAATTCCTAGGCTAAGTGATATTTTAAAGTATTTATTTCTGAGAGGATCATTCTATAACTTACATACACACTTTAAATCCCCACCTACCTTTGCACGGACATTTTCAAATGATGCAGGACTCACAAGGGAAAAGCAAATTAAGAACACATCCTACAAAAAGGAAACACAGGGAAACATTTAGACAACAACCTTAGAATGAAGCATGCACTTTGCTTTCTAGATGTTGCTGGGAAGGACTTGTCGGACGCAGAGCGTGTCTACCAGTAGTGTGGTCAGACGCTTCCTGATCCACCCTTTCAGTTTGTCAGAGGGCTCCCAAACCAAACCCAGCATGTCAAGCCACCAGTTACTTATGAAAATGGGGAGCATGAAGGGAGAATGATGCTGGAAGCTCTTCAAGGATCAGGAGGATCAGACCAGACCCCCAGGAGGCTTCCTTTCCGCCTAACTATCTAAACAGAAAAAATCAAGTATAAAGGTATGATTCCAATATTTCTATATAATCTGGTTTAGAGTACAAACAGTTTTAGATGGTCACTGGTTCCAATTAAACTGCTTCTTCAGGAGCTGCCTGTCACAGCTCCCAGCACCAAGCGGGGGCTCCAATATTTGCTACTTGAGCCTTTCCCTCCACAAGGAAGGAGGACTTAGTGTGTAAGTGGCACCTTCACAGTTGACAACCACCCTCACGCTGCCCTAGAGTCAGCACAGCCAGGGCCTCAGGCGAACTCGCTCCCAGGGCAGCTGTGGCTGACGCAGAGGTGCAAAGGGTGGGTGCAGAGGACAGAGTGGAGGGTGCTTCGGGGCACACACCAGACATCTGCATGCTTCATCCATTCTGTATTTTGTGTCAAACCAAATTCAAATATTCACCTGTATTTAAAAATGCCCAAGAATTCTAAAATGCTAGATTTCTAAAATATTCTCCTGGAAAAAGGCAATTATGCTACTTTATGAAATGCACACAATTCCCAAGCTACACTTTCAACCCTCCAGCTGATACCTTGTACCTGAAAGGGAAAGAAACATCCCACACAACAGCTTTTTATAACTGGCATTTGAAGAACGCTGGCGCATGCACAAGCTCGTCCGAGAATCACCGCGGCACCCAGCACACCATCTCAAGCACGGTGGGGTTAGCTCAGCAGCACTGCACAGCCACGCCCAGACAGCCCCACCACACGGGACACCCAAGCGGAGAAAGAAGGCCCCGGCAACAAGGTTAGTCCTGCTCCGGCTCGGCTCACAGCCAGGTGGGCTTCCAGGAGGAGTCTCCATATCTGCATCTCCAACCAGCCAGGAGAGAGGCCCTCTCACTCTCCCCTCCTTTCACTTGGGAGGGGAAGATGGCAGTTCACAAACTGCTTTAATTCAAGCCGGTGGGTAAACTATCACACTCTAATGAAGTTTATTTCATCAAGCAAAACCCCAACCTTGAGTGAATTAAATATAAAACACTCAAGGAGCTTGAGGCTTAATAAAAAATCCTAGGAAAACGAAGTGAAATGAGAGAACAGAGAAAGCTTGAAACTGAAGTGGACTGAAAGTTTTACATACGGCAATCGGCTTGTCTTTGCCCCGGGAGGTTATATCCTTACCGTACGTTTCTCCAACCTAGTAATGCATGAGAACTTGGTTTGAGTTTAGTACAGACTGAGGACAACAAAAATCAACATAACCTATTATTGATTCTTTATTAGAATTTTGTCTTAACCCTCCGGAGAGATCCAAAAGCATACAGTAGATTCTAACATATTTTTAATGACAAATGCCACTGAAACACTCCACGCTACCTGGTCAAAAGCAGGCGTTAAGTTCAACGATGGTGAAGATAGAGGTCAGACAGATCCTGAGGTGGGGCAACAACGTGCTCCTCCTCCCATGGCAGCACCCAACAGAATCTACAACAGCTGGCACAGCCGGAGATGTTCTGCACTGTCCCTTACCGCAAAGACAGGCGGGAGCCACGGGCACTTTCAAGTGCTCCATCCGAGTTCTCAGACACAGCCTAGTTGAAGCCACAGCACACAGGAAAAGGACCCGTCTGTAAATGATGCCTACCAGACAAAGGGCTCTCCCAGAACATAGCCGGGCCTCAGGGTTTTAATGCTGCCAGAACATTCCAAGTCTCCTATGCAGAAATGTTCCTATCTTCCACCTAGTTCTGGGAGACTGGTTTGAATGTACAGACTTGCATTATCAAAATCAACACTGTTGCTGACACTAAGACCTCCAATTCTGGGCTACTTTGTAGGTCTGGGGGAAGCCACCCCTTAAGGACAAGCGTTTTTCTTTTGAGACAGAGTCTTGCTCTGTTGCCCAGGCTGGAGCGCAATGGTGCAATCTCAGCTCACTGCAACCTCTGCCTCCTGCGTTCAAGCGATTCTCCTGCCTCAGCCTCCCAAGTAGCTGGGACTACAGGCACACACCACCACGCCCAGCTAATTTTTTGTATTTTTAGTAGAGACCAGGTTTCACCATGTTGGCCAGGCTGGTCTCGAACTCTTGACCTCAGGTGCTCCACCCACCTTGGCTTCCCAACGTGCTGGGATTACAGGCATAAGCCACCACTTCGAGCCACGGACAAATTTTAGAAGTGACACTTCCAGTGTTTATCACAATGCTGTCAATTCATTTCTCTGTTCCAATAAAAACTGACAAACTCGCTCTTCCAACATAGAACCCTGGAACTCTTTTAAGAAAAGGGCTCACGCCTCTAATCCCAACACTTTGGGAGGCCGAGGCAGGTGGATCACGAGGTCAGGAGTTCAAGGCCAACCTGGCCAAGATGGTGAAACCCTGTGTCTACTAAAAATACAAAAAATTAGCCGGGCATGGTGGCAGGCACCTGTAATCCCAGCTACTCGGGAGGCTGAGGCAGAGAACTGCTTGAACCCGGGAGGTGGTGGTTGCAGTGAGGCGAGATTGTGACACTGCACTCCAGTCTGGGTAACAGAGCGAGACTCTGTCTCAAAATGAGGAAATTATTTTAATTTCATCTCACTCAAGCTTTTCTTTTTTTCTTTTTCTTTTTCTTTTTTTTTTTTTGAGACAGAGTCTTGCTCTGTCACCCAGGCTGGAGTGCAGTGGCGCGATCTCGGCTCACTGCTAGCTCCACCTCCCGGGTTCACACCATTCTCCTGCCTCAGCATCCCCAGTAGCTGGGACTACAGGTATCCGCCACTGCGCCCAGCTATTTTTTTTGTATTTTTAGTAGAGACGGGGTTTCTTTTCTTTCTTTTTTTTTTTTTTTTTTTTTGTTTTTGAGAGGGAGTCTCGCTCTGTCGCCCAGGCTGGAGTGCAGTGGCGCGATCTTGGCTCACTGCAAGCTCCGCCTCCCAGGTTCACACCATTCTCCCTGCCTCAGCCTCCCGAGTAGCTGGGACCACAGGTGCCCGCCACCACGCCTGGCTAATTTTTTGTATTTTTAGTAGAGACGAGGTTTCAACGTGTTAGCCAGGATGGTCTTGATCTCCTGACCTCGTGATCCGCCCACCTCGGCCTCCCAAAGTGCTGGGATTACCGGCGTGAGCCACTGTGCCAGGCCACTCAAGCTTTTCTGACTTAACATTCAAAGAGCACATTAGTTTCCACAGCTATCTGGGTTTCATCTATGGGCTATTTTTGAAGATTTGTCCTCCCAAGGACTTGATATGGTGCCAAATCTTTACCATGGGAGAGGGTCATAGAGAACCAGTTACAAAAATGCAGCTTCCAAAGAGCCTCTGGTCGTATCTGTGGCATGCTTTCGATTTTTAAGAGCCTCTTTTTTGATGGAGAAGAGACACACACAACAGGAGTGAGCAGTTCCACTTTCCACGCGGCGTTCGTGCTATGCCATCTGCCTGTTCCTTCCTTGTTCCTTCTTCGTCCCCAGCTAAATATAGCTTCCCGAAACCCTGTCTAGTGCTTCTGGTACTCACTTCCTAGCATCCCCTCCTCCCGGCCGTCGCTGTCCTGACGCTTCACATACAGAGGCTGTGCTGGCTGACCCTGGCTGGGAGGCTCTATTTCTTCCCTGTCCTCGTAACACTCAGAGGACCTGAGAGGGCACCACCGGTGTCTCTCCAGGGTCTCTCAATTTCCTTCCTCACAGGTCACTTGTGTGTTCTGGAGCCTCAGGCTGTCTCCGGTCACCGGCCTACGTTTCCAGTCAACCTGAGCACTGCTTTCCCCTTTCTGACTAACCCAGACTCCCGCGTGCCTGTTACACACGTGGTGCCTTCAACGCCTTTGTTACTCCTGCATCACACACCACTCCCTCCTCGGTGCCAAGTGTAGCCAGGGCTGCTCTTCCCACAGCCTCCTGCCCACTGGTGGAACCATCCACAACAGATGGGTCCACTTTCCATGGAGTAAGACAGGGCGGGCATCTGGACAGCTGAGATCTCACTACAAAAAACTAGTGTTGTTTCTACTTCGTTTTATTCTCTTCCAAATGCTATCCACCTGGATTTTACTTTCAGGTTTGGAATTTTAAAAAACACAGACATTCTGGCCAGGCGCAGTGGCTCACGCCTGTAATCCTGTAAAAGGGTCAGGCAGCCCTGACATATGAGAACCAGCCTGGCACTCACAGCTTCGCCCTGGTGGAGGTGTTACTATTGAATAGAATAATCTCGCAGAACACTAACATCAGAGAAGGTCACCTGTGTGACTGTGCTGAAATAGGACCAAAAGTAAGTAAACTTTAAAAAAAAACAACTCATAATCATTTCTAAGTAGTGACAAATTCAAGATCATCATACAAACCACAAAAATCACCAAATATCCCCTGCTCCCGGCCAGTAAGAGTGAGGGCCGAATTCCCACAGCCCCCAGGTGCGTGTTTCCCTCGTGGAGAAGAGTAACAACTCTAGTTCTGCTGAACCACAAGTGTGTGCCTGGTGCTCTCTGGCTACACTTGTAACAGCCAACCTCACAAAGGCTGAGGCCTTTTGAAACTCAAAACTGCCAAGCCGAACACCACAGTTTTTCTTTTTATCTACCATCACAGGAGTCTAGCCCACCACTTTAAAACCTTTAGCACTGGCCAGGCGTAGTGGCTCACGCCTGTAATCCCAGCACTTTGGGAGGCAGAGGCAGGCGGATCACCTGAGGTCAGGAGTTGGAGACCAGCCTGACCAAAGTGGAGAAACCCCGTCTCTACTAAAAATACAAAATTTGTAATCCCAGCACTTGGGGAGGCCAAGGCGGGCAGACCACAAGCTTAGGAGATCAAGACCATCCTGGCTTACATGGTGAAACCCCGTCTCTACTAAAAATATAAAAAATTAGTCGGGTGTGGTGGCGGGCGCCTGTAGTCCCAGCTACTCGGGAGGCTGAGGCAGGAGAATGGCGTGAACCCAGGAGGTGAAGCTTGCAGTGAGCCAAGATCGCACCATTGCACTCCAGCCTGGGCGACAGAGCGAGACTCCGTCTCAAAAAAAATAAAATAAAATACAAAACAAAATTAGCCAGGCATGGTAGCACATGCCTGTAGTCCCAGCTACTCGAGAGACTAGGGCGGGAAAGTCGCTTGAACCTGGGAAGCGGAGGTTGCAGTGAGCCGAGATCACACCATTGCACTCCAGCCTGGGCAACAAGAGCGAAACTCTGTCTCAAAAAGAGAAAACAACAACAACAACAACAACAACAACGTTTAGCCTAGAGAGAAAATGAAACAACTGGCATGACGCACTGGGGTCCTGGCTGACCCCAACATGGAGGCTCAGCATCTCAGCGAACCCGCTGCACAGCCTGAGTCTCAGGACACACAGAGGGCTCAGGACTCGTTGTGACACTGACAGGTCACTTAGGATCCCACTCACGCCACCAATGCTGGTACAAGCAGGCAAATAAATACAGGTGATCTACACAAGGGAAGATGCTGGACTTGAGCATCACTCTGACAAGACTTGATTCTGTGCATAGCAACTGAAGATGAGTATGCAGAACTTAGCAAAGATTTTCAAGAGAAAATAATGTAAGGATTACGCAATTCGGGAAAATAAAAACCTGAAGGGCAATTTCAACTAAGAACGGCGACTACCTGCTCACCATCTTTTGGAGAACGAAGAAGAAACGAATGGTCTGAACAGACTTAGCCAGACAGAGCTGCCCAACAGAGAGGATGCCAATGTTAAATGACCACAAGAAATGTAACATCTCTTTTTAGGACACCCTAGATAAGAAATCTTCCAACTGGTCCTTCAGGACAGTGTCTAAGCAGTCTTGAATGAGCTACATCAACAGGTCTGCAGACCACAGAGCCAGCAGTCAGGGACCACATTCCATGTGGTACAAAATTTAGAGGTTTCCCCTTTATCAACAAGAGACCCAGGTGCCAGCATGTTACTACCAGATCCCGTTCTTCTTAGGACAGTGTGGCTCAAAGGGATGAGACCTTCCAGACACTGGTATCTGAGCATTTGTGGCCTGCCCCTGAGTTGTCAAGATAATTTCCTTATCTCTGAAGGACTCCAGACAGGAATGCTTCCACTGCTGGGTGGGTGCTCGCCCCTCTTGCTCCTTAAGCGCCCGGCTCACCCCCTTGCTAGCACAGGGTGTCTTACACAGTTTATGGGACTTTTCTGTGAACTATCTGAGGGCAAGAACCATGTCCCACTCCCTCCTTGCTCCTCAAATATTTTATAGGAAAGCAGTCCACAGTCTCACACAGAGGAAACATGAAGTTTAAGTTCTAGCCCTATGACGACAACACCTACTTTGATACCAGGCCTCACACTCTACAGCTTTGTTCAAGCTGAGGAGAGTTATCCTTCCTTATCTGTGTGTTCCTCAGAACACAAAGTGGGACTCCTGCCAAGTCACCCTTGACTTACTGTGAGGCCTTCCTTAGAGAGGCCTCACCCTGCCCGGTACCCCCTGAGTCACAGCAGGGTGGCTCTCGTTTCTCAGAATGACACCACACCCTTCCACATGTGTCCAGTGGGCTGAAGTCTCCTACTCTACCAGCCAGTAAGTTTTTAAACCCATTTACAATCTGAATTATTAAACATCCACTGGGTATAGAATAGTTTCCTAAGATACTGAAGAATTTGAATTGTCTGGGGATTCTAGACTGATTTTTAATACAGCAGACTTAACTACTAATTTATTTCATCCATATTACCCCCTACAACGAAGTACTGCTTGAATCCATCACAGGCTGCCTCATTGTCAATCAGGGCTCAATGCCAGCCTTTCTCTAGGATGTCTTCCTGACCTCAACCCAACCCCAATCCCTCCAGCCAACCCAGGTGTGCTGAGCACCACACAACTTCCACTCACTTGGGCACAACGTGTAAAGCAGCACTCTCTATGCCGACCCACCCGCACACCAAAGAACAGGAGAATTCTGACAGCGGCTGGCCCCACAGTGTGTGCTATGTGCCCAGGACTGTTACGCATGCATGACATGTACTCATCTCACCCTACAAGGAAACAGGCAAAGATTGGAGAGAGGATGAAGCCTGCCTGAAGTCACAGAGCTAGGACATGCACACAGGTTATCAACCCAAGGAATCTCAAGCATATTTAACTTTTGCTTCCAAAGACACTTTTAAAAATGAAGAACAAACATGTAACAAGATAAGCAAATGATACACAAGTAAAACAACTGCTTAAAGAAAAGTAACTTTTAACCACAACAATGTCTTCTAAGTACCCATTTTCACCAGCTACTGCTCTAATTAGCTTTGGTAAATAAATCACTTAGTTGTCTGATACAGAAGCAAAACTAAACTTTTTTTTCTGATTAGACACAGTGGATACATTTTACAAAACCAAAACTGCAATCTACATTGAATAAATGTAGGTTCTATACCCATACAAATTATGTATTTTGTGGGAAAAAATGTATTAAACCTGTGAGATTAGTTACTAACTTGGTTTAAAGAAACCTGAACCTTAACTGCCTAGTTTGATTCTGTGGTACAAAAATGTCACACAGCAAACTTGCCTTCAAACTAACTGGTGTTGAAAACTGGTTTGCAAAAACAAAACAAAAAGTACCTCTTTCATACGGTTATTCTAAAGCTAAATGGAAGACTGTAAAATGCCCAACAATGGAACAGCTGGTAACGCTCAAAACACAAAACCCCTGGGCTTGCATCTAGGGGGATGTTTATATGGAACCAATTCCACCCTGTTTGCTATTTACTCAATACCCAAATGATGGCAATATAAGCAAGTCCACAGGTAACATGCACTAATCAAGCGCTCGAGAATTATATACTCTAAAAGACACATTAAAAATCAGCTGCAATCCTTACTGTTTGCGGATAGGATAGGGGGCGTAATCTGTCATAATCTTCTTGTCCAGCTGTATCCCATAAGCCCAGATTCACCGGTTTTCCATCTACCATAACATTGGCAGAATAATTGTCAAAGCTGTAGAATGGAATGAAAATGGTTAGTCACAGGTGTAGAAGCTAAGTCACTGTCCCAGCCATCCTAGAGAAGGTGTGCCAAGAAAAAGGCTGGGGATGGGCCTGGAGGCTGCCACACCAGCAAATGTCCCTGCAGGCACAAGGAGGAAGGAGGCAGGGGCAAAACTTGCAGGAAACAAACCAAACCCAACCCAAAACTTAACAGAAATGAAAGAAACAAACAACAAGCTATTTAAGTGAAACAAATCACTGTCAGAAATAAAAACATTTTACTTTAAACAAAGTTTAAGACTTTTATCCCCAGAAGAAATAAAGGTACAATTAGCCCCGCTTTCAAATCCTACTTGTTGGGTTTTTCATGTACTTATGTTGCTCATTTTCAGCAAGAGAGCTAGCTGGCCACTAGAGCTACCCTCTGCAGGGTTTCCAGAAGGCCTGAGTGTAGAGCAGTCACACAAAACACACCTGACTTAACAAGCCTCCCAATAACATTTTCAAAGTGAGTGTAACTGATGATACAAATGTTTAAATTCATGTGAAGTTGCTACACAAATTAGTCAGGAGAGATAACCCAGCAAAGCCTACAGGCTGACAGAGGGAAATCAGACTGATGTTAAAAATTGCTACTGGTCAGCAGAAACCAAGCTTTAGAAGAAAACAGTGTTTCCTCTGGACAGGAAGGCAAAAAAGAAAAAAAAAAAAAGGAAAAATATAATAAAAAGCAGAGGCTGGGCACGGTGGCTCACACCTGTAATCCCAGCACTTTGGGAGGCCGAGGTGGGCGGATCACCTGAGGTCAAGAGTTCGAGACCAGCCTGACCAACATGACGAAACTTTGTGTCTACTAAAAATGCAAAAATTAGCCAGGGCGTGGTGACAGGTACCTGTAATCCCAGCTACTTGGGAGGCTGAGGCAAGAGAATCGCTTGAACCCGGGAAGCAGAGGTTGCAGTGGGCCAAGTTGCGCCACTGCACTCCGGCCTGGGCAACAAGTGCGAAACTCGGTCTCAAAAAAAAAAAAAAAAAAAAAGAAGAAGAAGAAAGAAAAGGTGTGATGGTGATGGACATGTTAATTATATTTCCATAAGAAAAAGATTTTTGGATAAATAGTATTGTGACTTTTTTTCCCCATAAGGGAAAAAGAATCAGGTCCTTGCCTCATTCTATAGCAAAAATAAGTCCTAAATGAATTAAAGATAAAAATTTTAGCCACAAAAATCCTAGAAAAAAATACTAGAGCATACTTTTGCATTATTTAAGTAGGAAAGGCCTTTCTAAGTACAACATACAATGCTGAGGGAGAGGTGGTATTATCATTTTTTTTTTTTTTTTTTTTTTTGAGACAGAATCTCACTCTGTCGCCCACGCTGGAGTGCAGTGGTGCCATCTCGGCTCACTGCAACCTCCACCTCCTGGGTTCAAATGATTCTCCTGCCTCAGCCTCCTGAGGAGCTGGGATTACAGGTGCACGCCACCACACCCGGGTAATTTTTGTATTTTTAGTAGAGATGGGGTTTCACCATGTTGATCAGGCTGGTCTTCATCTCCTGACCTCATAATGCGCCCACCTCAGCTTCCCAAAGTGCTGGGATTACAGGTGTGAGCCACTGTGCCCGGGTAAGGTGGTATTATTTACATTACATGCTAAATTTCTATATGGCAGAAGACACCATAATGAAGTACAAAGACAAATGACAGACTGAGGATTATTTACAAAACGTTCCATCAGGCCACGTGCAGTGGAGCATGCTACTCAATAGGCTGAGGTGGAAGGACCAGTAGTTCAAGTCCGGCCTGGGCAATACTGCAAGACCCCATCTCAAAAAAAAAAAAGGGGGGGGGGGGAGGGAGGGAGGTAGGAAGGGAGGGAGGGGAAAAGAAAGGAGAAGGAAGGTGGGAAGGAGGGAAGGAGTAGGAGAGGAGGGAAGGAGGGAGAGAGGGAGGGAGGGAAGGAGGGAGGGAAGAAAGGAAGGGAGGAAGGGAGGGAGAGAGGGAGGGAGGGAGGGAGAGAGGGAAGGAAGGAAGGAAATGTTCCATCAGTAAGAAAAAATTTCAGTAGAAAAATACTAAAGATTTAAACAGACAATTCACAAGAGACTAAAAATGTAAACATTCAAAAGAGTCAGGTGTGGTGGCTCACGCCTGTAATCCCAACACTTTGGGAGACCAAGGTGGAGAATCACCTGAGGCCAGGCGTTCAAGACCAGCCTGGGCAATATAGCAAAACATAGCTCTACAAAAACACATGTATATATTTTTTCTTTTTTGGAGACAATGTCTTGCTCTGTTGCCCAGGCTGGAGTGCAGAGGCACAATCTTGGCTCACTGCAACCTCCACCTCCCAGGTTCAAGCAATCCTCCTGCCTCAGCCTCCCGAATAGCTGGGATTATAGTCATGTGCCACCATGCCCAGCTAATTTTTGTATTTTTAATAGAGACAGGGTTTCACTATCTTGGCCAAGTTGGTCTCAAACTCCTTACCTCAGTGATCCGCCCAGCTCAGCCTCCCCAAGTGCTGGGATTACAGGCGTGAGCAAAATTTTTTAATTAAAAAAAAACAAAAAAATTCAAAAGATTTTAACCACATCTGTGATTGGAAATGAAAACGGTTAGATAACTTCAACCCACGTTAATGGCAGTGTGTACTAAGCGGCCACTTAAGTCAAGGCCAGCAAAGTGACAGCTTTATAGATAGCAATTTGGTAGTTATCTACCAAAAAATAATTTTTTAATTTTTTTTTTTTTTTTTTGGGAGACAGTCTCACTCTGTTACCCAGGCTGAAGTGCAGTAGCACAATCTTGGCTCACTGCAACCTCTGCTTCCCGGGTTCAAGCAATTCTCATGCCTCAGCCTCCTGAGTAGCTGGGACTACAGGAGTGCACCACCACACCCGGCTAACTACTGTATTTTTAGCAGAGGTGGGGGTTTTACCATGTTGGCCAGGTTGGTCTCGAACTCCTGACCTCAAGTGATCCTTCCGTCTTGGCCTCCCAAAGTGCTGGGATTACAGGCGTGAGCAATCACGCCCAGCTGTATCTACCAAAATGTAAAACATCCATTGTCTTTTGATTTGGCACGATTTTACTTCTAATAATCTATCAAGTGTACACAAAGACATAAGGAACAACACTGAACCCAGCAATGTTTGTTAACACCAAGAGTCCAAGTGACCAGTGGGTTAAATCAGTTACAGTACTTCAAAATCATTAATCATTAATGATTAAACCTTTATCTACATATGTAGATAAGGAAAATCTCCCCCATAAATTTAGGACAACAGGGACAGCATGATTCCACTTACAGTAAAAAATGGGCGCCGTGGCTCACGCCTGTAATCCCAGCACTTTGGGAGGCTGAAGTGGGCAGATCACCTGAGGTCAGGAGTTTGAGACCAACCTGGCCAACATGGTGAAACCCGTCTCTACTAAAGAAACAAAAATTAGCCAGGTGTGGTGGTGTATGCCTGTAATCCCAGCTACTTGGGAGGCTGAGGCAGAGAATCACTTGAACCCAGGAGGCAGACGCTGCAGTGAGCTGAGATCGCATCACAGCACTCCAGCCTGGGCGAGAGAGAGAGACTAACTCCAAAAAAAAAAAAAAGGAAAACAACAACAACAACAACAAAAACATGGGTACAACACTTCAGAGAGCACCTGGGTGTGTGTTGTGCCTGAGGAGGTGAACACAGGTGGGGAGGAGGCAACACCTCCCCAGCTTGCACAGGGAGGACTCACAGCAGCTGCAGGATGGTGCATTATGAGGCTCAGCTACGTGGGCTCCCGGGTAACCCATCACCAGAGCAGCACTTTCCTGTCTCCACCCAATTCTGCTGCCTACAGGGAGCAAGCAATTCAACAGCCAATTCCACCCTCCCATTCCCCCTTCAACACACACACCCAAGTTTCAATTCCAAAGCTCTACACCTCAATGCGGACATGTAACCAACTGATGACTTATCAGAAAAGGCCAATTAAAACGTAATGGAATCTTTCCCGTTCCAGTTCCCAGAAAGCCAATGTATCTGAAACTCGTGCACTGACAAGGACTGTTTCTGATCAGACTTTTGGTCAGAGTTCTTGCGTCCAACTCTGGTTTTCTTCAACATCATCCAGTCTCCATACTTCACAGACAGTTAAAGTTTGCTTTCTGGATGTCTAAAAACCAATTAGCAGAGTTGTGAAAAGTTTATATTACCCTAAGTTTCTTTTTATTTTTTCTTTTGAGATGGAGTTTCGCTCTCATTGCCCAGGCTGGAGTGCAATGGCGTGATCTTGGCTCACTGCAACCTCCGCCTCCAGGGTTCGAGTGATTCTCCTGCCTCAGCCTCCCAAGTATGTGGGATTACAGGCACCCGCCACTACACCCGGCTAATTTTTTGTATTTTTAGTAGAGATGGGGTTTCATCACGTTGACCACGCTGGTCTCGAACTCCTGATCCTCAGTTGATCCACCCGCCTCAGTCTCCCAAAGTGCTGAGATCACCACCCCCAGCCCTATTTTTTAAAAGCCTAATATACCTTACAATTAGGTTTCAGTGAATGTTTCAGAAAAAATTAGTATCTGTTCATATGAGGATTAAAGATGGCTTTACAGCAAAACAAATGGTCAAAGAAATGTGAAAACCGGAACACAAACAAGTTAATTCCCAATTTAAGATACTTACACAGTAGGGATATATTCTCCAGGAAATGCATTGGTTGTGTAACTTATCAGTAGGCAAGTTTTACCTACAGCGCTAAAGAGAAAGAGAAAAAAGGTTGCTTAGTCAACATGAATGTAATCTTAGCTTTCACTATTAGATTAAAATAATTTCTAGAGAAAAAAATCAAGGCATATACATCACATACTTAGCATTAAAGAAAATGTTTTCTATAACCCTTTATCACCACATACACATTGGTACCCTGAAATTTAAAGTAAACAAACTAGAATTTCTCAGAAAGAGTCAGGAGCCATCACATTCTGTTTAGGTACCTGGTGTTAGCATTAATAGTCAAGAAACAGTTGTCACCTATGTACAAGACTCAAGAGAAACAAGATTTTAAAACTTCACGTCTCTTCTATGAACATCTGTAGAGCCTTTCATCAAAAATCTTAAGTTTGATCCTGAAGATATTTTCTTTTCTTTTCTTTTTTTTTTTTTTTTTGAGACTGAGTCTCGTGCTGTCGCCCCGGCTGGAGTGCAGTGCAGAGGCACCATCTTGGCTGACTGCAACCTCTGCCTCCCAGGTTCGCTGCCTCAGCCTCCGAAGTAGCTGGGATTACAGCTGTCCACCACCACGCCTGGATAATTTTTTTGTATTTTTAGTAGAGATGGGTTTTCGCCATGTTGGCCAGGCTGGTCTCGAACTCCTGACCTCAAGTGATCCACCCACCTGGACCTCCCAAAGTGCTGGGATTACAGGCATGAGCCACCACACCCAGCCTAAAGGTATTTTAATTAACACTAATATACAAACACAGCTTTCCTCTTTAAGTAACTTATTCTGCTGCCTTAAGTGGCACAGCTCAAAATCCCACCACATCCCTACAGCCTCCCCTATGGCAATCAGCAATGACTGTTCTCTTGAGAGAAAGTGCTTAGTCAATAAACCACCACACGTAACTGCCATCACATTGATTCAGCTGTATTTAACTGCCACCTCCCCCAGCCCCAATCCTCACACAGCACCATAAGTCTATAAGCAGGGACTATCACAATACATCCCAGACATTTAATTAACAGCTCAGAGACAATGGGAGTTAAACTTGCCAAACAGAGAAGTGTGTAGAAATACTTCACAGAAAGGAGCACCACCTGCACAACTGGCAATGGGTAGAGACTAATCCTAATATTACCAGTGTGCCGCCAGGCAGAAGAGTGGTGGCTGAAAGTCTCCCAACCACCTGTAATGTTTTTCAAGAGGCTATCACCTAATAACTAAGGTCACCACATCATTAGCAAAACATAAAGGTCTCCAATTTTTACAGCATTGACAAGGCAAGCTTAAGGGCTTACATGAGAGCTCAAGTCTCTGGCATCCTGAGGGTTCAGTTAGCCAAGTGCTCTCCTTAATGAGCCCTTCTCTCTGCTGTGCTGTCAGTTTACCAAGGTCACAATGATACATCAGCGTCATAATTTTAAGATTTTTGTCGTTCAATCTCAACTACTATAAATTAGAATTCACCATAAAGTTAAGCGCTTTTCCATTTTCCCTCACACTCAAGGCAGATTACAGGCCCAGCCAGTCTTGCCAATATTCATTCACTCATGACATTATTGAGGGCTTAACAAAAGTTGGAACTCCCCATTCCAAAGACTTTAGAGAGTCAAACATTACATCACCAGGAAGTAGCTTCCAACTCCTAAAGGCTTTCTAAACAGAAATGACTCATTGGACATATATTTCGTTAAAAGCTTAGAATGGGAAAATAAACCTGTATGAGCAGGAGCCTAAGCTTTGGAGTCAGAAGCCCAGATTTGAGACCCAGGGCCAATTCTAGCACGTACTGGCTGTATTTTTTGGCAAGTTTCAACTTCCTCATGCCTTTTTTTTTCACCTGCAAAATTAATGCAGAACTACCAGCTCCATCCCCAAACTACTGTGAGCATTAATTCAATTTCAATTTATATCAACCGTGTGCTACACCAGAAGCACACTAGGTGCTAAAGATATATCAATGAACAAGACCTCATGAAGTAAGTGCAGTTGTTAAATTTAAAAATTAAGAATGCAATCATCACATGAAATTATGGGTGTGATAACTGTCATTATTAAAGCAGCTCTGGAAATGTACAGCAAAAGAGCTAACATTTCTAGAGCTGAAAAAAATATTTTTAGGCCAGGCATGGTGGCTCATGCCTGTAATCCTAGCACTTTGGGAGGATGAGGTGGGTGGATCGCTTGAGCCCAGGAGTTCAAGACCAGCTTCGCCAACATGGAGAAACCCGTTCTGTACTAAAAATACAAAAATTAGGTGGGTGTGGCGGTGTGCAGCTGTAGTCTCAGCTACTTGGGGGGCTGAGGCAGGAGGATCACTTGAACCCAGGAGGGAGGTCAAGGCTGCAGTGAAACAAGATTGCACCAGTGCATCCAGTCTGAGGGACAAAGTGAGACCCTGTCTCAAAAAAATAAATTTTTTTAAATTAAAAAATAAAAGCCTGGGCCGGGCGCGGTGGCTCACGCCTGTAATCCCAGCACTTTGGGAGGCCGAGGCGGGCGGATCACGAGGTCAGGAGATCGAGACCATCCTGGCTAACACAGTGAAACTCCGTCTCTACTAAAAATACAAAAAATTAGCTGGGCGTGGTAGTGGGCGCCTGTAGTCCCAGCTACTCGGGAGGCTGAGGCAGGAGAATGGCGTGAACTCGGGAGGTGGAGCTTGCAGTGAGCCGAGATCGCGCCACTGCACTCCAGCCTGGGCGACAAAGCAAGACTCCGTCTCAAAAAAATTAAAAAATAAAAAATAAAAGCCTGGTGCAGTGGCTTAGGCCTGTAATCCCAGCACAGGGGCCTGAGGTGGGAGGATCGCTGAGACCAGGAGTTCAAGACCAGCCTGGGCAACATAGGGAGACCTTGTTTCCACAAAAAATTCAAAAATAAGTGGTGGCTCTTGCCTGTAGTCCCAGCTACTCAGGAGGCTGAAGCAAGAGGATCCCTTCAGCCCAGGAATTCAGGGCAGCAGTGAGCTGTGATCACGCCACTCCACCCAGCCTAGGTGACAAAGCACGATCCCATCTCAACAATAAAAAAATAAGTGGGCAGTGGCATAGGGAAATACGTTACCTCTTCTTGTTAAGGACGTGGGGACTAGATCCTACTTGGAAAGTCACAGGTTTTAAATTGCCAAGAAAGCACTGGATTTTAGAAGAAGCCTCCAACTGCAGTGTGGCAGGAAGCCTGAGGACGCCAGGGACTCAGTCAAGGCAGACGCACATGCAAGCTGTTGCTGCAGTCCAGGAGCCACCCATGGTCGCCTGGACAAAGAATGGGGACTGGACAGTGAACACAAGTGGGCTGTTTCTTGGACTGCTTGAACTTGGAGGCAGATCAAGCATCGCTTACCCATGGTTTGGATGTGGCAGCTTAGGAAGAAAGTGGAGCCTAAGGCTCTAAGGGACCTTTTTAAAAATGATAAAGGTTGGCTGGGTGCGGTGGCTCACACATGTAATCCCAGCACTTTGGGAGGCCAAGGCGGGCGGATCACCTGAGGTCAGGAGTTCGAGAAGAGCCTGACCAACATGGAGAAACCCCTCTCTACTAAAAATACAAAATTAGCCGGGCGTGCATGCCTGTAATCCCAGCTACTCGGGAGGCTGAAGCAGGAGAGTCGCTTGAACCCGGGAGGCGGAAGTTGCAGTGAGCCGAGATTGCGCCATTTGCACTCCAGCCTGGGCAACAAGAGCAAAACTCCGTCTCAAAAAAAAAAAAAAAAAGATAAAGGTTGTGTAAAAACCTTAACAATAGTTGCCACTCAGTGTCAAGGATAAGCTGCTATGAAGGTTTTGACTGTTATGATAAAATGTCATTATCACTTCTTTTACTATCCTGTCCTAAGTCTCTATGTATATGAGGAACAAAACTACTACTATAAAGGCAACCAGCTGTGTCTAAAATCCTCTAAACTTCCTTTCCTGAATGACATCTTTAGCTGAGAAAGGCTCAACCGGGAAGAAATTCAAGGTACTGGCATAATCTGATATTGACTGAAATTTTATTACCAATCACTATTTGTCACAAATCTATGTCTTATAAGAATATGATTATTAAATTACAGAATTCTTACTTTAAAGTGCAACCTTATATTTAAGCTTAGTGCAATCAAAAGAAAAAATCAACTCCTAAGTCTTCTGATTAAAACTTTTACTTAATTTATTCAAATAGGTAAAAGAAAAAGGTTATTCCACTCCTATTAGTGTATATTCATTCCTTGTCCACGCTGTGCTTCCACAAACAAAGTCAACATCTGCACTGGGCAATGTGACAGCCTTTCCATGGCCTTTCCCTCATGAAGAATGGAAGCCGTATTTGGCCACAAGTCTTGACTGATACTGCTGAAGAATTTCTGGTAGTTACTACTTGCTTTGGAATTTCTAACTTTATATAATTAACTGCTCAGTTCAACCTCTTTTCAATCATTGAGCAATGTCATCACTCTAGGAAACGAACATGAGTCAGCTGGAAGAAAGTTCATGCCATTTCTACATTGGATTTCCCCCTAGCTCATGATGCTACAATTTTTTTTAACCTATCTGTGCTTCCCCTGCCCTGTCCTGTAGAAATAACCACAATGAAAGCAAATAACTTATGTTCCTATTATGTTCTTCATTTTTCCATTAAGAGAACTTTAAGACGGAGTCTTGGCTCTGTCTTCCAGGCTGGAGCCCAATGGTGCAATCCTGGCTTACCACAACCTCTGCCTGCTGGATTCAAACAATTCTCCTGCCTCAGCCTCCCAAGTAGCTGGGACTACACGTAAGCACCACCACATCTAGCTAATTTTTTTTTTTTTTTTTTGTATTTTCAGTAGAGACAGGGTTTTGCCATGTTGGCCAGACTGGTCTCGAATTCCTGACCTCAGGAGATCCACCCCATCGACCTCCCAAAGTGCTGGGGTTACAGGCGTGAGCCACCACGCCCAGCCAAGAGAACTTTTTACTTACTTTTTGAGGGGAGTGGGGTAAACTTTAATGTTACTTCCTGAAATCTATAAACCAAAACTTAAAGGAAAATCAACAAATCTAGAAACACTAGGAATTTCCTCATGTTAAAAAAATAAATAAAAGATCCAGGAAGCTCAAAAAATAACAGCTTTCTGCACTGCCTTCTTTTAAAGACACGTTGATCTTAGGACAGAAAAGCCAAGCTCTTCCAATGACAATTACAATTGCAAACCAAAATACAGAGCATATATTGCTGTCTAAAAGTGAGTATATCTTGGCCAGGCGCGGTGGCTCTTCCCTGTAATCCCAGCAAGAGGCCAAGGCGGGTGGATCACTTGAGGCCAGGAGTTCGAGACCAGACTGACCAACACAGTGAAACTGCATCTCTATTAAAAATACAAAAAATTAGCTGAGTGTGGTGGCAGGCGCCTGTAATCCCAGCTACTCAGGAGGCTGAGGCAGAAGTATCGCTTGAGGCCACGGGGTAGAGGTTGCAGTGAGCTGAGATCGCATCACTGCACTCCAGCCTGGGCAACAGAGCGAGACTCTCTGACTCAAAAAACAAAAAAAAGTACACAGATCTTAAGGACAAGGCAGTAGAATTTAGTAACTGTCAAATATATATTCCTACTTATTGAATAAATTAAAGACCTCGCATAAAGGTCCTCGATTTAACCTGACAAACAAGGTATGGGGATTCTGTAACGGTAGGCCTTCTATATAATTGCGTTAACTATGCAGATAAAATCTGTCCAGAAAAAGACACCACTAGAGTAGTGCAGTGCTAAATAAACACAAAGCCCAATCTCAAGTTATGACGTTCTACTACCAATATCTGACTTCACAATCAATGTAAAGAAAGCTAGCCATAAGCCAGGCGCGCTGGCTCATGCCTGTAATCCCAGCACTTTAGGAGGGCAAAGTGGGCGGACGGCCTGACCTTAGGAGTTCAAGACCAGCCTGGGCAGCACAGTGAAACCCCGTCTCTACTAAAATACAAAAGAAATTAGCTGGGTGTGGTGGCACACGCCTGTAATCCCAGCTACTCAGGAGGCTGAGGCAGGAGAATTGCTTGAACCTGGGAGGCAGAGGTTGCAGTGAGCTGATTTCGTGCCACTGCACTCCAGCCCGGCAACAGAGCAAGACTCTGTTTCTACCAAAAAAAAAAAAAAAAAAAAAAAGCCAGCAATTATTACCACTAGAAGCTTCAAAAAATTAAGATAGTGCATAAAGTTTCTCACTTAGGCTGAAGACACTATGTACAACTGAGCTGAAGTCTGAATCCACCCTTCCAGAATCAAGGCTAACCCTGGTGTAGTTGATACAAGCCAGCTGAACACGCAAGAGTTCAAAAATAAGAATTTATATGTAACTGCACACAGCCCCTATTCTTTTTCAAAATCAGGCCAGGCGTGGTGGCTCACGCCTGTAATCCAATCACTTTGGGAGGCCGAGGCAGGTTGATCACCTGAGGTCAGGAGTTCCAGACCAGCCTGGCCAAGATGGTGAAACCTGTCTCAACTAAGAATACAAACATTAGCCAGGCATGGTGGTGGGTGCCTGTAAGCCCAGCTACTCAGGAGGCTGAGGCAGAAGAATCGCCTGAACCTGGGATGCGGAGATTGCAGTGAGCAGAGATCATGCCATTGCACTCCAGCCTGGGCAACAGAGCAAGACTACGCCTCAAAAAGAGCAAAACAAAACAAAACAAAAAACAAAATCAACTCCTCTATAAATCCTCTTAAAAGGTTCCCTCTGATAACAGGAAGACATGATAAAGTAAATACAGCAAAATGAACAAGAAGAGCAAAATGCTGTCATAGAATCCAGGCCATGGGTATGTGCATGTTGACTGTACAATGCTTTCCACTAGTCTGTTTGAAATTTTTCATATTAACACATTGCAGGAAAATATTCCTACTGATCACATGCAATCCTGCCTTGGTGGCAAAGACTCTTGATAAAAACATCTCCTTTCTAGGAAGACTACAATTTTAAGAGCTACGTGGTGATGGAGATGTGAAAAAGTAGGCAGTACTAAGGTATCAGATGACTAACGCAAAAGACAGAAAGTTATAAAGGGTGAATTTAAGGTTTCTAAAAATGGCTTCCTGATGCTCCTCCCACTTAGCCCAACTCCAAACTTTTACTGTAACTATCATTTGAAATTAAAACACACACACACACACACATTATGTATAATTTTTTTGGTTTATCAAGAAAAAAACCACATTATGAATAATATCATCAACAAAGATCAGAACCATATACTACACCTAAATTTGGAGGCCAGTGCAGAATTCAAATACCTTTACCACAGGTCAAAAATATGGAACCCCATGCCTTGAGAGGAAAACACACAAAACAGCTGAAAAGCTTAAACAAATTCATGGTTCACACCACCACCGTTCAACGGAAGTAAAGAATAAATGTAAAGAATATTCCTGTAAGGATGATGTCACGGAAGGCATTTTTCACGTTCAGCTAAGAAACTCCTGGACAGTAATGTATGTCCAAGTCAGACATTGGGCTAGACAGGCCACTAGCCCAATCTGGACTCCACTTTGTATAAAGAGTGAAACAGAGAGGGCTTCAAGTCATTCGTTCCCATTCCTTTAATCAACCAACACCAAAACAATACTATTAAAATAGTTGTGGCCGGGTGCAGTGGCTCGGGCCTGTAATTCCATCACTTTGGGAGGCCAAAGCAGGAGAACTGCTTGAACCCAGGAGGCAGAGGTTGCCATGAGCCCGTATCGTGACACTGCATCCCAGCCTGGGTGACAGAGCAAGACTCCATCTCAAAAAATAGTAATAAGCAATAAAAAAATAAAAAATAAAATAATAAAACTGTTGTTTAGGCCAGGCACGATGGCTCACGCCCATAATCCCAGCACTTTGGGAGGCCAAGGCGGGCAGATCGCCTAAGGTCAGGAGTTCGAAACCAACCTGGTCAACATGGTGAAACCGTCTCTATTAAAAATACAAAAAATTGCCAGGCGTAGTGGCTCATGCCTGTAATCCCAGTACTTTCTGAGAGGCTAAGGCAGGTGGATAACCTGAGGTCAGGCGTTTGAGACCAACCTGGCTAACAAGGAGAAACCTCGTCTCTATTAAAAATAGGAAATTAGCCAGTGTGGTGGAGCGTGCCTGTAATCCCACCTACTCGACAAGCTGAGGCAGGAGAATCACTTGAACCCAGGAGGAGGTTGCAGTGAGCTGAGATCACACCACTGCACTCCAACCTTTGCAAAAAGGGTGAAAACTCCTTCTCAAAAAAAAAATTAGCTGGGCATGGTGGCAGGCACGTGTAGTTCCAGCTACTTGGGAGGCTGATGCAGGAGAATCGCTTGAACCCAGGAGGTGGAGGCTGCAGTGAGCCAAGATAAAATAAAAACAAAAAAATAATAAAACAGTTGTTTATAAATACCTGAATGTAAGATGCTGTCTTTTTTTTCCTTTTTGAGACGGAGTCTCGCTCTGTTACCCAGGCTGGTGTGCAGTGGCACGATCTCGGCTCACTGTAACTTCCACCTCCCTTGGTTCAAACAATTCCCCTGCCTCAGCCTCCCGAGTAGCTAGGATTACAGGCGCCCCCCACCATCCTTGGCTAATTTTTTTGCATTTTTAGTAGAGACAGGGTTTCACCATATTGGCCAGACTGGTCTCGAACTCCTGACTTCAGGCAATCCGCCTGCCTTGGCCTCCCAAAGTTCTGGGATTACAGGCATGAGCCATCGCACCTGGGTGATGCTGTCTTACCTAGGAAAAGCTGAGAGAAAATCTTGGGGCAAAGGTCCACTAAGTGAAAGTTAAAAGGTGGGGCAGCAGTAAGGTGGAGGAAAAAAAAATTATAGACCCCATGCTCAGAAAGGACTATCTTAGAATAAAAGAGTATCAACCCTAGGTAATATTTCTTGGCCAATCTCAATTAAATTGCTATTCAGGAAATCTAGAATTTTCTAACATGCTTTGCAAATTATTTCTGACTTTTTTTCTTTTTTTTTCAAGATAGAGTCTTGTTCTTGTTGCCCAGGCTGGATGGAGTGCAGTGACACAATCTCAGCTCACTGCAACTTCCGCCTTCCGGGTTCAAGTGATTCTCCTGCCTCAGCCTCCTGAGTAGCTGGGATTACAGGCGCCCACCACCACGCCCAACTAATTTTTGTACTTTTAGTAGAGACAGGGTTTTGCCATGTTGGCCAGGCTGGTCTCGAGCTCCTGACCTCAGGTGATCCGCCTGCCTCGGCCTCCCAAAGTGCTGAGATTACAGGCATGAGCCACCACACCTGGCAGACATATTTTCATATGGGCGTATTATCAGTCTCTATTAGTCAGGGTCTCAGAAGGAAAAAACTCATCCCAGAAGATTCAAATAGAGATTTTCATGAAGGAATTATTTACACAGCCCTGTAGGCAGAGTTAAGGAGCAAACAAGATGGCAAGGCATCCAATTCTAGCAATGATTAAGACAGAACCATCCCTAGGGATGATGAGACAAGGAGCAGGAGTTTCCTTAAGAGCCCAGTGTAAGCAGAGGCACAGGAGGGCAGGATGGAGGGACGTACAGCCTGAAAGGACACTGCCATGGTCCAGGCAAAGGGTCAAAGCAGGAATTGATGAAGATGTATCTCCTTTAAAAACAAACAAACAAAAAAAGACAGTTTCCCTCTGTCACCCAAGCTGGAGTGCAATGGTACAATCTTGGCTCACTGCAACCTCCACCTCCCAGGTTCAAGCGATTCTCCTGCCTGAACCTCCTGAATAGCTGGGATTACAGGCGTGCCCAGCTAATTTTTCTATTTTTGGTAGAGACAAGGTTTCGCCATATTGGCCAGACTGGTCTCAAACTCCTGACCTCAGGTGAACCGCCCACCTCGGCCTCCCAAAGTGCTGGGATTACAGGCTTGAGCTACCGTGCCCGGCCAAAGATGTATCTCTAATAGTTTTTGTTTTTGCTTTTTTCAGACAGGGTCTCACTCTGTCGCCCGGGCTGGAGTGCAATGGCACAATCTCAGCTCACTACAACCTCCACCTCCTGGGTTTCAAGCGATCCTCCCACCTCAGCCTCCGAGTAGCTGGAACTACAGGCACATGTGTCTACACCTAGCTAATTTTTGTATTTTTAGCAGAGACAGGGTCTCGCTATGTTGCCCAGGCTGGTCTTGAACTCCTAAGCTCTAGTGATCCACCCACCTTGGCCTCCCAAAATGCTGGGTTACAGGTGTGAGCCACCTGACCTGGCCAGGTACATTTCACTTCTAATATCACTTAGCTGTAGTCAACATCAATACTAAACATAGTATTAAAAAATAACTGTGCTTGCTCAAATGCTCATAACTAATTAAAAAAAAAAACAGACTGAAAACTCAAGGCCACAGACTTTTAAGCCTAATACTCCCTCACAGAGCCTCAGTAGTAGAAACCGCAATAACAGTACCTGGCACTTACTAAGCACTCAGCAAGGGGCACCTGCGAGGTAGTTAATAACCAACATCTTGTTCAGTCTTGTTGACCTCCCCCTGAACCGCCTCTCTTGGGAGGTGGGGGATGTGCTTAGGGTTACCCCATATAAGCGGTGGGGTGGGGATTTGAAGGTAGGATCCAGATTCCATGACAGACATTCAACAAGTTATTTGACTAGATAAAACAGCCAATTCAAACAGCAGAGGTCCACAATCGGTTAGTATTAAATAAACGTATCTGCTATGCTTATGTTTTAGTTTTAGAAATTTTCAAATAATTATCAGCAATATGACTTTAAAAAAAAAAAACAGGCCGAGGCGGGCGGATCACTTGAGGGTCAGGAGTTTGAGACCAGCCTGATCAACATGGTGAAACTCCGTCTCTACCAAAAAAATACAAAAAAAAAAAAAAAAACAAATTAGCTGGGCATGGTGGCTTGCGCCTGTAATCCCAGCTACTTGGGAGACTAAGGCACGAGAATCGCTTGAACCCGGGAGGCAGAGGTTGCAGGAGCAGAGATCGCGCCATTGCACTCCAGCCTGGGCGACAGAGTGAGACCCTGTCTCAAAAAAAAAAAAAAAAAAGAAAAGAAAAAAAAAGAAAAAAAAAATTGGGCCGGGCGCCGTGGCTCACGCCTGTAATCCCAACACTCTGGGAGACCCAGGCGGGTGGATCACCTGAGGTCAGGAATTCGAGACCAGCCAGGCCAACATGGTGAAACCCCGTCTCTACTAAAAAATACAAAAATTAGCCGGACACGGTGGCGCGTGCCTGTAATCCCAGCTACTAAGGAGACTGAGGCAGGAGGATCGCTTGAACCTGGGAGGCGGAGGTTGTAGTGAGCCGAAATCATGCCACTGCACTCCAGCCTGGGCAACAGAGTGAAACTCCGTCTCAAAAAAAAAAAAAAAAAAAAAAAGCCTGAATAGCCTACATACTCTAATACTCCTTCACACTTCCAAGACAAATCCGACAGATGGGCATCTTACAAAAATCAGCTGTCTAATTATCCTTCTTGCATCTGAATTGCAAGAACCAAAATCTGTCCTAATGATAAGTTTGAAGAATATCAACCCAGTTAACCGTGATGCCAGAACTTTCCTTGGACTTTACTGCAACATGTACCAGTTGCATTGAGTTTGATTAAACTGGTAGTAATTCTTCCTCGCTAACACTAACCTATACAAGCAACGTTGAGACGCGCGATTTTGCTCGGGTTACACTGAGATTCTTGTTTCCATGGGAGAAAAAAACTACATAAGACAAGTCTTGTCTTCCTCTAGGGCCTGTAACCATCACGGACAATCATGAAAAGCAATGCCTGGAGTCACAGGGGGCCAGTTCTGCTACATCCCATACCTAACGCGTTAAGCAAAGAACGGTTTTTTTTTGTCAATGACCACACCACGTTGTTTAAAAAAAAAAAAAAAAAAAAGAAAGAAAGAAAAGCAAAAACAGTCCCCCATTACAGCCGGCTCCTCCCAGCCAGCATCTTAAAAACTTTCTCCACGGAAAGGGCGAAAACAATTTTAAGAATCCTAACAGTGGCAGAAGTGTAAGTCAAAAAACCTGTCGAAAATAAGTTGAGAGGCCGGGCGCGGTGTCACCCCAGCGCTTTTGGAGGCTGAGAGGCAGGAGAATCACTTGAGCGCAGGAATTCGAGACCAGCCTGGACAACACAGTGAGACCCCATTTCTACAAAAAAACTTTTAAAGATTAGCCAGGCGTGGTGGCACACGCCTGTAATCCCAGCATTTCGGAGGCTGGGATGGGAGGATCGCTTGAACCCAGGAGTTCGAGACCGGCCTGGGCAACACAGCGAGACCCCGTCTATAAAAAAAAAATTTTTTAAAGAAAAGTTTGGGGGCACCAAAGCGGCCCGTACAATCAAGCATGCATCAAATATGATCGACTTGACCGCCGCGTTCCCAACCCAATTCTCAAAAGGGGATCGAGAGGTTCATGCAAAAAAAAAGAAAGGGTCCCTTTTTGGAAAAATGGTCAAAATCTCCAAGAGCGCTTGCTCTACGAGCGCTCCTGAGGAGGGAGGCGGGCGGCGTCTGGGAAGAAAGCCTGAGGGTGGAGTTCACTTTTCCCTCTGGCCGGCGAGCGGCGAGGCCCTCCTCCATCGAGAGCCGGAACCAGGCACGCGCCGCCCGGGCCGTCAGGGTCCGGTGGGGGCGCCCGCCCGCGGCCCCCGCCCCGCGACACAGGCCCAGGCCCACCGCCTACGCGAGACCGCGGCGGACGCCGGCCTGCCTGGGCCCCAGTCCGGGCCCAACCCCCCTCCACGCCCGATCCCGCGGCCTCCAGCCCGGCCCCGGCCGCGCACTCACCCGTCTCCCACCACCACACACTTGATGGCCTGCATCAGGGCCGCTCGCTGGGCCGCGGCGGCGGCGGCAGGGCGCTGAGATAGCAAGCGGCGGGCTCGGGGCGCGGCGGACGGGCGCGCGGCTTGCGGGCGGCGGGGCGCTGGGTGCCGGGGCCGCTGTCCACGCCGCCTCGCCCTCCGCGGACTGGAAGCCGATGCCCGGCAGTGGCCACCACCCAAAGCTGAGGAAAACTGCAGAGAAACAGGAAATGGCCGCTCCACTCACATCCGGCCTCCCCTCCCCCGCGCCGGCGCCGCCGCTCCCAGGTTCCGGGCGGGGCCACTCCCGCCCGCGCCGCTCCCGGAGTTTCTCTGGACTTCGGGAATGCTCGGAAGCGCTCGGGCCCACTCGGCTCCGGCCGCGGGGCGTGGCAGCCGCCATCTTGGCGCGCTAAAGCGGCCTGGGCGTGGCCGGGCCTGCAAGTCCTTTCCCTGGGTTTCAGGGCTTTAAGAGGAACCTGTCAGCCGGGCGCGGTGGCTCACGTCCGTAATCCCAGCACTTTGGGAGGCTGAGGCGGGCGGATCACCTGAGGTCACGAGTTCAAGACCAGCCTGGCCAACATGGTGAAACACTGTCTCTAATAAAAATACAAAAAATTAACGGGGCGTGGTGGTGGGCGCCTGTAATCCCAGCTACTCAGGAGGCTGAGGCAGGTGAATCGCTTCAACCCGGGAGGCGGTGGTTGCAGTGAGCCGAGATCCTGCCATTGCACTCCAGCCTGGGCGACAAGAGCGAAACTCCGTCTCAAAAAAAAAAAAAAAAACAAAAACGAGGAACCTGTCAGGGCGCGGTGGCTCAAGCCTGTAAACCCAGCACTTTGGGAGGCCAAGGAGGGCGGATCACAAGGTCAAGAAATCGAGACCATCCTGGCCAACATGGTGAAACCCCGTCTCTACTAAAAATACAAAAATTAGATTAGCCGGGCGTGGAGGCGCTCGCCTGTAGTCCCAGCTACTCAGGAGCCTGAGGCAGGAGAATCGCTTGAACCTGGGAGGCGGTGGTTTCAGTGAGCCCAGATGGCGCCACTGCACTCTAGCCTGGAGTCAGAGCGAGACTCCGTCTCAAAAAAAAAAAAAAAAAAGAGGAACCTGTGGTGGCTGGGCGCAGTGGCTCACGTCTGTCATCCCAGCACTTTGATTGGGAGGCCCAGGTGGGTGGATCACAAGTTCAGGAGTTTGAGACCAGCCTCACCAACATGGTGAAACCCCATCTCTACTAAAAAAATACAAAAGTTAGCTGGATGTGGTGGCAGGCGCCTGTAATCCCAGCTACTAGGGCGGCTGAGACAGGAGACTCGCTTGAACCGAGGACACGGAGGTTGCAGTGAGCTGAGATTGCGCCACTGCACTCCAGCCTAGGAGACAGAGTGAGACTCCGTCTTAAAAAAAAAAAAAAAAAAAAGGAACCTGTGGTTGCAGGAGCCATGTTCCTTGTCACTAACTCCTGCTTGAGGCCGTTGGAAGGCATTGACTCCCCCTGTTTCATTATCTTTATGTGATAACTATCTGCAATGACATTAGGTCCTTTTAGAAAATTCGGAATCTAAAACTATAAGGAAGAATAAAATCATACACCATACATTTACTCAGCAATAACCATGTCCATTCAGCCAAAAAAAATGTATTGCCGGCCAGGTGTGGTGGCTCACACCTGTAATCCCAGCACGTTGTGAAGCCAAGGTGGGTGGATCACCTGAGGTCAGGAGTTCTAGATCACCCTGGCCAACATGGCGAATCCCCATTTCTACTAAAAATACAAAAAATTAACCGGACATGGAGGCTGATGCCTGTAGTCCCAGCTACCCGGGAGGCTGAGGCACGAGAATCGCTTGTACCGGGGAGGTGGAGGTGGCATTGAGCCGAAATCTCGCCACTGCACTCCAGCCTGGGCGACAGAGCAAAAAAAAAAAAAAAAGTGTTGCATGTTCTCCTCTGTCACATATGCATTTTCTGTTACTTGTTTTTAATGTATTTAGTGCTATGCCTCGTGCTTTGTACCAGGTTCTGGAGATAATGGCCATTAGATGGTGAAAGTGCAAATATTTTGGTATATTTCCTCTTAGTTATCTTTTGATATGCATAATGAACATTTTGTAAGCAAAATCAAGAAATCATACAGAGTCGGTGTAACTTTTTTTTTTTTTTTTTAATAAAAGAGAGGCAGGATCTCACTATGTCGCCCAGTCTGGTCCCGAACTCCTGGGCTCTAGCGATCCTCCCACCTCAGCCTCCCAAGTTGCTGGGACTACAGGCAGGTGCCACCACACCTGGCTAATTTTTCTATTTTTGGTAGAAATGGAGTTTCCCCATGTTGCCCAGTCTGCTATTGGAACTTTTTTTTTTTTTTTTTTTGTACCACTGCACTCCACCCTCCAGTCTGGGCGACAGAGCGAGACTCCATCTCCAAAAATAAAAATAAAAATAAAATAAATATGCCAGGCACGGTGGTTAATTCCTGTAATCACAGCACTTTGGAAGGCTGAGGTGGGAGGATTGCTTGAAGCCGGGAGTTAAAGACCAGATTGGGCAACACAGCAAGACCCCCATCTCTACAAAAAATTAGCCAGGCATGGTAGCATGCACCTGTTGTCCCAGCTACTTGGGAGGCCAAAGCAGGAGGATCTCCTGAGCCCAGAAGGTCGAAGCTGTAGTGAGTTGTGATCCAGCTACTGCATTCCAGCCTGGGTGACAGGGACACCCTGTCTCAAAAAAATTAAGTTAATTAAATTAATGTACAACCCACATATGAAAATCAGTTAATTTAAAACTGAGTGAGAACAGTTGTCCAAGTTTAGGCTTGAGTATCTGCTTCGAATGCTCTCTATGGCAACAAATGATCCACAAAGTTAAATTTTTTTAAATTGTGGGTTTTCTTGAGACAGGGTCTGCCTTTGTCACCCAGGCTGGAATGTAGTGGCATAATCACAGCTCACTGCAACCTCTATCTCCTGGGCTCGGTGATCCTCCAGAGTAGCTGGGACCACAGGTGCACCTCACCACACAAGGATAATTTTTGTATGTAATTTTGTATATTTTTTGCTATGTTGCCCATGCTGGTCTTCAACTTCTGGCCTCAAGTGATCTGCCGGCCTCAGCTTCCCAAACTGCTGAGATTACAGGCGTGAGCCACTGTGTGCAGCTTAAATTACAATTAATAAATGCGGCTGGGCGCGGTGGCTCACACCTGTAATCCCAGCACTTTGGGAGGCTGAGGGTGGATCACTAGGGTCAGGAGTTCAAGACCAGCCTGGCCAACATGGTGAAACCCCGTCTCTTCTAAAAATACAAAAATTAGATGGGTGTGGTGGTGGGTGCCTGTAATCTCAGCTACTTAGGAGGCTGAGGCAGGAGAATAGCTAGAACCTGGGACGTGGAGATTGCAGTGAGCCAACATCGTGCCATCCAGCCTGGGCGACAAGAGCAAAACTCCATCTCAAAAAAAAAATTCATAAACTCAAATAATACTCTATTAGACCATGTGTGTCTAATAGAGTATTATTTCTTTTCTTTTCTTCTTCTTTTTTTTTTTTTTTTTTGAGATGGAGGTTCACTATGTCACCCAAGCTGGAGTGGAGTGGCTCGATCTCAGCTCACTGCAACTCCCAAGTAGCTGGGATTACAGTCATGCACCACCACACCCAGGTAATTTTCGTATTTTTAGTAGAGACAGGGTTTCACCATGTTGGCCAGGCTGGTCTCGAGCCGCTAACCTCAAGTGATCTGCCAACCTCGGGCCTCCCAAAGTGCTGGGATTACAGGTGTGAGCCATCGCCCCTGGCAACCATGTGTGTTTCTAAATGTGTTATGCTAAGGATGCAATCATACACCCTGCCTAGGTCCTCCACTCAAGGCCATTCATTCATTCCACTCCACTGGCTGCCTAGATGTTAGAATGTGAAATGAACGACAGAGATCCCTGCTATTCTGCATTCTAAAACCTACATTCTAGTGGGGCAGACACATAATGGGCAATGAACATATAGTATTCATTTCCAGGTTAAGATGACAGATTGGATGTAAGTGTCTAATTTCACTTCTACCCAACATCTCACTAGAACTCCAGAAAGGAGACTTTTGAAAAAAAAGGCAGAAACCTAGAAGAGAGGGAATAAGAAAGAAGGAATGTGTGGACAGAATGGTTGTAACTGACTTAGCCACCTACACTGGCAGTGGGAAGGGCAGGTCAACACCAGACCTAGACTGGGCCCAGTGGCTCATGCCTGTTATCCCAGCACTTTGGGAGGCCAAGGCGGGCAGATCACCTGAAGTCAGGAGTTCGAGACCAGCGTGTTCAACATGGTGAAACCACATCTCTATTAAAAATACAAAAATTAGCTGGGTGTCGTGGCAGGCGCCTGTAATCCCAGCTACTTGGGAGGCTGAGGCAGGAGAATCGCTTGAACCCAGGAGGCGGAGGTTGCAGTGAGCTGAGATCGTGCCATTGCACTACAGCCTGGGTGACAAGAGCGAAACTCCGTCTCAAAAAAAAAAAAAACAGATTTACTTCAAAGAATCACTTAAGAGCTGGGATTGATGGCACCCTGGCCTTAGGGAACTGGGAGTAAGGGGAGAATAGGATAAGGAAGACGGGATGAAAGCTGAGAAGCAGCAGGAGACCCGCATGGCCGCCTGTTATGCACTCCGCAAGGAGGCCGCTCTCCCCTTCACTTACAAAAGACATGATTCCCCTCTAGAGAGAATGAAACAGAGGGTATTCGGCCTTAGGACCAGGCATAGGGCCTGGAAAACAAAACATAAAAACAGAGATTTAGTAGGCTGAAGCTTGAGCCTCCCCAATCCCTTCCTTCATGATTCCATGCTGATGGTTTCCCACTGGGGAGGAGGGTGGAGGGTGGAATCTGTCCAGGGCAGGAGGAAAAAAACAAACAGATATCAACATGGGGCCAGGCGCCATGGCTCACATCTGTAATCTCAGCAATTTGGGAGGTCGAGGCAGGAGGATTGCTTGAGTCCAGGCATTTGAAACCAGCTTGGGCAACATAGCAAGACCCATCTCTGGAAAAAGAAATTTTTTTTTATTTATAGAAATAATATCTATTTTATTTATATAAATATGTGTTATTCATATATATATATTTTTTTATTTTATTTTTTTGAGGTGGAGTCTCACTCTGTCACCCAGGATGGAGTGCAGTGGTGTGTTCTCAGCACGCTGCAACTTCCACCTCCCGGGATCAAGCGATTCTTCTGCCTCAGCCTCCTGAGTAGCTGGGATTACAGGCACCCGCCACCATGCCTGGCTAATTTTTGTATTTTTAGTAGAGATGGGTTTTCACCAAGTTGGCCAGGCTAGTCTCGTACTCCAGACCTCAGGTGATCCACCTGCCTCGGCCTCCCAAAGTACTGGGATTACAGGCATGAGCCACTGCACTTGGCCTATATTATATTTATATATAAATATGTATTTATATATATTTTAGGTAACGATAAGATATATATTATACATATTTAGACCCATATATATACATATTTTTTTTTTTTTGAGACAGAGTCTCACTTTGTCACCCATGCTGGAGTGCAGTGGCATGATCTCGGCTCACTGCAACCACCGCCTCCCAGGTTCAAGCGATTCTTCTTCCTCAGCTTCCTGAGTAGCTGGGACTACAGGTACACGACACCGTACCCGGCTAATTTTTGTATTTGTCGGTAGAGATGAGGTTTCACCATATTGACCAAGCTAGTCTCGAACTGCAGACCTCATGATCTGCCCGCTTCGGCCTCCCAAAGTGCTGAGATTACCGGCATGCCCGGCCAGTAAATGGTTATTTTTAAGGCTAGAAATAAGATAATATTATTCATCCATGAATAAGAAGGGAGTTCTACTTAAAAAGGAAGCATTAGAAAGTTTTTTGTGTTTTTTTATTTGTGGAAATTAAAAGCAACTTAGCAGAAATTAAAAATACTCAGTTGAAAAGCTGGGGCTGGGTGGGTGGGTGCGATGGCTCACGCCTGTAATCCCAGCACTTTGGGAGGCCAAGGTGGGTGGATCACCTGAGGTCAGGAGTTCGAGGCCAGCCTGGCCAACATGGTGAAAGCCCGTCTCTACTAAAAATACAAAATTAGCCGAGCGTGGTGGTACATGCCTGTAATCCCAGCTACTATGGAGGCTGAGGCAGGAGAATTGCTTGAACCCGGGAGGCAGAGCTTGCAGTAAGCTGAGATCACACCATTGCACTCCAGCCTGGGCAACAAGAGTGAGACTCCATCTGAAATAATAATAATAATTAGCTGGGCGTGGTGCTGTGCACCTGTAATCCCATCTATTCGGGAGGCTGAGGCACGACGAGAATCACTTGAACCTGGGAGGCAGAGGTTGCAGTGAGCCGAGATAGAGCCACTGCACTCCAGCCTGGGCGATAGGGTGAGACTCAGTCTCAAAAAAAACAAAAAAGTGCATCCTATAATAGAAAAAGAAAGAACAAAGAACAAGCAAAGGAGGAAAACAATCATGAAAATATTGAAAGGAAATTTCCCAGACCTTAATGACAACAGTTTACGGATGGAAAGTCCAACCCAGTGAGTGAAATAGTCCCAACCTAGAGTGCATCACTGGGAAACTTGAGAACAATAGCAAAAGATAAGATCCTACAAGCTTCCAAAGAGAAAACACATGGTTTAAGGAAACAGGAAATAGAATGGTTTGGGGTTTCCCAGCAGTTACAAGGGTGGGGCAATGCCTTCAAAAAAATTCTATAGGAAAAAATTTTCACACAAGAAATCTGCTCATAGTCAAAAACTATTGATCAAGTAGGCTGATAAAATAAGAACATTTTCAGGCAAGTTCTCAGAAAAGTTTTACCTCCCACACACCACATCCCAGAAAGCTGCTGGAACATATGTTGCTTCAGTAGAAGGAAATAAACCAAAAGAAAGAAGCTACAACAGGCAGAAATGGGAGATACCACAAAGCCGAAGAGAGAAGGGGCCTCCCAGGTCATGGGGTCTGTTGTATGACCAGCCCGTATAGGAGCAGGGAGACTGTGGCCAGAAACCCGCACAGGATCTATAACTGGGTCAATTTCCACCAGTGTGAACAGCCAGGAATAGTTACAAGACAAACCACTTTTGTTAACCAGCTCCCCTGTGATGACAATGCATGGAGGTGATAACAACGAGAAGTATATTCTTTTGTTTGTTTGTTTGTTTGTTTGTTTTTTGTTTTTTGAGACGGAGTCTGTCTCTGTCGCCCAGGCTGGAGTGCAGTGGCGCGATCTCGGCTCACTGCAAGCTCCGCCTCCCGGGTTCACTCCGTTCTCCTGCCTCAGCCTCCCGAGGAGCTGGGACTACAGGTGCCCGCCACCACGCCTGGCTAATTTTTTGTATTTTTAGTACAGACGGGGTTTCACCATGTTAGCCAGGATGGTCTCTATCTCCTGACCTCGTGATCTGCCCACCTCGGCCTCCCAAAGTGCTGGGATTACAGGCGCAAGCCACCTTGCCCGGCCAAGAAGTGTATTCTTAGTGCCTCTGCCTCTCCTTTCTCTTGATTTTGTTTTTGTTTTGACACAGAATCTTGCTGTGTCACCCAGACTGGAGTACAATGGCACCATCTGAGCTCACGGCAACCTCCGTCTCCTGGGCTCAAACGATTCTCCTGCCTCAGCCTCCGGAGTAGCTGGGATTACAGGCACCTGCCACTATGCTCAGCTAATTTTTGTATTTTTAGTAGAGACAGGGTTTCTCTATGTTGGCCAGGTTGGTCTTGAACCCCTGACCTCAGGTGATCCATCCACCTCGGTCTCCCAAAGTGCTGGGATTACAGGCATGAGCCACTACGCCCGGCCCTAACATTTTATTATACAAGGTTTTTTTTTTTTTTTTGAGATGGAGTCCCTCTGTCGTTCAGGCTGAAGTGCAGTGGAGCAATCACCACTCACTGCAATCTCTGTCTCCCGGGGTCGAGCAATTCTCCTGCCTCAGCCTCCTGAGTAACTGGGATTACAGGTGTGCACCACTACACCTGGCTAACTATCCTTTTTTTTTTTTTTTTTTTTTTGAGACAGAGTCTTGCTCTGTCCCAGGCTGGAGTGTAAGTGGTGCAATCTCGGCTCACTGCAAGCTCTGCCTCCCAGGTTCATGCCATTCTCCTGCCTCAGCCTCCTGAGTAGCTGGGACTACAGGCACCCGCCACCATGCCCAGCTAATTTTTTGTATTTTTAGTAGAGACGGGGTTTCACCGTGTTAGCTAGGATGGTCTCGATCTCCTGACCTCGTGATCCACCCGCCTGGGCCTCCCAAAGTGCTGGGATTACAGGTGTGAGCCCCCGTGCCCGGCCTTTTTTTTCTTTTCTTTTTTTTTTTTTTTGAGATGGAATCTCGCTCTGTCGCCCAAGGCTGTAGTGCAGTGGTGCGATCTCGGCTCACTGCAACCTCCGCCTCCCAGGTTCAAGCCTCAGTCTCTCTAGTAGCTGGGATTACAGGCACAGGACACCATGCCTGGCTAATTTTTGTATTTTTAGTAGCAACGGGGTTTCACCATGTCGGCCAGGCTGGTCTCGAACTTTTGATCTCAAGTGACCCACCCACCTCGCCCTTTCAAAGTGCTGGGTTTATAGGCATGGGCCACTGTACCCGGACTACAAATTTTCAAATGCACCGAAAAGTTGAAAGAAATATACAGCGAACAGCCGTATGTCAACCCAAATTCTGCAATAAACATTTTATTACAGTTGGTTTACTATGTATCTATCTGTTTATCCATTCAACAATTCACATTGTTTTTAAATTCAATTCAAAAGAAGTTACAGAAATCAGTACATGTTACCCTTCAACACTTCAGAATGCATTTTTTTTTTTTTTTTAGAAACTGATGTTTATTTTCCATCAACCTATTTCCACGTTGCTTAAGAGCCCGTGCAAGAACACCTTAAGGCCATTCAGTTGTTGCTGTTACCCATTCAGCAGCCTGAGCAGTGGGGAGCTGCAGACCAGTCTTCCGTGGCAGGATGACTGCTCCAGTCTTCAGTAGGGAACTGCTGGATAGGCACAGAGGGCACCTGCATGCCATAAGACCAGTCTGCAACCTCAGGTTGAGTAGCGGTGAATACAGGAGCTGGAGCTGTCCATTCACCCTGAAATTCCTCTTTGGTCACAGCCTTTTCAGCAGCAGACAGGTTTTTAATTTTATTTTTATTTATCTATTTATTTTTCTGAGGCGGAGTCTCGCTCTGTCGCCCAGGCTGGAGTGCAGTGGCGCGATCTCAGCTCACTGCAACCTCCGCCTCCTGGGTTCAGGAGATCCTCCTGTCTTAGCCTCCTGTGTAGCTGGGACTACAGGCACGCACCACCATGCCTGGCTAATTTTATTTTGTATTTTTAATAGAGACAGGGTTTCACCATGTTGGCCAGGCTGGTCTCGAACTCCTGACCTTGTGATCCACCCACCTGAGCTTCCAAAAGTGCTAAGAGGGCCGGGCAAGGTGGCTCACTCCTGTAATCCCAGCACTTTGGGAGGCCGAGGCGGGTGGGTCACAAGGTCAGGAGATCGAGACCATCCTGGCTAACATGGTGAAACCCCCATCTCTACTAAAAATACAAAAAATTAGCCAGGCGTGGTGGCGGGCGCCTGTAGTCCCAGCTACTCGGGAGGCTGAGGCAGGAGAATGGCGTGAACCCGGGAGGCGGAGCTTGCAGTGAGCCGAGATCGCAACACTGCACTCCAGCCTGGGTGACAGAGTGAGACTCCAAAAAAAAAAAAAAAAGATAGAAAGATGATAAATTATATTAACACACTATGAGAATTAGCCAGGGGTGGTGGTGTGCACTTGTAGTCCCAGCTATTTGGGACTCCATCGCTTGAGCCCGGGAGTTTGACTGCAGTGATCCAAGATCTTGCCACTGTATTCCAGCCTGGGTGATAGAGTGGGACCTTGTCTCTAAATAAAGTGCCGGGATTACAGGTATGAGCCACCATGCCCGGCCAATTAACATTCAATATTTGTTGATAGTTCCTTCTCTTCTTTTATTTATTTATTTAGAGACAAGGTCTCTATCACTCAGGCTGGAATGCGGTGGCAAGATCTTGGATCACTGCAGTCAACCTCCCGGGCTCAAGCGATGGAGTCCCAAATAGCTGGGACTACAAGTGCACGCCACCACCCCTGGCTAATTCTCATAGTGTGTTAATATAATTTATCATCTTTCTTTTTACCTTCTTTTTTTTTTTTTTTGGAGTCTCACTCTGTCACCCAGGCTGGAGTGCAGTGGAACCATCATAGCTCACTGTAGCCTCAACCTCCTGGGCTCAACAGATCCTCCTGCCTCAGCCTCCTGTGTAGCCGGGAATGCAGGCATGCGCCACCACACCCAGCTAACTTTTTTGTAGAGACAGGATCTTGCTATGTTGCCCAGGCTGGTCTTGAACTCCTGGACTCAAGCGATCCTCCGGCCTTAGCCTTCCAAAAAGTACTGGGATTACAGGTGTGAGCCACTGTGACCACCCTAATTTGCCATCTTAATTAAAAGAATAAAAACTCCAAGGAAGGTTCTGGATCCCTTCAAATATAAGTGTCTGATGGCCCAAAGAAAATGACTGTTTTCTCTTAATTATGTAAACGTTGCTGACATTTTGCATTGGAAGCATGGTATAGTGGAAGGCACACTGGGATAGAAGCCCAGGAACTGCCAGCCACTGCTGCCAACCTGGCCCCAGGTTAGTCACCAATGGGCTCTGTGACATCGTTAAGTCATTAAGGCTTTTTTCCTCATTGCTCATCTGTACAATGAGGAGAATGAACTTTGTGTTCTCCATTCTACAAGTCCGCAAGTCCACTAAGTGCCATAAAGATGTGGAAGAGCAAGATAGTACTTTTTTTTTTTTTTTTTTTGAGACGGAGTCTCGCTCTGTCGCCAGGCTGCAGTGCAGTGGTGCAATCTTGGCTCACTACAACCTCTGCCCCTGGGGTTCAAGCGATTCTCCTGCCTCAGCCTCCCAAGTAGCTGGGATCAAAGGCATTACACCTGGCTAATTTTTGTATTTTTAGTAGAGATAGGGTTTCACCACGTTGGCCAGGATGGTCTTGATCTCTTGACCTCATGATCTGCCTGCCTTGGCCTCCCAAAGTGCTGGGATTACAGGTGTGAGCCACTATGCCCGGCCTGATTTTTTTAAAAATTAAAGTCATTTAATTTAAGTGACTTTAAATAAATAATTTACTTTAAATGATTGTTTAACAATGTGCACATTGTTAAAACATCAGCTAGTACAGAAGAGCTCATACTTTAGACCTCAAAAAAAAAAAAACTTTATTTTTTGTTTTGTTTTGTTTTTGAGATGGAGTTTCGCTCTTGTTGCCCAGGCTGGAGTGCAATGGCGCAGTCTTGGCTCACTGCAACCTCTGCCTCCTGGGTTCAAGTGATTCTCCTGCCTCAGCCTCCCAAATAGCCGAGATTACAGGCATTCTGACCTTAAGTAATCCGCCTACCTCAGCCTCCCAAAGTGCTGCGATTACAGGCGTGAGCCATTACGCCCGGCTTTTTTTTTTTTTTTTTTTTTTTTTGAGACGGAGTTTCACTCTTGTCACCCAGGCTAGAGTGCAATGACCCGATCTTGGCTCACTGCAGCCTCTGCCTCCCAGGTTCAAGCGATTCTCGTGTCTCAGCCTCCTGAGTAGCTGGGATTACAGGCACCCATCACCATGCCTGGCTAATTTTTGTATTTTTAGTAGAGACAGGGTTTCACCATGTTGCCCAGGCTGGTCTTGAACTCCTGACCTCAACTGATCCGCCAGTCTCTGCCTCCCAAAGTGCTGGGATTACAGGCGTGAGCCCGTCACCCAGCGAGTTATTTGTTTTTTTTTTTTTAATTAAAGTCATTTAGTTTAAATGACTTTAAATTATTTACTTTAAATACTTGTTTAACGTAGTGTACATTTTTAAAACCTCAGCTAGCACAGAAGAACTCATACTAAAGACCTCAAAAAAAACTTCGGGGTTTTTTTTTTTTTTTTTTTTTTGAGACAGGGTCTTCCTCCATAACCCACGCTGGAGTGCAGTGGTGCAATCATAGCTCACTGCAGCCTTGAACTCCTGGGCTCAGCCGATTCTCCCGCCTCAGCCTCCTGAGTAGCTAGAATGACAGGCGTGCACCACTACGTCTGGCTAATATTTTTATTTTTATTTTATTTATTTATTTATTTTAATTAATTAATTCATTTTTTTGAGATGGAGTCTCTCTCTGTCAAACAGGCTGGAGTGCAGTGGCACGATCTCAGCTCATGCAAGCTCTGCCTCCTGGGTTCACGCCACTCTCCTGCCTTGGCCTCCAGAGTAGCTAGGACTACAGGCGCCTGCCACCACGCCCAGCTAATTTTTTGCATTTTTAGTAGAGATGAGGTTTCACCGTGTTAGCCAGGATGGCCTCGATCTCCTGACCTCCTGACCCACCTGCCTCAGCCTCCCAAATTGCTGGGATTACAGTCGTGAGCCACCACGCCCAGCCTGTTTATTTTTTTAGATGGAGTTTCGCTCTTGTTGCCCAAGCTAGAGTGGAATGGCGCTATCTCGGTTCACCGCAACCTCTGCCTCCTGGGTTCAAGCGATTCTCCTGCCTCAGCCTCCCGAGTAGCTGGGATTACAGGCACACACCACCATGCCCGGATAATTTTTTGCATTTTCAGTAGAAATGGGGTTTCATCATGTTAGCCAGGCCGGTCTTGAACTCCTGACCTCAAGTGATCTGCCTGTCTCAGCCTCCCAAAGTGCTGGGATTACAGGAATGAGCCACTGTGCCTGGCCAATATTTTTATTTTTTGTAGAGACAGGGTCTCACTATATTGCCCAGGCTGGACTCAAATTCCTGGCCTCAGTGATCCTCCAGTGTTGGCCTCCCAATGTGCTGGCACTACAGGCGTGAGCCACAGAGATTTGCCAATGATTTAGTAATAAATAAAAAATTTTCAAACAGCCCAACACAGTGGCTCATGCCTGTAATCCCAGCACTTTTGGAGGCCAACTCTGGAGGATCACTTGAGGTCAGAAGTTCAAGACCAGCCTGGGCAACATAGCAAGACCTCATCTCTACCCTAAATTAAAAAATTAGCCATCCACAGTGGTGTGTGCCTGTGGTCCCAGCTACTTGGGAGGCTGAGGAGGGAGGATCACTTGAGCCCAGGACGTTGAGGCTGCAGTGAGGTATGACTGCACCACTGCACTCCAGCCTGGGGGACAGAGTGAGACCCTGTCTCAGAAAAAAAAAAAAAAAAAGCAAAAAAAAAAAACTAGCTTATATTCTTATTGCCTGATCAATTGTTTCTTTTGTTCTTCTTTTTCCTCACCCTATCTTATAGGCTGATTGTTTGATCAATTTTACACATTATCTCTTGTCTTTTGGCTGTGATACATCAGAATTTAGCTCACTGATACCAGCGTTCCCATCATTGTGGTATATCTCTCTATTTTAGTTCTCCTCTTGGTTACCACTGAAACTTTAAATAACATGCAATTCCTGTCTTCTTAGCTCCGCCCACTATTTCCTGGATCCTCTTATGTAAGATGATGATAACTCCATAGGTCCAGCTGGGCCAGCAGGGCCTGGGCCTGGGCCATCACAGAGCAAGCAACGCAGAGTTCATCAAGTTTGTGCTCTTAGGCCGGGCGCGGTGGCTCACACCTGTAATCCCAGCACTTTTGGAGGCCTAGGTGGGCGGATCGCTTGAGGTCAGGAGTTCAAGACCAGCCTGGCCAACATGGTGAAAACCCAACTCTACTAAAAATAAAAAATTAGCTGTGCATGGTGGTGCATGCCTATAATCCTAGTTACTCAGGAGGCTGAGCAGGAGAATTGCTTGAACTTAGGAGGCCGAAGTTGCAATAAGCCAAGATCATGCCACTGCACCTCAGCCTGGGCAACAGAGCAAAACTCCATCTCAAAAAAAAAACAAACAAAAAAAACCCCCAAGAATACTAGGTAGCTCACGGAATAAAAAACAAAGGAAAAGTTGAGTAACCAGAACTCAGAAAAGATAGAATTCAGGGCCACTCAGAGACCCTCAAGGATCTTATTTTGGGGGCACTGACATCACCTTCCTCAGGACCACCTTTAGGTCTAGGCAAAACTGAAAGCTGTATTTCTTCTGCTTTCCTGCACTTGTTAATATAATACATAATGAATATTTCAGGATAAATACAGCTTTCATTAATAAGAATCTGTTAATAATCTGGCCAGGCACAGTGGCTCACGCCTGTAATCCCAGCACTTTAGGAGGCTGAGGCGGGTGGATCACCTGAGGTCAGGAGTTCAAGACCAGCCTGACCAACATGGTGAAACCCTGTCTCTACTAAAAATACAAAAAAATTAGCTGGGTGTGGTGGCAGGCTCCTGTAATCCCAGCTACTCAGGAGGCTGAGGCAGAAGAATTGCTTGAACCCAGGAGGTGGAGGTTGCAGTGAGCTGAGATCATGCTATTGTACTCCAGCCTGGGCAACAAGAGTGAAACTCTGTCTCAAAATAAAATAATAATAATAATAATAATAATAATAATATGCCTAGGGGTCCCTGTGCCAGTCCACCCAGGTTTTCATTCCTGATGACTCAAGAGGAGTCTTGGTTGGTTGGATTTGTTCACCTGCCCACCTGTTGGGGAAAAGAGAAGGACCTAGTGACTCACAGTCCACCACACCCAAACCATATGAAATAGGGTAGAGGAAGTCCCCCAAAGAGAATGGGAAGTTGTGGCTGGACAGACAGAAACAAGAGATATCCACTGTATTTATGATGACTAGGTTTAGTGCACATGACAGAGACCTACAGTGGCAATAATTTAAACAAAATTAAAGTTTTTTTTTCTCTTGCACGTAAAAATCCAGAGGTAAGTCATCCAGCCTGGTACATAGCTCTTCTCCATGAAGCCTGGTGCCCCAACCCCTTCTTCATGGGCCAAGATGGAGCTCTAGTCGGCATGTCTAAGTCCCAAGAAAAGGATGGAGAAACAGAGCTAGAAGAGGACAAAGAGGCCAGGCGCGGTGGCTCACACCCTTAATCCGAGCACTTTGGGAGGCCAAGGTGGGAGGATCATGAGGTCAGGAGATAGAGACCATCTTGGCCAACATGGTAAAACCCCGTTTCTACTAAAAATACAAGAAATTAGCCAGGCGTAGTGGTGCATGCCTGTAGTCCCAGCTACTTGAGAGGCTGAGGCAGGGGAATTGCTTGAACCTAGGAGGCGGAGATTGCAGTTAGCTGAGATCCTGCCACTGCACTCCAGGCTGACAACAGAGCGAGACTCCATCTCAAAAAAAAAAAAAAGGGGGGGGACAAAGAGAGGGTGCTAAGTGTTTCTTCTGGATGATTCTAGGAAGCCATTGTGCTTCTTCTTACATCCCATTGGCCAGACATAGTCACATGACCATTCCAAGCTGCAGTGCAGGCTGGGAAATAGAGGCTCTGCTAAAAATTCTACTATCACTAAAGAAGAGAAGAGTGGGTCTTAGAGGACAATGGTCAGGTCCTGCCGTATCTACCATGTACCTCTGGTGGATCTCACGACTCACATGCATATATCTTCCCATACATTTAATATTTTTAAATGCTCCTACCCCACCATAATTCAATCATTCTAATGTCACACAAAACCAATAACACACTTCCTCCTCAAAAGAGACAACTAGAGTCACACACAGGTACCGTAATAGCTCCAAGTCCAGGACCTCTGGGAAACATCCTTTCTTCAATCTCACCTCAATATTTTGCAATCTGTGGACCAAACAGAAGTCTTTTTTCTTTTTCTTTTTTCCTTTTTTTTTGACAGAGTCTTGCTCTGTCACCCAGGCTGGAGTGCAGTGGCTCGATCTCTGCTCACTGCAACCTCTGCCTCCCGGGTTCAAGCAATTCTCCTGCCTCAGCCTCCTGAGTAGCTGGGACTACAGGCATGTGCCACCATGCCCAGCTAATTTTTTGTATTTTTAGTAGAGACAGGGTTTTACCATGTTGGCCAGGCTTGTCTTGAGCTCCTGACTGCGGGTAATCCACCCACCTCGGCCTCCCAAAGTGCTGGGATTACAGTCTTGAGCCATCGCTCCCGGCCCCAATAGAAGTTTAAGCAGCACCTGCTCACCCTGTATATGATAATGAGAAAAGGGACAGAAAATCTTCTTACATTTATTTTTAATTTTCATAATCTTTGTTACAGATGGGGTCTTGTCATGTTGCCCAGGCTGGTCTCAAACTCCTGGTCTCAAGCGCCCCTCCCGCCTCAGCCTCCCAAAGTACTGGGACTACAGGTGTAAGTGACTGCACCCAGTTTAGAAACATTTTTAAATAATAGTATGACCCAGGCCAGGCATGGTGGCTCACGCCTGTAATCCCAGCACTTTGGGAGGCCGAGGCAGGCAGATCACGAGGTCAGGAGATTGAGACCATCCTGGCTAACACAGCGAAACCCCGTCTCCACTAAAAATACAAAAAATTAGCTGGGCGTGGTGGCGGGCGCCTGTAGTCCCAGCTACTGGGGAGACTGAGGCAGGAGAATGGTGTGAATCCAGGAGGCAGAGTTTGCAGTGAGCCGAGATCGTGCCACTTCACTCCAGCTTGGGTGATAGAGTGAGACCCCGTGTCAAAAAAAACTAAATAAAAAATAAAAATAAATAAATAAATTATGGACAATTTCAAATGTATGCAAAAATGGACAGAATAGTAGTGAATCTCCATGTATATGTCATCTGATTTAACAATTATCAATTTATGGGTAATCTTGGGTCATCTATACCCACTGTCCTACATTGTCATTATTTGGAAGTAAGTTCCATATATCATACAGAACAGCTATAAACATTTCAATATGTATTTCTTTTTTGGGACGGAGTCTCGCTCTATCGCCAGGCTGGAGTGCAGTGGCGCTATCTTGGCTCGCTGCAACCTCCGCCTCGCGGGTTCAAGCGATTCTTCTGCCTCAGCCTCCCGAGTAGTTGGGACTACAGGCATGTGCCACTGCGTCCAGCTAATTTTTGTATTTTTAGTAGAGACGGAGTTTCATTCTGTTGGCCAGGATGGTCTCAATCTCCTGACCTCATGATTTGCCAGCCTTGGCCTCCCAAAGTACTAGGATTACAGGCATGTGCCTGGCTTCAGTATGTATTTCTAAAAGAGAAACTATTTTTACAAACTTAACTGTAATTCCATTATTGCACCAAAAAAAAAAAAAAATTATTCCAGGCCAGGGGCGGTGGCTCACGCCTGTAATCCCAGCATTCTGGGAGGCCAAGGTGGGCAGATCACGAGGTCAAGAGATCGAGACCATCCTGGCCAAATGGTGAAACCCCGTCTCTATTAAAAATACAAAAATTAGCTGGGTGTGGTGGTGTGTGCCTGTAATCCCAGCTACTCGGGACGCTGAGGCAGGAGAACTGCTTGAATCCAGGAGGCGGAGGTTGCAGTGAGCCAAGATTGTGCCACTGCCCTCCAGCCTGGTGACACAGCGAGAGACTTCATCCCAAAAATAAATAAATAAATAAATAAAATTCCGTAAAATCATCAAATTCCAATTTTTGCCAGTTCTCCTCCCTGCTTTTATTCACAGTTGACTTTCCTTTGTTTTGTTTTGAGACAAGATTTTGTTCTGTCACCCAGGCTGGAGTGCAATGGCACAATCTCAGCTCACTGCAACCTCCGCCTCCCAGGTTCAGGTGATTCTCCTGCCTCAGCCTCCTGAGTAGCTGGGATTACAGGCGCTCGCCACCACGCCCAGCTAACTTTTGTATTTTTAGTAGAGATGGGGTTTCACTATGTTGGTCAGGCTCATCTCAAACTCCTGACCTCAGGTGATCTCCCCACCTCGGCCTCCCAAACTGCTGGGATTACAGGCATGAGCCATCGCGGCCAGCCTAATTGTTTTTTTTCTTTTTGGTAGAGACGGGGTTTTGCCACGTAGTCTAGGCTGATCTCAAACTCCTGGGCTCAGTTGATCCTCTCACTTCAGCCTCCCAAAGTGCTGGGATTATAGGTGTGAGCCACCACACCCAGCCTACAGTTAACTTTTTTAAAATAAAGTCCATACGATGGACTTGGCAGATACATTTCTCAAGCCTTCCTCGCTTTTTAAAATTACATCTCAAGTCTTTTTAAATTCATGGGTTCCCTTCCACTCTTTCTCTTCCCCCCCCCCTTTTTTTTTTTTGAGACAGAGTCTCGCTCTGTCGCCCAGGCTGGAGTGCAGTGGCGTGATCTCGCCTCACTGCAAGCTCCGCCTCCCGGGTTCATGCCGTTCTCCTGCCTCAGCCTCCCAAGTAGCTGGGACTACAGGCACCCGCCACCACACCCGGCTAATTTTTTTTTTGTATTTTTAGTAGAGACGGGGTTTCACCGTGTTAACCAGGATGGTCTCAATTTCCTGACCTCGCAATCCGCCTGCCTTGGCCTCCCAAAGTGCTGGGATTATAGGCATGAGCCACCACGCCTGGCCAGAAAAATGTATTCTTGTTAACTACCCGCTTACCTTGAAGTACAGCCCACAGTTCATACAGGTAAAGCAGAATATAATTGCTTCATCCTTTCATTTACTAGTTTACAAAAATGCGTGTCTCTCCAAGCATTTTCCAAAGGTTTCCCAGGAGATTGTTTTTGCTTTGTGTAATTGAGTACTGCATTGGGTTGAATAGGGTCCTCGAAAAATTCATATCCACCCAGAACCTAAGAATGTGGCCTTATTTGGAAATAGAGTCTTTGCTGAGGTAACTGGCTACGATGAGGTCACTCTGGAGTAGGGAGAGCCCTAAATCCAAGGCTGATTTTCACAAGAGGAGAGTTGGGGTACGGCAGCTCACGCCTGTAATCCTAACATCAAGGCAGGAGAATTGCTTGAGGCCAGGAGATTGAGACCAGCCTGGGCAACATGGTGAGACCCCGCCTCTACAAAAAATAAAATAAAACATTACCTGAGGCCAGGCACAATGGCTCATGTCTGTAATCCCAGCACTTTGGGAGGTCGAGGCGGGTGGATCACCTGAGATCAGGAGGTCAACAGCAGCCTGGCCAACATGGTGAAACCCTGTCTGTACTAAAAATACAAAAATTAGCCAGGTGGCGTGACATGCGCCTGTAATCCCAGCTACTCTGAAGGCTGAGGCAGGAGAATTGCTTGCAGAGGTTGTAGTGAGCCGAGATGATGCTACTGCACTCCAGCCTGGACAACAGAACAAGACCCTGTCTCAAAAATAAATAAATAAAAATTAAAATTAAAAAAAACCACACAGTTAGCTAGGTGTGGTAGCATGTACCTGTGATGTGGTCCCAGCTATTCAGGAGGCTGAGGTGGGAGGATTGCTTGAACCTGGGAGGTCAAGGCTGTAGTGATAGTGGGCTATGATAGTGCCACTGTACTCCAGCCTTGGTGACACAACGAGACCCTGTCTCAAGAAAAAATAAATAAATAAAAACTAAATAAATTGGGCCGGGCACAGTGGCTCACGCCTGTTAATCCCAGCACTTTGGGAGGCCAAGGCGGGTGGATTACCTGAGTTCAGGAGTTCGAGATCAGCCTGGCCAACATGACGAAACTCCATCTCTACTAAAAATACAAAAATTACCTGGGCATGATGGCACATGTCTGTAATCCCAGTTCCTCGGGAGGCTGAGGCAGGAGAATTGCTCGAACCCGAGAGGCGGAGGTTGCAGTAAGAAGACATCACTGCACTCTAGCCTGGGCGACAGAGCAAGACTCCATCTCAAAAAAAAAAAAAAAATTAAGCTGGGTGCAGTGGCTCACGCCTGTAATCCCAACACTTTGGGAGGCCAAGGCAGATGGATCACCTGAAGTCAGAAGTTTGAGACCAGCCTGGCCAATGTGATGAAACCCCGTCTCTACTAAAAATACAAAAATTAGCTGGGCATGGTGGCATGAGCCTGTAATCCCAGCTACTTGGGAGGCTGAGACAGGAGAATCTCTTGAACCCGGGAGGCAGAGGTTGCAGTGAACTGAGATCAGGCCATTGCACTCCAGCTGGGCAACAAGAGCGAAACTCAGTCTGAAAAAAAAAATTACAGTTTTAATGTTTTTTCAAATAGTTCTTCTTTTTGTGTGGTTATATCACTAACTGGATATACAGATTTCATTTGTTTCATTTTGCTTTCAGGTTTTATGTATTTTTTAGAAATTTAATTTTGTTTTACCACTGTCGAAAATATTTACATGGTTCCAAAGTCCAATTCTAAAAACCAAGATATATGCTGGGAAGTATAACTTTTTTTTTTTTTTTTTTGAGATAGAGTCTTGCTCTGTCACCTAGGCTAGAGTGCAGTGGCAAGATCTCCACTCACAGCAACCTCCACCTCCCGGGTTCAAGCAATTCTCGTGCCTCAGCCTCCCAAGTAGCTGGGATTACAGGCGCGTACCACTACGCCTGGTTAATTTTTGCATTTTTAGTAGCGACAGGGTTTTGCCATGTTGGCCAGGCTGATCTCCATCTCCTGACCCCAAGTGATCTACCCACCTCATCCTCCCAAAGTGCTGGGATTACAGGCATAAGCCACCTCACCTGGCCAAACCACTTTAAAATAAATTTATGGTATATCCTTTCATTTAAAGAACAAATAAAAACACACGTGTGTTTGTGTATATTTGCATGTATGTATAGTATATAACATTTATGTATGTATATGTGTTTGTGTACATCTATATACACATATATATATGTGTATATCCTTCAATTTCTTTTTCTTTTTCCTTTTTTTTTTTTTGAGGTGGGGGTCTCACTCTGTCACCCAGGCTGGAGTGCAGTGGCATGATCTTGGCTCATTGCAACCTCCACCTCCTGGGCTCAAGCAATCCTCCCACCTCAGCTTCCCAAACAGCTGGGACTACAGGTGTGTGCCACCACATCTGGCTAATTTTTGTATTTTTTTGTAGAGATGGTATTTCACCATATTGCCCAGGCTGGTCTCAAATCACCAGGCTGAAGCGATCCTACTGCCTTGGCCTCTCAAAGTGCTGGGATTACAGGTGTGAACCACCACACCTGGCTCCCTCGCTCCCTCCCTCCCACCTCTTTCTTTCCTTTCTTCCCGCCCTCCCTCCCTTCCTTCCTTCCTTTCTCTCTTTCTTTCTTTCTTTCTTGATGGAGTTTCGCTCTTGTTGCCCAGGCTGGAGTGCAATGACGCAATCTCAGCCACCACCACTGCGCCTGGCCTAAACTTGCATTCTTCTAAGGACGTGAGGGATCTAACCATGAAAATAGCTACCATTTAGGCCAGGCGCGGTGGCTCACACCTGTAATCCCAGCACTTTGGGAGGTCAAGGCAGGAGGATCACTTGAGCCCAGGAGTTTGAGCCCAGCCTAGGCAACCTAGCAAGTCCCCGTCTCTACAAAAACAAAAACAAAAACAAAAACAAAATCAGCAGCTGGGTGTAGTAGTGTGCATCTATAATCTCAGCTACTTGGGAGGCTGTGCTGGGACGATCGCTTGAGCCTAAGAGGTTGAGGCTACAGTGAGCTGAGACATGCCACTGCACTCCAACCTGGGCAACAGAGCCAGATCCTGTCTCAAAAAAAAAAAAAAAAGAAGAAGAAATGAGGCAGGAGAGGCTGGGCGCGGTGGCTTACTCCTGTAATCCCAGCACTTTGGGAGGCTGAGGTGGGCAGATCACTTGAGGTCAGGAGTTCAATACCAGCATGGCCAACATGGTGAAACCCCATCTCTACTAAAAATACAAAAATTAGCCGGGCGTGGTGGTGGGCGCCTGTAATCCCAGCTACTTGGGAGGCTGAGGCAGGAGAATCGCTTGAACCTGGGAGGTGGAGGTTGCAGTGATCCTAGATTTCACCACAGCACTCCAGCCTGGGCAACAGAGCCAGCCTCTGTCTCAAAAAAAAAAAAAAAAAAAAAAAAAAAAAAAAAAAAAAAAAGAAAGAAAAAGAAAAAAAAAAAGGAAAGAAAAGATAAAGAAAATAGCTACCACCACTTTCTCGGTGTCCTCTATCTGCCTGGGACTGCGCTAAATGCCGTGTATACCTGATCTCATTTATTTCTCATAAATACCCAGTAGGATGGCTGTCCTTATCCTCATTTTACAGAACCAGGTTACAGGGCACCAAGAAATTACTAAATGTGAAACCTGGCTTCTCTGTGCTTTCGTCACCACCAGATCATGCTGAAAAGAAAAAAGGCTTGGCTGGGCTCAGTGGCTCATGCTTGTAATCCCAGAAATTTGGGAAGCTGAGGCAGGCAGATCACTTGAGGTCAGGAGTTTGAGAGCAGCCTGGCTAACCCATGGTGAAACCCCATCTCTACTAAAAATACAAAAATTAGTGGTGTGTGGGGGTGCTTGCCTGTAATCTCAGCTACTCAAGAGGCTGAGGCAGGAGAATTGCTTGAACCTAGGAGGCAGAGGTTGCAGTGAGCCGAGATAGTGCCATTGCACTCCAGCATGGGTGACAGAACGAGACTCTATCTCAAAAAAAAAAAGAAAAGAAAAAAAAAAAGCCTTGACTATTTCTCTCACCTGAGACAATTTTCATAGCAGGGTGAAGATTGTAGGCAAAGGACACGGATCCTGTTGATCAATCTTTTTATTTTTATATTTATTTACAGACGGAGTCTCACTCTGTTGCCCAGACTGGAGTGCAATGGCGCGATCTTGGCTCACTGCAATCTCTGCCTCCCAGGTTCAAATGATTCTCCTGCCTCAGCCTCTTGAGTAGCTGGGATTACAGGTGCCTGTAATCCCAGCTACTCAGGAGGCTGAATCACTTGAACCCGGGAGGTGGAGGTTGCAGTGAGCCGAGATCGTGCCACTGCACTCCAGCCTGGGTGACAGAACGAGACTCTGTCTCAGAAAACAAAAATATTATTTTTAATAATGATAATTATTGAAGGCCGTGGTCTTTCAAAGTGTTGGGATTACAGGCATGAGCCACTGTGTTTGGCTCACACTGATTTATAATTAGTTCTGTCTGTGTTTGTTTCTCAAACCATAATGAGGAAAATGTATTCCCAAAGATGCTCAGTGACACTGGGCTGAGCTGAATGCTAGGTCAGGAACCTAGGCTGATTTCCCAGCCGGCACTGTAGTTTGGACTAATTAACCCGGCACTGGGTTAATTAACCCAGATATACCTCAAATATCGTTAGCTTTCCCATGTGTCTCTTTGACCTCTCATTGCATCTCATTACAACAGGCTTCTTACCTTGCCCAGTTTAGCGTTGTGGTAATTTTGCTTGCCATTGTTTACAGCAACCGAATGGCTTGTTAAAATAACTCTCTGCCTAGGTAGAAGGATGGCTTGAGGTCAGGGATTCCAGACCAGCCTGGACAACATAGTGAGAGCCTATCTCTACCAAAAATAATAATAATAATAATAATAAATAAATAAAATAAAATAAAAATAAATTAGCCGAGCATGAGCCAGGCGTGGTGGCTCACGCCTGTAAACCCAGCACTTTGGGAGACTAAGGCAGGCGGATCACCTGAGGCTGGGAGTTCAAGACCAGCCTGACCAACATGGAGAAACCCCATCTCTACTAAAAATACAAAATTAGCCGGGCGTGGTGGTGCATGCCTATATTCCCAGCTACTCAGCAGGCTGAGGCAGGAGAATTGCTTGAACCCAGTAGGCGGAGGTTGTGGTGAGCCAAGATTGCATCATTGCACTCCAGCCTGGGCAACAAGAGTGAAACTCTGTCCCAAAAAAAAAAAAAAAATTAGCCGAGCATGGTGGCGCATATCCGTAGTCCCAGCTATTCAGAAGGCTGTGGCAGGAGAATGGCTTGAGCGAGGGAGGTACAGGGTGCAGTGAGCTGTGATCACGCCACTGCACTCCAGACTGGGCAACATAGCAAGACCTCTCATCTTGAAATAAAATTTTTAAATGCCTCACTGCCACAATGGCATTTAGAGACAAAAAAAATGAGTAACCAGGGAGGATATGTACGCATGTGTGTATGACTCTGGGTGTGTGTGTGTGTGTGTCTGTACATATACATATACCTATCTCTCTCTTTATATATAATCACATGTTACCTCAGCCCATCTGGTCTTTCCACATAGTTCAAATAAACAGGACTGACAAATTTCTACCAGTGAAAATCTCTACAAGCCTAAGAATAAATTTAGCTGATCTTCAAGCCTGTTTACACATTACCAGATTGATTCTGTGTTTTCTGGCAAATGTTCCACCGAAGACTCTATCCTTTAAAATGTTTAAATTATTTGCCTAAATACTGCATAAAGACATTTTCATTCTACTTTTTATCAAGAGGATAGCTTGAAAAACAACAATTCTGCAGCATGTGCACTGCGGTGCTCAAGGAGGGCATGCAATGTGCACTGAAAGGAAAAAATAGCTTCCAAAAAAAGGAAGTGAGCTTTTTAATGTCAACGATAAATGTGGCAAAATATAATGCTGCAAAAATAAGGGAAACTAAAGGTTTGTTTTTTTTTTTTTTTTTTGAGACAGGGTCTCACTCTGTTTTCCAGACTGGAGTGCAGTGGTGTGATCATACCACACTGCAGCCTTGAACTCCTGGGCTCAAGCATTCCTCCCACCTCAGCCTCCCAAGTAGCTGGGACCACAGGCGTGCACCACCATGCCCGGCTAGTTTTTTTCACTTTTTGTAGAGACAGGATTTTGCTGTGTTGCCCAGGCTGGTCTTGAACTCCTGGGCTCAAAGGATGGACCTGCCTTGGCCTCCCAAATGCTGCAATTACAGGAGTCGGGCACCGCAACTGGCCTATTTTATTTGATTTATTTAAAAAATGCTAATCCCAGCACTTTGGGAGGCCAAGGTGGGCAGATCACCTGAGGTCAGGAGTTCGAGACCAGCCTGGCCAACATGGTGAAAACCCGTGTCTACTAAAAATACAAAAATTAGCTGGGCATGGTGACGTGCACCTGTAATCCCAGCTACTCAGGAGGCTGAGCCTGGGGAATCACTTGAACTCGGGAGGCGGAGGTTGCAGGAGCCGAGATCATGCCATTGCACTCCAGCCTGGGCAATCAGAGCGAAACTCCATCTCAAATAAAAAGAAAAAAAAAGATTTAGTACTGCAACCTTTTTTTTTTTTTTTTTTTTTTTTTTTTTGAGACGGAGTCTTGCTCTGTCGCCCAGGCTGGAGTGCAGTGGCTCGATCTCGGTTCACTGCAAGCTCCGCCTCCTGAGTTCACGCCATTCTCCCGCCTCAGCCTCCGGAGTAGCTGGGACTACAGGCGCCCGCCACTACGCCTGGCTGATGTTTTGTATTTTTAGTAGAGACGGGGTTTCGCCGTGTTAGCCAGGATGGTCTCGATCTGCTGAGCTCGTGATCCGCCCGCCTCGGCCTCCCAAAGTGCTGGGATTACAGGCATGAGCCACCGCGCTTGGCCTACTGCAACCATTTTTAAATGTATAGTTCAGCGGCGTTAAATACATTCACTTTGTCTGCAACCGTCGCTACCGTCCATCGCCTCCCTTTGTCTTCATTTTCAGACTCACCAGTAGGGGGCGGACGGAGACAGCGCATCGGCCTCGGCCCCCACGCCTCCTCTCCCGCGCATGCGCGTCTTACCTGCCAAAAAAGAAAGGTGGCAAGGGCGTGTCCAGGGGTGGGGCCTGTGGGCCGCGCAGGCGCGTGGCTGGCTTTGTGACGTCAGGCTGCGCGGCCAGGCTGGTACAGGCGACGGCTCGCGGAGGCACTTCTCCGAGCGTGACGCGCGGACTCCGCTCCACTGCGGCCCGCCCGCCCGCCGGTCTAGCCGCCGCCTCCCTCGCTCCCTGAGCGCGCCAGGCGAGGGTCAGCTGCCGGGGCGACGCGGCGCGGAGAGGGCGGGCGGGCGGGCGGGCTGTGGGAGCGCCGGTCTCTATATGGCGGCGGCTCTGTCGGGCCTGGCTGTCCGGCTCTCGCGCTCGGCCGCCGCCCGCTCCTATGGGGTCTTCTGCAAGGGGCTGACTCGCACGCTGCTCATCTTCTTCGACCTGGCCTGGCGGCTGCGTATCAACTTCCCCTACCTCTACATCGTGGCTTCCATGATGCTCAACGTCCGCCTGCAGGTGGGTGAGCCGTGCCTGCCCGGCCCCCGGCCCTCCCCGAGCGCCCGCCTCGCCCGCGGGATGCAGACGCCACGGCAGCTGCCACTGCCTAGAGGCTGAGTGTATGTTAAGCACCGTGCATTTTCCCATGGGACCCTACTTTGGGGAGATCCACTGAGGTGGTCCTTATCCCCGTTCTGCAAACGCGGCACTGGGGGTCAGGTTAAGCGACTTGCCTTGGGGAAGGTCCCGCAGCTCGGGAGGTGGGGTCCGAGACTGCATGGGCTGGAAAGGTGTTGAAGAGGACCTTTATTAAATGTTGGGTGAATTTTCTAGTTCCCAAACTTTTCAAACTCCCCCTTTTTTTAATTGTAAAGACGGGTCTCGGCCGGGCGAGGTGGCTTACTCCTGTAATCCCAGCACTTTGGGAGGCTGAGGCGGACGGATCACCTGAGGTCAGGAGTTCGAGACCAGCCTGACCAACACGGAGAAACCCCGTCTCTACTGAAAATACAGAATTAGCCGGGCGTGGTGGCGCATGCCTGTAATCCCAGCTACCCGAGAGGCTGAGGCAGCAGAATCGCTGGAACCTGGGAGGCGGAGGTTGCGGTGAGCCGAGATCGCTCCATTGCGCTCCAGCCTGGGCAGCAAGAGGGAAACTCCGTCTCAAAAAAAAAAAATAATAATAAAAGGGTCTCGTTATGTTGCCCAGGCTGGTCTCGAACTCCTGGCCTCAAGAGATCCTCCCGTCTTGGCCTCCCAGTGCTGGGATTATAGGCATGAGCCACCACATCTGGCCTGCAAAGACGTTTTATGTTATCCTTGAAGCTAAAAATGGATTGGAAGTTAATAGCGTTTTGATAAATGTACCTTATTTTGGCCAGAGGTAGAACTGAGTTGTGAGGGTGAAGACCAGGGAAAATAAAGTGGAAGAGGTGGAAGCACAAAACGTCTCAGAGGCCTGGAACCATTCAGCTGATCTTAGAGTATGCTCACACCCCAGCACCCTGGAGACCGCCTTTGCTATAAAAAATTGGTATTTCTTTTTTTTTTTTTCCCTAAGACAGAGTCTTACTCTTGCCCAAGCTGGAGTGCAGTGGCGCCATCTCAGCTCACTGCAACCTCTGCCTCCCGAGTTCAAGCGATTCTCCTGACTCAGCCTCCTGAGTAGCTGGGACTACAGGTGCCCGCCACCACGCCGGGCTAATTTTTGTATTTTTAAGTAGAGTTGGGTTTTCACCATGTTGGCCAGGCTGGTCTCAAACTCCTAACTTCAAGTGATCTGCCCGCCTCGACCTCCCAAAGTGCTGGGATTACAGGCGTGAGCCACAGCGCCCAGCCAAAAGACTGATATTTCTACATCCCTTGAATTTCAGTTGCCTTTTTCTTTCTTTTATATTTTCCTTTTTGGTAGAGACAGGGTCTTCCCATGTTGCCAAGGCTGGTCTTGAACTTCTGGCCTCAAGTGATCCTCCTGCCTTGCCCTCCCAAAGCACTAGGATTACAGTCAGAACCCAGTGAGCCCAGCCTCAGATGAATTTTTCTAGTGGAAGGAAAGGTTGTCAACTCGAGAATTCTTTCTCAAAGAAAGCTGGCCAAGTCCTGAGCCCCTCTTGCATTCCATTTGCATACCTCTGTGCTGAAGGAGGGACCCTCCTTTGGCGAGTTTACAGTTGGACGGTCCTTGGGTTGCTCCCTGGCGTGCAGAATGAACCAGTCTGAGCAGTAGAACCACCACACTGCAGGTGCCTTCCCTTTCTAACGTCGGTTTGGCCATATCAAAGTATGATTGTCCCAGTAGCAGGTCTTCAGGTGGCTGGTGCCTGACACAGGTGATGGTAATTAACATGAAACCTAACACCGGCTGTTGATCAAAATTGAGTTAAGATGGCTGGGCGCAGTAGCTCACTCCTGTAAGTAATCCCAACACTTTGGGAGGCCAAGGTGTGTGCGTCGCTTAAGCTCAGGAGTTTGAGACCACCCTGGGCTACAGGGTGAAACCCTGTCTCTACTAAAATACAAAAAATTAGCTGGGCATGGTGGCCGGGCAGTGGTGGCGTGCACCTGTAGTCCCGGCTGCTTGTGGGGCTGAGGTGGGAGGATCGCTTGAGCCTGGGAGGCAGAGGTTGCAGTGAGCCGAGATTGTGCCACTGCACTCCAGCCTGGGCGACAGTGAGATTCTGTCTCAAGTAAGTAAATGAGTTGAGATTAACTGGCCTCTTTATTTTGAGGTCCAAATTGAGGTACTTTCATGTGATCAAGGGCTTGTAGCATCCTGAAATTATACCTGATTAGAGGGGTTAAAACCTCCACCAGGTGGCTTGAATTGAGTGAAGGGTGCTCCTGTGTCAGGTCAGGGAACTGGTAAACCAGAAGGCTTGAGCCCTCCCCAGTTACCACCTTCGGAAACAGGGCCCCAGTATTTGCCGTATCTAGTCAGCACCAAGAGAAATCAGAAGTCAAGATTTTTAGATTTCCAATCCGGATTTTTAAAAAACAAGCTTTGGCTGGGCATGGTGCCTCATGCCTGTAATCCCAGTATATTGGGAGGCTGAAGCAGGCGGATCACTTGAGGTCAGGAGTTCAAGACCAGCCTGGACAATATGGCAAAACCCCATCTCTACTAAAAATACAAAAATTAGGCAGGTGTGATGGTGCATGCCTGTAATCCCAGCTACATGGGAGGCTGAGGCAGGAGAATCACTTGAACCCGGGAGATGGAGGTTGCAGTGAGCCGAGATCACGCTACTGCACTCTAGCCTGGGAAACACAGCGAGACTCTGTCTCCAAAAAAAAAAAAATAATAACCACCACCAAAAAAACAGATTTTAAAAAAAGAAACTTTGAGGGCAAAACAAAAAGTGTCTGCAGGCTATATTTGGCCCCGGTACTCCCCTTTTTGTCTAGAGTAACGTAATTTGCAGTCATTTGTAAAAATCACAAGAATGGCTATAAGAGAAAACCTACTACATGATGCTGTTTTGGTGAAAATTGGTATGCTTTTTACCATTGAAACAGTTACCTTTTTCATATATCTGCTTCTCTATTTATAACCACCTCTCTAGTCTACCCTACTGTATCCACTCGCCTGGACTATTGTAGTATCTGCCATCTCCACCAAGCAATCAGAGGCAACTTCTAAAAAACAGAAATCAGATCAAGGGCTGGGTGTGGTGGCTCATGCCTATAATCCCAGCACTTTGGGATACTGAGGTGGGAGGATCACTTGAGCCCAGGAGTTCCAGACCAGCCTGGGCAACACAGCAAGACCCCAGTCTGTACAAAAAATAAATTAGCCCGGTGTCGTGCGTGCCTGTAATCCCAGCTACTTGGGAGGCAGAGGTGGGAGGATCACTTGAGCCAAGGAGGCCGAAGATGCAGTGAGCCGTGATCATGACACTGCACACCAGCCTGGGCAATAGAGTGAGACTCTGTCTCTAAAATTAAACAACAACAAGAAAAACACATACCCTCCCTTAAATCTGATCATGTCATTTCTAAAAGAAAGCTAAACTCTGGCTGGGCGCGGTGGGATTTATGCCTGTAAATCCCAGCACTTTGAGAGGCTGAGGCAGGCAGAACACCTGAGGTCAGGAGTTTGAGACCAGCATGGCCAACATGGTGAAACCCCATCTCTACTAAATACAAAAATTAGCCGGGCATGGCGGCATGCACCTGTAATCCCAGCTACTTGGGAGGCTGAGGCAGGAGAATTACTTGAACCCTGGGAGGTGGAGGTTACAGTGAGCCAAGTTCGTGCCACTGCACTCCAGCCTGGGCAACACAGTGAGACTCTGTCTCCAAAAAAATAATAATAAAATTTAAAAGAATTGAGTGGACCAGGTCCCGTGACTCACCCCTGTAATCCCAGCACTTTGGGAGTCCAAGGTGGGAGGATCACTTGAACTGAGGAGTTTGAGACCAGCCTGGGCAACAGGGTGAAACTCTGTCTCTACAAAAAATACAAAAATTAGCTGGGCGTGGTGGTGCATGCCTATAGTCCCAGCTACTTGGGAGACTGAGGTGGATCACTTGAGGCCAGAAGGTCGAGGAGGCAGTGAGCTATAATTGTGCCACTGTACTCCAGGCTGGGCAACAGAGCAAGACCCTGTCTGTAAAAAAAGACACAAGTGTGAAGATTGTAGGCTTGGGCTTGACCAAGTGCAACAAGCAGCCATGTCACATCCTGGGGGTGGGGAGTGGGGTGTCTGTCTTCTTGGCCTTGATATTTACCTCTGCTACTTTAAACTCCCCTGCAGGTTTTAGAGTTTTTGTTCATTTGTGAAAAAACACTAACTTACCTGATTTGAAGGTTTAATTTTTGTGGCTTTCTGGTAAAGGGAGGTGCAACAGGAAATAGAATCTGAAGGAATAAGGGGGACAGCCCCACGCCTTTTTTTTTTTTTTTTTCTTTTTCTTCAGAACATGCTTTACCCTCGCTTGAGGCCAGGAGCTTGAGAAGCCTGGGCAACATAGTGAGACACCATCACTACAAAACATTAAAAATTAGTTGAATGTAGTGGTGCACGCCTGTAGTCCCAGCTACTTGGGAGGCTGAGGTGGGAGGATCACCTGTGCCTGGGAGTTCAAGGCTACAGTGAGCTATGATCCCACCACTGCTCTCCAGCATGGGTGACAGAGTGAGACTAAAAAGAAAAAGCCATACCCATCCTCTTCATTGCAGGAATGTTAGAATCTGTTTCACGAGTAATGAGGCCTAAAGAACTCCATTTTCCAAATTTGTTTAGGGAGCCCCTCCCCCCTAGATCTCTGGTTTGTAGGGCAGTGAGGCATTTTAAGGAGGTTAATACCTCTTTAGGATGAAAGATGATTAAATGAGAAAATGATGCAGACAGTTGTATACTGAGAATGGTTATGATTTTAAAATACTATTTGCAAGCAAGCCTTAATCTCCTGGAGTTGTTAGCATCCTTCTTATTTATACAGAATCTGAAATACAAGGCAGTTAAATGGAATCAATACCAAATACTAAATTTAGTAAAAGCAAGATTAAAAATGGTACTGTGAATCTGCTATAATTTAACAAGTCATGCCTACAACTTTTCAGTTATATGGCCTGTGGGAAGAATCAAGTGTTTCTTAGTCCTAGATCATATATATATAATTATTATTATTTTTTTGAGACGGAGTTTCGCTCTTGTTGCTCAGGCTGGAGTGCAGTGGTGTGATTTCGGATCACTGCAACCTCCACTTCCCAGGTTCAAGCGATTCTCCTGCCTCAGCCTCCTGAGTAGCTGGGATTACAGGTGCCTGGTACCACTTCCAGCTAATTATTGTATTTTTAGTAGAGACGGGGCTTCACCATGTTGGCCAGGCTGGTCTTGAACTCCTGACCTCAGGCGATCCACCCGCCTCGGCCTCCCAAGGTGCTGGGATTACAGGTGTAAGCCACTGCACCTGGCCGATTTTTTTTTTCTTTTCTCTTTTTCTTTCTCTTTTTTTTTTTTTTTTTTTTTGAGAAAGCGTCTTCCTCTGTCATCCAGGCTGGAGTGCAGTGGTGTGATCATAGCTCACTACAGCCTCCAGCTCCTGGACTCAAGCCATCCTCCCACTTCAGCCTTCTGAGTAGCTGGGGCTACAGGCATGTACCACCATGCCTGGCTGATTTTTTCATTTTTTGTCTAGACGGGGTCTCACTATGTTGCCCAGGGTGGTCTCGAACTCCTGGCCTCAACTAATCCTCCTGCCTCAGCCTCCCAAAGTGCTGAGATTACAAGTGTGAGCCATCATACCTGGCCCTGCTTAGTCTTTTGTTTTTGTCTTTTATGTCTTTTTATGTTGGACTTTTGGGTTGCTTTCACTTTTTGGCTATTGTGAATAATGTTACTATGAACATTTGCATGTAAGCTTTGTGTGGACATCGGTTTTTATTTCTCTTGGTGGTATACTTAGAGCAGAATTGCTGGATCATATGTAACTCCTCTAACCATTTCAAAAAGATCACTTTTTTTTTGAGACAGAGTCTCGCTCTGTCACCCAGGCTGGAGTGCAATGGCGCGATCTCGGCTCACTGCAACTTCTGACTTCCGGGTTCAAGTGATTCTCCTGCCTCCCGAGTAGCTGGGATTACAGGTGCCTACCACCATGCCCAACTAATGTTTGTATTTTTAGTAGAGTCGGGGTTTTGCCATGTTAGCTGGGCTGGTCTCGAGCTCCTGGGCTCTAGATCCACCTGCCTCGGCCTCCCAAAGTGCTGGGATTACAGGTGTGAGCCACCGCACCCAGCCTAGACACTGTTTCTATAAGACAGAAAGAGAGAGAGAAAGAGAAAGTAAGAAACAAAGAAAAAGAAAAAAGAAAGGAAAGAAAATAAAGGAAGCTTTAAGAAGAGACTGTCTGCTTGGTATACCAACCTAATACCAGCACCTAGAACAGCACCTGGCACCTGGCTTAGGGTAGGGGCTTAGTGAGTAAATTGCTCATTGAATGTGTGGCAGAAAATCTTTAGAATCTTGAATCAAAGGTTTTCAGCACTTGCAATTTTTTTTTTTGAGATGGAGTCTTGTTCTTGTCGCCCAGGCTGGAGTGCAATGGTATGATCTTGGCTCACTGCAGCCTCCACTTCTCGGGTTCAAGTGATTCTCCTGCCTCAGCCTCCCAAGCAACTGGGATTACAGGTGCCCACCACCATGCCTGGGTAATGTTTGTGTTTTTAGTAGAGACAGGGTTTCACCATGATGGCCAGGCTGGTCTTGAACCCCTGACCTCAGGTGATCTACCCACCTTGGCCTCCCAAAGTGCTGGGATTACAGGGGTGAGCCACTGCGCCTGGCCAGCACTCATAATTTTTTTTTTTTTTTTTTTGACAGAGTCTTGCTCTGTGGCCCAGGCTAGAGTGCGGTGGCGCGATCTCAGCTCACTGCAAGCTGCACCTCCTGGGTTCATGCCATTCCCCTGCCTCAGCCTCCCGAGTAGCTGGGACTATAGGCTCCCACCACCACACCTGGCTAATTTTTTGAATTTTTTTTTTTTTTCTTAGAGACAGGGTTTCACCGTGTTAGCCAGGATGACAGCGCTCATAATTTTTTTTTTTTTTTTGAGATGGAGTCTCACTCTGTCGCCCAGGCTGGAGTGCAGTGGCGCCATCTCGGCTCACTGCAAGCTCCGCCTCCTGGGTTCACGCCATTCTCCTGCCTCAGCCTCCCGAGTGGCTGGGACTATAGGTGCCCGCCACCACGCCCGGCTAATTTTTTGTATTTTTAGTAGAGACAGGGTTTCACCGTGTTAGCCAGGATGGTCTCGATCTCCTGACCTCATGATCCGCCCGCCTCGGCCTCCCAAAGTGCTGGGAATAATCCCACCACGCCCAGCCAGCACTCATAATTTTTTAAGTCATTGTCAACCTGCCCTCCTTTGAGTCTGTTATTCTGAATTCCCTCCCTGGCAATGTTGGGGAAGCTGTGGGTGGTCCGTATTTGCCCTTCAGCCGACTCCAGGTGCAGCACGGCCTCCGTGCTTCAGCCGACTCCAGGTACGGCACGGCCTCTGCCCTTCCACTGAAGTGTACTTACCCATGTTGGGGCTGTGTCTGTACACACATGCAGTGGTCGCTTCTCCGTCCTCCACCGCACCAACCCTTTCAGCAGCGTTTTGTCCTTCCCTGAAACACTTTTAGTCATGATGATGATAGTAGCTGCTGTTGATTCTGATCAACAGCAGCTGGGATGCCCTTAGGATGCTAGTCAGAGAAGACTAGTCAGAGAAGATTCTGGCTGCTTCTCATACATCGAATCTTCACAGAATCCTGGGAGGGGCTGGGCGCAGTGGCTCATGCCTTTAATCTCAGCACTTTGGGAGGCCGAGGCGGGCGGATCACCTGAGGTCAGGAGTTTGAGACCAGCCTGGTCAACATGGAGAAACCCCATCTCTACTAAAAATACAAAAATTAGCTGGGCGTGGTGGTGCATGCCTGTAATCCCAGCTACTCAGGAGGCTGAGGCAGGAGAATTGCTTGAACCCAGGAGGTGGAGGTTGCAGTGAGCTTAGATCGTGCAGCTGCACTCCAGCCTGGGCGGCAGAGTGAGACTCATTCTCCCTGCGGAAAGTCAGTTGCCTGACCCCGAGCTGGCACCCGGCCTCTGCACAGTCTCCTTTTGTGATCGCACCTGTGAGCATCCAGGGGACCGGGAGGGGGAGACAGGGCAGTGGTTAAGAGAGGGGTACGGCTGGGCACAGTGGCTCTTGCCTGTAATCCCAGCACTTTGGGAGGCTGAGGTGGGTGGATCATGAGGTCAGGAGATCGAGACCACGGTGAAACCGTCTCTACTAAGAATACAAAACATTACCCAGGCGTGGTGGCGGGCACCTGTAGTTCCAGCTACTCGGGAGGCTGAGACGGCGGAATGGCGTGAACCTGGGAGGCGGAGCTTGCAGTGAGCTGAGATCGCTCCACTGCACTCCAGCCTGGGTGACAGAGCGAGACTCCGTCTCAAAAAAAAACAAGCAAAAAAAGAGGGGCACACAGCTGGTTTTATAGGGACAGGTGATTTATTTTTTGTGGAGATGGGGTCTTGCTATGTTGCCTAGACTGGTCTCAAACTCCTAGGCTCAAACGATCCTCCCACTCGGCCTCCTGAGTAGCTGGGACCACAGGTGTGTGCACCACACCCAGCTAATTTTTTAATTTTTTGTAGAGATGGGGGTCTTGCTGTGTTGCCCAGGCTAGTCTCCAGCTCCTAGGCTCAAGTGATCTCCCCACCTCGGCCTCCCAAAGTCCTGGGATTACAGGTGTGAGCCACCACACCTGGCCATCAGGTGTGATTTAGACGTGCCAAGTGGCGAGTAGCAGGAACTCAGTGATGTTAGTGTGCTCCTTGTGATCATGATTCAGCTTAATTTAGAAGTGGTGTGGTCATTCCTGTTTCTCCTCCTCTAGGCTGTGTGGAAATCCGGGGGTTGGTTTCTGCTACCTCCGGTCTGATCATTTGGGCCATGAGCACAGTGAGTTAAGGTGTGCTAGCGTTCACACCTGAGGGGTGTGGAGCTGGCCCATCTGGGAGCGTGTGTGAGCTCTCCTTGCTTGCAGCAGTCCCTCAAGGCCCACCGCGACCCTGCTGGTTTTAGCTGTGTCTTCTCCGCTTTGGGACTAGCCTTGCCAGACCTCTTTCAGAAACATTGGGGCCAAGATATTTTTAGTTTACAAAGCAACAGCACCGTCATGCCCTGGAGGCCAGGAATAGCTTGGGTTAGGGAAGGTGAGGGTACAGGCACTCATGAGGGCAGCAGCTAAGTAGGTCAGGCCATTGTTGTCCGGCAGGTCAGCTGGGCAGGGATCTGCGAGGAAGGTGACCGCTCCTGTTGTGGTGAGGATCGGGTATACCTGGACAGCCTCGTTTCCCCTGGCACGGCGCCCCTGTGACCTCCCTGGCTTTGTGTTCAGCGTTTGTCATCTTTGGTGGGAGGCAGAGGGAGGTATAGGCTGCAAGATTTACCCTCTGGAACCCAGGGCCACACTTTATTTTTCCTGAACCATGCTTTCTTGAAGACTCCTTCCATCATTCTGGTGGTCTCAGCTTTGGTAGCTACCTTTGTTTGTAATACCATCATTTACATTGTTTTTTAAATTTTGTAGAATTAACATGGCATGAGGAGGCCAAAAAGAGCTGATTTTGTATACACTTAGGCATACTTTATCTGGTACAATATATCTCTAGCATACTGAGAAAAAACTATGAAAAAACTCATAAATGACTTAAATATGCCTAGAAATTATTTAGAAGTTATTTGTGGCCCTCAGAATACAGGTAATATGTATAACAGTCTAATACCAGAAGAGGTTAGTTGAGGGCTCTGAGCCAAAATGTTTTTGATAACCTACTGAAGTCTTTTTGTGGCTGGGCATGGTGGCTCACGCCTGTAATCGCAGTGCTTTGGGAGGCTGAGGCAGGTGGATCACCTGAGGTCAGGAGTTCAAGAGCAGCCTGGCCAACATGGTGAAACTGTCTCTACTGAAAATACAAAAATTAGCTGGGCGTGGCAGCTGGCGCCTGTAGTCCCAGCTACTTGGGAGGGTGAGGCAGGAGAATTGCTTGAACCTGGGAGGCGGAGGTTGCAGTGAGCCAAGATTGCACCACTGCACTCCAGCCTGGGTGACAGAGCAAGACTCTGTGTCTAAATAAATAAATAACGTATTGAAATCTTTTTGATGAGAGAATTAAATAGTTTATTACTGAATACTAAAGTACTAGAAGAACTTCAGGGGACAATTTATTCTATCATGATTGAATACATGTTTACCTTATTAAATGAATTTTTTTATGTTTCTGAGTTATAAAATAAGTGATTACTAATGGTACCTTATACTGCATTAGTTTGCTAAGGAAAATGAAAAAAAATAATGGTACTGTATTTAAAGTACTTTAACACAATTCTAGAAATGTTTCACCTGTCTGAACAATGCTAAATCCTTGTACAAGGACTTACTAAAAATGGTTAGAAACTTAATTTTTCTGAGCACTGTCCCATATTATATGACCCGTTTTTCTTGAGAATTAAAATACTGTGCGGGCGTAGTGGCTCACGCCTGTAATCCCAGCACTTTGGGAGGCTGAGGCGGGTAGATCACCTGAGGTCAGGAGTTAGAGACCAGCCTGGCCATCATGGTAAAACCCCATATCTACTCAAAATATAAAATTAATGGGCTGGCAAGGCTAGTCCCAAAGAGGAGAAGACACAGCTAAAACCAGCAGAGCCATGGTGGCATACACCTGTAGTCTCAGCTACTTGGGAGGCTGAAACAGGAGAGTCGCTTGAGCACGGGAAGCAGAGGCTGCAGTGAGCTGAGATTGCGCCACTGCACTCCAGCCTGGGCGAGACAGAGAGAGACTCTTGTCTCAAAAAAAAAAAAAGAATTAAAATACCTATTTCAATATATATTGAACTATATTTAGGAATCCTTCCGTTTAAGGATAATGTTCATACTTAGCACATTTTCATCAGCAAAATAAATGTAAGGTTTGAAAGAATATGGCCAGGCATGGTGGCTCACGCCTGTAATTCCAGCACTTTGGGAGGCTGAGGTGGGTGGATCACTTGAGCCCAGGAGTTCAAGACCAGCCTAGGACATGGCAAAACATTGTCTCTACAAAAAATACAAAAAATTAGCTGGATGTGGTGGCACACACCTGTGGTTCCAGCTGCTTGGGAGGCTAAGGTGAGGTGATGACCCAAGCTTGAGGAAGTCGAGGCTGCAGTGAGCCGTGACTGTTGCATTGCACTCCAGCTTTTTTTTTTTTTTTTTTTTTTTTTGACAAAGTCTTGCTCTGTCTCTCAGGCTGGAGTACAGTGGTGCCATCTTGGCTCACGGCAGCCTCTGCTTCCTGGGCTCAAGTGATTCTCGTGTCTCAGCCTCCTGAATAATAGCGGGGATTATAGGCATGTGCAACCATACCCAGCTAATTTTTGTATTTTTAGTAGAGATAGGGTTTCCCTTTGTTGGCCAGGCTGGTCTCAAACTCCTGACCTCAAGAGATCTGCCCGCCATGGCCTCCCAAAGTGTTGGGATTACAGGCATGAGCCACCGTGCCTGGCCTGTATTCTTTTATGTGGTTCATATATATACAGTTTTTTCTTTTTTGAGTCACGGTCTTGCTGTAATTGTGCAGGCTGGAGTATAGTGGTGTGATCACAGCTTACTGCAGCCTTGAGCTTCTAGGCTCAAGCAATCCTCTCCCACCTCAGCCTCTCAAGTGACTGGGACTACAGGTGTGCACCACCACCCCCAGCTAATCTTTTAATTTTTTTTTTTTTTTGAGGCAAAATCTCACTCTGTTGCCCAGGCTGGAGTGCAGTGGTGCTATCTTGGCTCACTGTAACCTCCGTCTCCCAGGTTCAAACGATTGTCCTGCCTCAGCCTCCTGAGTAGCTGGGACCACAGGTGTGCACCACCATGCCCCGTTAATTTTTGTATTTTTAGTAGAGACGGGGTTTCACCGTGTTGACCAGGCTGATCTCGAACTCCTGTCCTCAAGTGATCCATCCGTCTTGGCCTCCCAGAGTGCTGGATTACAGGTGTGAGCCACTGCTCCCGGCCACTCTTTTAAAATTTTTTTGTAGAGACAGGGTCTTGTTGTGTTGCCCAGGCTGGTCTCACACCCCTGGGCTCAAGCCATCCTTCTGTCTGTGCCCCCCAAAGTGTTAGGATGACAGGGCTGAGCCACTGCACCTGGCCTGGTTCAAATATATTTTAGTGAATTGTATAGAATAATGGTCACACTTCTATCAGTAAAAACTTTTCAGCATGTCCCACAAGATATATATAAGTATTCATAAAGTGTATATTTTGCTCACTCAGAATATGATACATATTATAAAACATAGAAAATGTTAAAAGGGAGAAGAAAGAAGAATGAACTAAACCAAGACATTCTAATATTTTCTCCCATATTAATAATGGCTAGGCTGGGCACGGAGGCCCACACCTGTAGTCCCAACACTTTGGCAGGCTGAGGCGGGCAGATCACCTGAGGTCAGGACATCAAGACCAGCCTGGCCAACATAGCGAAACCCCATCTCTACTAAAAATACAAAAACTAAAATTAGCCAGGCCTGGTGGCGGGCGCTTGTAATCGCAGCTACTCAGGAGGTTGAGGCAGGAGAATCGCTTGAACCCAGGAGACAGAGGTTGTAGTGAGCCGAGATTGTGCCATTGCCCTCCAGCCTGGGCAACAAGAGGGAGACTCCATTAAAAAAAAAAAAAAAATAGCTGGGCATGGTGGTGGGTTCCTGTAATCCCAGCAACTTGGGAGGCTGACGCAGCAGAATCGCTTGAACCCAGGAGGCGGAGGTTGCAGTGAGCTGAGATTGCACCACTACGGTCCAGCCTGGGTGACAGAGTGAGACTCTGTCTCAAAAAATAACCACTGGCTGGGTGTGGTGGCTCACACCTGTAATCCCACCACTTTGGGAGGCCAAGGCGGGTGGATCACCTGAGGTCGGGAGTTTGAGACCAGCCTGACCAACATGAAGAAACCTGTCTCTATTAAAAATACAAAATTAGCCAGGCATGGTGGCACATGCCTATAATCCCAGCTACTCAGGAGGCTGAGGCAGGAGAATCACCTGAACCCCGGAGGTGGAGGTTGCAGTGAGTTGAGATTGTGCCATTGTACTCCAGCCTGGGTAACAAGAGTGAAACTCCGTTTCAAAATAACTAACTAACTATCCAGGCTGGGCGTGGTGGCTCACGCCTGTAATCCCAGCACTTTGGGAGGCCAAGGCAGGTGGATTGCCTGAGCTCAGGAGTTTGAGACCAGCCTGGGCAACTCGTGGAACCCCGTCGCTACCAAAATATAAAAAAATTAGCTGGGCGTGGCCGTGTGCACCTCTAGTCCCAGCTACTTGGGAGGCTGAGGCAGGAGAATTGTTGAACCCAGGAGGCAGAGTTTGCAGTAAGCTGTGATCCCGCCACTGCACTCTAGTCTGGGTGACAGAGCGAGACTCCATCTCTTTTTTTTTTTGAGACAGAGCCTCTGGGACTCAAGCTGTTCTCCCGCCTCACCCTCCCGAGTAGCAGGGACTACACGCATGCTACACCATGCCCAGCTAATTTTTGTATTTTTAGTAGAGATGGGGTTTTACCATGTTGTTAGGCTGGTCTTGAACTCCTGACCTCAGGTGATCCACCCATCTAGGCCTCCCAAAGTGCTGGGATTACAGGTGTGACCCAGTGCGCCCAGCCAGTCAACAACTTTAAAAAAATACTTTAGCTGGGTACGGTGGTACACACCTGTAATCCCAGCTACTCGGGAGGCTGACGTGGGAGGATCACTTAAGAGACCAGGAGTTCTGCTGGGTGCGGTGGCTCACGCTTGTAATCCCAGCACTTTGGGAGGCCAAGGTGGGCGGATCACGAGGTCAGGAGATTGATTCCATCCTGGCTAACATGGTGAAACCCCATCTCTACTAAAAATACGAAAAATTAGCTGGGCGTGGTGGCGGGTACCTGTAGTCCCAGCTACTTGGGAGGCTGAGGCAGGAGAATGGTGTGAACCCCGGAGGTGGAGCTTTTAGTGAGCTGAGATAGCGCCAGTGCGCTCCAGCCTGGGCAAAAAAAGAGCAAGACTCTGTCTCAAAAAAAAAAAAAAAAAGGCCAGGAGTTCGAGACCACTCCAGGCAACATGGGGAGACCCTGTCTCTATTAAAAAAAAAAAAAAGACACTTGTTCTTCAAGTCACCTACTTGGATCTCTTCGAAGTGCACTTTGCTTTCTCACTCTAGAGCTTTTAATAAAATACCGTTCTTGCTCTGAAAAAAAAAAAATTTGCCAGGTGTGGTGGTGCCTGCCTGTAGTCCCAGTGACACAGGAGGCTGAATTAGGAGGATTGCTTGAGCCCAGAAGTTAAAGGCTGCAGTGAGCTGTGATCACGCCATTGTCCTCCAGCCTGGGTGGCAGAGTGAGACCTCGTCTCAAAAACAGCAACAGCAACAATATGAAACTTTAGTCTGTCCCTCCTTATGATCACAGCCTTCTTTCTTTCTTTTTCCTGCTCTATGGAACAGCCTCCTAACTAGTGTGTCTATTCTGAATCATTTGCAGTCTGTCCATCACAGTGTAGCCAGAATAATTCATCTGAAATGCAAATACAGCCATCCTGTCCTTGTTGAAGCTTCTCGGCTGGCTCCAATCACCGGCTCCCTGTGACATGGCCCGGGGTCTCTTTCTCTAAACTCTCCCTGCTTTCTCCTTCAGCCTCTAATAATAATTGCATCCTTCATTTTCTCCCCAGTGTTTTTTTTTTTTTTTTTTTTTTTTTTGATTTTTTAATTTGAGATGGAGTCTTGCTTTGTCGCCAGGCTGGAGTGCAGTGGTGGGATCTCGGCTCACTGCAACCTCTGCCTCCCGGGTTCACCCAATTCTCTCGCTTCAGCCTCCCTGGTAGCTGGGATTACAGGCACCTGCCAGCACGTCTGGCTGTTTTCTATTTTTAATAGAGACAGGGTTTCACCATGTTGACCATGCTTGTCTCGAACTCCTGACCTTATGATTTGTCCGCCTTGGCCTCCCAAAGTGCTGGGATTACAGGCATGAGCCACTGGGCCTGGCCAAAATTTATAACAAATCTTAATGCGGTTATACATCCATTTAGCTTTAAGAGTCTCCTAGTTCCATAAGATTAGAGAAACAGCAGTTTCCTACCTGCCATTTCTCCATCCCCGTCAGCCATTTTCAGCTGTAGCTGATCCTCTCAGTGTTGCTGCTTTTTAATTTTTATTTTTATTTTTTGAGACAGGGTCTGACTCCATTGCCCAGGTCGGAGGGCAGAGTGACTCGATCTCAGCTCACTGCAACCTCTGCCTCCCAGGCTCAAGCAATCCTCCCACATCAGCCTCCTGAGAATCTGGGACTATAGCTGCTGAGTTTACAAGCGTGAGCCACCACACCTGGCTGAGGGTGGTGGTGTTTTTTAAGTGAACACATCATGTGTCAAAATTACATTTAACTTGTCAATTAATAAGGGAACTAATATGATGTTACAACCAGTTTAAAGGAAAATTCAAACAACACTCGAAAGTAAATTTACAGATAGATGCAAAGCTGGTCAGTATCCATAGGGCAGTAATCAGTACATTCCATGAGACTAATTTAATTAGTTTAATTAAACTAATTAGACTATTTTCTTTGGACAGGAACTTTTTTGCCTTACTCTTAAGGTTTTGGGCAAATGACAGAGTTGTAAAGCAGCTCAGAGACAATGAAGGTGCTGGTCGCTATAAAATTACATAACCTGAAGGATGCACTAGGTAGCATGCCCAGTCATCTTATTTTTTGTTCATTTCAAAGCCTTTTCGCAATTTTTTTTTTTTTTTCCGTGAGATGGAGTCTAGCTCTGTCGCCCAGGCTGGAGTGCAGTGGCATGATCTCGGCTCACAGCTACTTCCACCTCCTGGGTTCAAGCGATTCTCCCACCTCAGCCTCCCGACTAGCTGGGATTACAGACACCTGCCATCACACCTGGCTAATTTCACCTGGCCAACATGGTGAACCCTCATCTCTACTAAAAATACAAAAAACAAATTAGCTGGGCATGGTGGCAGGCACCTGTAATCCCAGCTACTCAAAAGGCTAAGGCAGGAGAATCGCTCGAACCTGAGAGGTGGTGGTTGCAGTGAGCCGAGATCGTGCCATTGCACTCCAGCCTAGGCAACAAGAGCGAAACTCCATCTCAAAAAAAAAAAAAAAGCCTCTATTATTTGCTAATTTGAGGGTGGGGAACTAAGCCCACGAAATGTTCTCCACTAGGCCGGGCGTGGTGGCTCACGCCTGTAATCCCAGTACTTTGGGAGGCCAAGGCGAGTGGATCATGAGGTCAGGAGATGGAGACCATCCCAGCTAACTTGGTGAAACCTTGTCTCTACTAAAAATACAAAAAATTAGCGGGCTGGGTGGCACGAAACTGGTCGCCCAGCGTGGGCGACAGAGCAAGACTCTGTCTCAAAAAAACAAAAACCATAATACGGCTGGGCATGGTGGCTCACACCTGTAATCCCAGCACTTTGGGACGCTGAGGTGGGTGGATCACCTGAGGTCAGGAGTTCAAAACCAGCCTTACCAATATGGTGAAACCCTGTACTGGAGACTGTCATAAAGATCTTAGTGTTTGTTAGGAAATATTTGATGGGTGTAGATGCTCTTAAGACCCATGCGTCTTCATTTTAGAACTTTAATTTGATTCCCTTTCCTAGGTTCATATTGAGATCCATTGAAGGCCCTCCCAGACTGACGAAGGCGTGACCTCAGGCCCACCGCATCCAAGAACACGAAGCATGAGGGACAGAAGAGGGCCCCTCGGCACCTGCCTGGCACAAGTGCAGCAGGCCGGAGGAGGTGACTCGGACAAACGATCATGCAGCCTTAAGAAAAGAATGCCGGAGGGCCCTTGGCCTGCAGATGCACCCTCCTGGATGAATAAGCCTGTGGTTGATGGAAATTCACAGAGTGAGGCATTATCACTGGAAATGAGAAAGGATCCGAGCAGGGCTGGCCTCTGGCTTCACAGTGGCGGCCCAGTGCTTCCATATGTGAGAGAATCAGTAAGAAGAAATCCAGCCTCAGCAGCCACTCCGAGCACAGCCGTGGGTTTGTTCCCTGCTCCAACAGAGTGTTTTGCTCTGGTGTCCTGCAGTGGTGTTGAAGCTCTGGGGCGGCGAGACTGGCTGGGAGGAGGGCCCAGGGCCACTGACGGCCACAGAGGACAGTGCCCCAAAGGAGAGCCTCGGGTGTCACGACTGCCACGCCATCAAAAACTGCCGGAAATGGGAAGTTTTCAGGAAGACCTACCAAGTGCTTTTCCCAAGGGTCTGGGCTCTGAGTTGGAACCCGCTTGCCTGCACTCCGTCCTGTCTGCAACACTGCACGTGTATCCCGAAGTGCTCCTGAGTGAGGAGACAAAACTCATTTTCCTTGACCGTTTAAAGCCCGTGTTTTCAAAGCAAACAATAGAATTCAAGAAAATGCTTAAAAGCACCTCAGATGGTCTGCAGATAACACTGGGGTTACTGGCTCTGCAACCTTTTGAATTAGCAAATACTTTATGCCATAGTTAAGGTACAAGCAGAACAATACCAATAGATTAATTTTAAGAGTTGTCTTAGAATGATTTCTTTCGCATTAAGTCTGGATGCAAACTGTGCAGCCCTTAGGTTCCTGCCGTGGTTTTGTACGACCTGGCAGACTTAAAGTAAATTGAGTTTAAATTCAAAGCTGGTTGATGCGGAAGGAACTTTTTTGGCATGTGTTAAATTGTGCTTTAAAAGACATATAAAGAATTGGGAAACATTTCAGGAGACGATCATAGCCTGTATAAATACCAGATTAGAACATACGGATTTACCATGAAGTTCTGTCTTCAGCATCCATTCTAAAGGGCTCCTGTCCCAAATCCTGTGTGTCCTTTTGACTTGTCTGATCACCCAATGGAAGTGGATACTTGTAAAGTCTACACCACTGTACTTGGCGTTAAATCTTGCTGAATTCGTGGTAAGCTGTTATCATGTCTACATTTTGTAGAATGATTTTGGTCTGCAGCAAAATTCGATTTCACTTCTCACACCCCTTTCCTTCCACTTGAAATGCAATTTAGACAGAGGCCCTGTGGTGAAAGTTGCAATATTAAGTTTCCCTTTAGAAGATCCCTTCTCAAACTCAGAACCCTAGCAGTGTTACCTTAAACAAAAATGAGCTCGAGAAAAAAGTAGCTCAGTTACAGAGAAGCAAATCGAGTTATTTCCCACATAAAAAGTTTCCCAGATTCTAAGAATTGCAGTATCCTGTACCCTAAAATTTTTCAAGGTGAATCCTGTTGTCGTCTGTTGATAACTAATAAAGGTCATTTAAGGACATAAGTTTTTAAAGACTCCGAAAGTGAGACTTAAACATTTTCGGAATTATCGATTGCATATATCAGTTTATGTTGTGTGCTGAATTACTACGCCATGTGCTATTTTAGTGTTTGGGGAAAATGAAAAATAAAATTTGTTCTTTAGCTTAATAAATATGTCTTATTTTTTATGTGTGGTCTTGGTTCTTCTTGTGTTTTTATTAATGCCGTTGTCGTCCTGATAGTTTTTATTATTTGAGACAGGGTCTTGCTCTGTCGCTCAGGCTGGAGTGCAGTGGAGTGATCATAGCTTACTATAAACTTGAACTCCTGGGCTCTAGCAATCCTCCCACCTCAGCCCCCTAAGTTGCCAGGACAACAGTTGCATGCCACTGTGGACAGCTAAATTTTTTTTTTTTTTTTTTTTTTGAGATGGAGTTTCACTCTTGTTGCCCAGGCTGGAGTGGAATGGCCTGATCTCAGCTCACTGCAACCTCCACTTCCGGTGTTCAAGTAATTCTCCTGCCTCAGCCTCCCAAGTAGCTGGGATTACAGGCACCCACCACCACTCCCCGGCTAATTTTTGTATTTTTATTAGAGACAGGGTTCTGCCATGTTGGTCAGGCTGGTCTCGAACTCCTGACCTCAGGTGATCCACCTGCCTAGGCCTCCCAAAGTGCTGGGATTACAGGCATGAGCCACTGCATCCGACCCCCTAATACTTTTTTTTTTTTTTTTTGTGATGGAGTTTTCGCTTTTGTTGCCCAGGCTGGAGTGCAATGGCGCGACCTCGGCTCACCGCAGCTTCCGCCTCCTGAGTTCAAGTGATTCTCCTGCCTCAGCCTCCCGAGTAACTGGGATTACAGGCATGCGCCTCCACGCCCGGCTAATTTTGTATTTTTAGTAGAGACGGGGTTTCTCCATGTTGGTCAGGCTGGTCTCGAACTCTTGACCTCAGGTGATCCACCCGCCTCGGCCTCCCAAAGTGGTAGGATTACAGGCGTGAGCCACCGCGCCCGGCCTTTTTTTTTTTTTTTTTTTTTTCCAAACATCGAGGTAGGTTGCCGATGCACAAGATTAGAAGCAGAGCTTGAAAAACAATATAAGGCTAGACCTGAACTCAACTCTCTGCTCCCAGGAAACAATGAAGTCCTGCCTTGTGATCCTTTCGGTTGGCGCTCAGAGTCCCAAAGAAAAAGTCCTTACAAGGCAAACCATCTCCATCTAATCTAAGTGACACTGCCTTGGTGGCGCATTTAAAACCCTGCTGAACAGCCATGCCCTTTTGGTGTCACTGTGATTGCAAAATGAGATGATGACAGTTTTAAGTGTTTTAAAATAGAGACTGTTTTCTTGCCAAGCCCTCCTTTTACTTCTCTTTTTTTTTTTTTTTTTTTTTTTTGAGACAGTCTGGCTCTGTTGCTCAGGCTGGAGTGCAGTGGTGCGGTCTCCGCTCATTGCAAGCTGCGCCTCCCGGGTTCACGCCATTTTGCCTCAGCCTCCCGAGTAGCTGGGACTACAGGCACCCGCCACCATGCCCGGCTATTTTTTTTTTTTTTTTTTTTGTATTTTTAGTAAAGATGGGGTTTCACCGTGTTAGCCAGGATGGTCTCAATCTCCTGACCTCGTGATCTGCCCGCATCAGCCTCCCAAAGTGCTGGGATTACAGGCGTGAGCCACCGCTCCTGGCCTTTTCTTTTTTTGAGATGGAGTTTTGCTCTTGTTACCCAGGCTGGAGTGCAGTGATGCGATCTCGGCTCACTGCAACCTCTGCCTCCCGGGTTCAAGCGATTCTCCTGTCTCAGCCTCCCGAATAGGTGGAATTACAGGCATACACCACCATGCCCGGCTAATTTTGTATTTTTAGTAGAGACAGGGTTTCTCCATGTTGACCAGGCTGGTCTCGAACTCTCTACCTCAGGTGATCTGCCCACCTTGGCCTCCCAAAAGTGCTGGGATTACAGGCACGTGCCACCGCGCCTGGCCTTCCTTTTTTTAAAAAACGAAGTTTACTCCTTTGGGGTTGAACTTTCCATGCGCCACCAACTGTTTTATTTCCTTTGTTTTGTAGGTTGCAAGTATACAAATGTTCAACCAATTGCAAAAAGTACAGAATTCCCTATTAAGCATCCAGTGATATATTAATAAATTTTTTACAGTTTTTTTTTTTTTTTTTTTTTTTTTTGTAGAGACAAGGTCTCACTATGTTGCTTAGGCTGGTCTTGACTCCTGGCCTCAAGCAATCCTCCTGCCTCAGCTCCCAAAGTGCTAAGATTACAGGCATGAGCCACCACGCCCAGGCTGACATGCTTTCATATTGTGACATTAAAATATGGTGTGCATGCCGGGGGTTGTGGCTCACGCCTGTAGTCCCAGCACTTTGGGAGGCTGAGGTGGGTGGATCATCTGAGGTCGGGAGTTTGAGACAAGCCTGACCAACGTGGCGACACCCTGTCTCTAATAAAAATACAAAAATTAGCCGGGGCGTGGTGGTGGGTGCCTGTAATCCCAGCTACTTGCGAGGCTGAGGCAAGAGAATCACTCGAACCCGGGAGGCAAAGGTTGCAGTGAGCCGAGATCGTGCCATTGTTCTCCAGCCTGGGCAACAAGAGCAAAACTCTGTCTCAAAAACAAAACAAAACAAATCCTGCACTTTACATGCATTTTTCTTTTTCTTTCTTTCTTTTCTTTTGTTTTCTTTTTTTTTTGAGACGGAATCTTCTTGCTCTGTTGCCCAGGCTGGAGTGCACACGTGGCGTGATCTTGGCTCACCGCAGCCTCTGCCTTTTGGGTTCAAGCAATTATCCTGCCTCAGCCTACCAAGTAGCTGGGATTACAGGTGTATGCCACCACTCCCAGCTAATTTTTGTATTTTTAGTAGAGACGGGGTTTCACCATGTTGGCCAGGATGGTCTCGATCTCTTGACCTCATGATCCGCCCGCCTCGGGCTCCCAAAATGCTGGGATTACAGGCATTAGCCACCGTGCCTGGCTGAAAAAAATTTTAATACATTTACCTGAACAGTATGTATGAACTCAGAGATGGAAACTGCCAGTGAGTGGTAGAAGTTTTGAAACACACCCTGTTCAGTGGATAATATATTCAACATAAAAACTCAAAAGGAGAAGCCTAAGATTTGATTCTTATTAAATGAGTTTAATGGCTGCTCCTACTTGGCTCTCCTTTGTTTCCAGCATGTTCTCTCTCTTTTCTCCAAACATTTTATGTTTATTGAAACTTGATGGCTGGGCTTGGTGGCTCATGCCTGTAATCCCAGGACTTTGGGAGGCCTAGGCAGGAGGATTGCTTGAGTCCAGGAGTTGGAGACCAGCCTGGACAACATAGCAAGAACCCCATTTCTACAAAAAATTAAAAAATTAGCTGGGCATGGTGGCGCATGCCAATCATCCCAGCTACACAGACAGCTGAGGCAGGAGGATCGCTTGAGCCCAGGAGCTTGAGGCTGCAGTGAACTATGATCACACCACTGCACTCCAGCCTGGGTGACAGAGACTCAGTCTCAGGAAAATAAAAAATAATAAAAAATTAAAAACCATCATTAATCAGATAAATTTAAAAAAACATCTGACGGCTGGGCGCAGTGGTGCATGCCTGTAACCCCAGCACTTTGGGAGGCCGAGGTGGGTGGATCACCTGAAGTCAGGAGTTCGAGACCAGTGAAACCCCGTCTCTACTAAAAATGCAAAATTAGCCAGGTGTGGTGGTGCACGCCTGTAATTCCAGCCACTCAGGAGGCTGAGGCAGGAGAATCGCTTGAACTCAGGAGGCGGAGGTTGCAGTGAGCCGAGATCGTGCCATTGCACTCTAGCCTGGGCAATAGAGGAAGACTCTGTCTCAAAAAAAAAAAAAAAAATCTACTTTCATTTGCCCTTTAAGCCCTACAAACCATTCATTGAGAGCTGTAGTCTGTATGAGAAACATTTGGGAAAGATTTTCAAACGTGCTTGCTTAGGAATGGTAAACTTCGTAGGATAATTTTTTTTCTGCGATCAGTAGTCTTGCTTTATCAAGGTATATCAAGACTTTTAACAAAGTGTTTTGGTTGAGTTGGGAGGGCATGTTCCAGGTGGCCTGCTGTGTCTGAGAAGTCCTTGAGTGTGATGCTTATTTTTATTGCGTTTTGTTTTGTTTTGTTTTATTTTAGACAGGGTCTCGCTCTGTCACCCAGGCTGGAGTGCAGTGGCACAATCTCGGCTCACCGCAACCTCCGCCTCTCGGGTTCAAGGAATTCTCGTGCCTCAGCCTCCTGAGTAGCTGGGATTACAGGCGCCCCACCATGCCCAGTTAATTTTTGTATTTTTAGTAGAGATGGGGTTTCGCCATATTAACCAGGCTGGTCTTGAATTCCTGACCTCAAGTGATCCATCTGCCTTGGCCACCCAAAGTGCTGGGATTAGAGGTGTGAGCCACCTCACTCGGATATATATATATATATACTATTTTTATATCGAGATGGGGGTCTCGATACGTTGCCCGGGTTGCTGCTGCCTCAGCCTCCTAAAGTGTTGGGATTACAGGCATGAGTGCCACTCCGCCTGGCTTGCTTTTAGTTTTTTTTAAGGCAGTGGATTTAACCTGTTTTCTTTTTCCTTGTTTGCCTCCTAAGAGTTCTGATTCTGGGTGGTGCATAACTGGCTCACACCTGGAATCCCAGCCCTTTGGGAGGCAGAGGCAGGTGGATTACTTGAGCTCAGGAGCTCTAGGCCAGCCTGGGCAATATAGCAAGACCATCTCTACAAAAATACAAAAAATTAGCTGAATGTGGTGGCGTGCATCTGTAGTTCCAGCTACTCAGGAGATTGAGGAAGGATCACTTGGGCCTGGGAGATTGAGGCCGCGGTGAACTGTGATTGCCCCACTACACTCCTGCCTGGGTGACAGGAAGAGACCCTATGTCAAAAACACTCCCAAAAACCCCACAAAGAGTTCTGATTATGCTCTAAGAAAAAAAAAGATCAGTAATTTGAAGATTACTAAGTAGGCTCTGTTTTTTTTTTTTTTTTTTTTTTTTTTTTTCTGAGGCAGAGTCTCGCTCTGTCGCCCAGGCTGGAGTGCATGGCACAATCCCAGCTCACTGCAACCCCTGCATCCTGGGTTCAAGCGATTTTCCTGCCTCAGCCTCCTGAGTATCTGGGATTACAGGCGCCCGCTACCGTGCCCAGCTAATTTTTGTATTTTTAGTAGAGACAGGGTTTCACCATGTTGGTCAGGCTGGTCTTGAATTCCTGACCTCGTGATCTGCCCGCCTCAGCCTCCCAAAGTGATGGGATTTCAGGCACAAGTCACCGCACCCGGCCCTGTTTCTGTTTTTCAGAAAGGGTCTTGCTTCATTGCCCAGGTTGGAGTGCAGTGGTGCAATCATAGCTCACTGCAGCCTCCACCTCCTGGGTTCAAGTGATCCTCCTACCTCAGCCTCCTGAGTAGCTGGTACTACAGATATACACTGCCACACCCGGGTAATTTTTTAATTTTTTGTAGGAACGGGGTCTCACTGTGTTGCCCAGTCTGGTCTCCAACTCCTGAGCTCAAGCAATCTGCTTGCCTCAGCCTCCCAAAGTGCTGGGATTACAGGTGTCAGCCACCACACCCAGCCAGAAAGCACTATTTCTTTTCACACTCCCATATTCCAAGACTTATGACTCATGCTTGTTCAGGAAAACCTATTATGTGAGGGTGAGCTGAGAAAAGAGGGGAGTTTGGTTGATTTTAAATGCAGGTGCTTTGTTCCGTGTCTTAATTCATCTGGAAATTGAGAATGCGGCCGTAGGAGAACAGTGCTTTTTAGCTTTGCGTTGTGATGCCTTTGGGAAAGTGGGAGGAGTAGGTTAAGTCGCAGGCAGATTCATTGTTAAATAAATGTTCATGGTTTCCTACTGCACGGTGTAAAAGCAAGGTTTGGCAAATACGTGAATTTAAAAATGTTTAAGCATTTGGAATTTCCATTAAAATCAGCTTCTCCTGGCTGGGGAGGGTGGCCCACGCCTGTAGTCCCAGCATTTTGGGAGGCTGAGGTGGGAGGATCACTTGAGGCTAGGAGTTCCAGACCAGCCAGAGGAACATAGGGAGACCCCCATCTCTTAATTATAATTAACTAACTTATTCATTTATTTATTTATGAGACAGAGTTTCACTCTTGTCGCCCAAGCTGGAGTGCAGTGGCACGATCTCAGCTCACTGCAACCTCTGCCTCCTGGGTTTAAGAGATTCTCCTGCCTCAGCCTCCTGAGTAGCTGGGATGACAGGCATGCGCCACCACACCTGGCTAATTTTTTCGTATTTTTAATAGAGATGGGGTTTTACCATGTTGGCCAGGTTGGTCTTGAGCTCCTGACATCAAGTGATCCGCTCGCCTCGGCCTCCCAAAGTGCTGGGATTACAGGTGTGAGCCACCGTGCCCGGCCTAATAATGCTTATTTTTGAAGTGATACAGGCATATATATATATATATATAGTGTTTAAGTTGGGAGATGAGGTCGTGTGTCATTGGAGGATGCCAAATAATCACTTAGTTTAAGTGACCTTTATTCTGGGCAAATTTTAAGCTAGAATGCGAAATTCTCACCTCCCTCTGAAGGCGAAAGGCTGAAGCAGTCCGCACTGGATGGAACGCTGCTGCGGGACAGACTGTTTTGTGAATCTCATAGTAATTTATGTGGCTGCATAATAATTTGGTAGGAGTGGATGAGGTTGGGAAGAAAGCCCCGGGGCTGTGCCCGTGAGGTTCGCCTTGACCACAAGAGGGAGCCATGTGTTCACCTAGGGAGTGTGCTGTTTTGGGATGTTTTTATGGTTATTTTGTTTAGCCAAATTCTTAAGCAAAAATTAACATAAAAACGTCAGACTTAGTTCAGTATGGGTTATTAACACAAGTGTGTGTAATGTATCAAACCTTACAACAAGATCGTAACTATTTCCTTTTTTAAATTTAAAATTTTTTTGTAGAGATAAGTTCTCACTATGTTGTCCAGACTGGTCCCGAAATAACAGGCTCAAGCAGTCCTTCCACCTTGGCATCCCAAAGTGCTGGGATTACAGGTGTGAACAACTGTACCCCACCCAGCTGCAGCTCTTTATTTATTTGTTCACTTAATTTATTTTGAGATGGAGCTTCGCTCTTGTTGCCCAGGCTGAAGTGCAATGGCACGATCTCGGCTCACTGCAACCTCTGCCTCCCAGGTTCAAGCAAAATTCTCCTGCCTCAGCCTCCTGAGTAGCTGGGATTACAGGTGCCCACCACCATGCCTGGCTAATTTTTGTGTTTTTAGTAGAGATGGGGTTTCACCATGTTGGCCAGGCTGGTCTCGAACTCTTGACCTCAAGTGATCCGCCTGACTCGGCCTCCCAAAGTGCTGGGATTTCAGGCGTGAGCCACTGCACCCGGCCCAGTTGCAGCTCTTTAATTCAATACCCATAGGTGGTGCTTAAAGAAAGAAGATAAATGTGATAGAAAAGTAAAATGTGTTTTTGTGTTTATTTTTTATTTTGGTGCATGGCTTTCAGTAAGAAACCACATTTTCACACTGCACCAACATGAACAGTAGTTTTAGGGCCAGGCGTGGTGGCTCACGCCTGTAATCCCAACACTTTGGGAGGACAAGGTGGGAGGACTACTTGAGGCCAGGCATTCCAGATCAGCCTGGGCAACACAGTGAGACCCCATGTCTACCAAAAAGATAAATAAAATGATATAAAATAAGATAAAAATTTAAAAGAGCAGTAGTTTTCTTCAGAGTGGGCTGGTCAGAATTTTCACTTCTGCCAAGGATGTTCATAGGCTCCCAATGTTGGGAGCTTTTCTGGGCCCTTTCAGGTGGATGGGGCAGGGGCAGGGAGGACCTGTGCTGATTTGCGGGCCCACAGTGCGTTACTCCTCAGCCTGTTCCTTTGCATGAGAGCCTCTTAGAGGCCCTTACAGGGAAATCTGTGACACAGAACAAGTCCATTATGGCCGAGCATGGTGGCTCACGCTGGTAATCCCAACACCTTGGGAGGCCAAGGTGAGAGGATTGCTTGAACCTGGGAGGTTGAGGCTGCAATGAGCCATGATCATGCCACTGCCCTCCATCCTGCAAGGGAGAGCGAGACCCTATCTCAAGAAAAAAAAAAAAAAAGTCAATTTTTTACTATAGAAATCACAACTTTAAATTTCTTTTGTGGCTTGTAGTGAAACGTGCTTAAAATGTTGGAATCTACTAAAAAAGATTGAGAACTGCTATTGTATTGTTCTATAACATCAATAAATGATTGCTCTTTCTTTTCTTTTATTTATTTAATTTTTTTGAGATGGAGTCTCGCTCTGTTGCCCAGGCTGGGGTGCAGTGGCGAGATCCGGCTCACCACAACCTCCGCCTCCCAGGTTCATGCCTTTCTCCTGCCTAAGCCTCCCGAGTGGCTGGGATTACAGGCGCCCACCACCGCACCCAGCTAATTTTTTGTATTTTTAGTAGAGACAGGGTTTCACCATGTGCAGGATGGTCTCGATCTCTTGACCTCGTGATCTGCCTGCCTCGGCCTCGCAAAGTGCTGGGATAACAGGCGTGAGCCACCGTGCCTGGCTAATTTTTGTATTTTTAGTAGAGACGGGGTTTCACCATGTTGGAACAGACTGGTCTTGAAATGCTGACCTCAGGTGATCCTCCGGCCTCGGCCTCCCAAAGAGCTGGGATTACAGGCATGAGCCACTGCGCCCGGCCAGGTATAAGTATATTATAAAATCATATCTTTCTGTTATAAAAGCTCATATCTTTATGCACATAGTTCTCTCCCATATTCACTATTCTTCTAATATATGTTATTAAGAGATAAACTGACAATAGTGGCATAATTCCTAAGAATATTTCATCTGCAATCAGGCAACTGATGATCTTAACAGCTAATAGCAGCTATTCAATGAGCTCCCACCTCTAGGTGTGAACAGGTGGTGAAGCTGCTGGGTGTAATATTATCTCATCTTCAGAACAGTCCTGAAAAGCAGTCGTTTTCATTTTCCTGCTGAAGACATGGAGGTGAGGTCACTGCTCAGAACTGGCAGAGCTGGGAGTTGCTTGTTTGTTTTTTGAGACAGGGTCTCACTCTGTCACCCAGGTTGGAGTGCAGTGGCACCACCATTGCTCATTGCAGCCTCAAACTCCTGGGCTCAAGTGATCCTCCTGCCTCAGCCTCCTGAGTGGCTGGAACTACAGGCTTTTGCCACCATGCCTGGCTAATTTTTAATGTTTTTGGCAGAGATGGGAGTGTCTCACCATGTTGCCCAGGCTGGTCTCAACCTCTTGGTTGGCCTCAAGTGATCCTCTCACCTCGGCTTCCCAAAGTGCTGGGATTACAGGCATGAACCATCACACTCAGCTTACTGTCTTTTATTTATTATTATTATTTTTTGAGACAGAGATTTTCCTCTTGTCACCCAGGCTGGAGTGCAGTGGTGCGATCTTGGCTCGCTGCAACCTCCGCCTCCTGGGTTTAAGTGATTCTCCTGCCTCAGCCTCCCGAGTAGCTGGGACTACAGACGTGCACCACCGCACTCGGCTAATTTTTGTATTTTTAGTAGACATGGGGTTTCACCATGTTGGGCAGGATGGTCTCGATCTCCTGATCTCGTGATCCGCCTGCCTCAGCCTCCCAAAGTTCTGGGATTACAGGCATGGGCCACCGTGCCTGGCCCCACTGTCTTTCATTATTATTTATTTATTTATTTATTTATTTATTTATTTATTCACTTTTTTGAGATGGAGTCTTACTCTGTCACCCAGGCTGGTGTGCAGTGGTGCGATCTCGGCTCACTGCAACTTCCACCTCCTGGGTTCAGGCGATTCTCCTGCCTCAGCCTTCCAAGTAGCTGGGATTATAGGCACGCACCACCATGCCCGGCTAATTTTTGTATTTTTAATAGAGACGTGGGTTTCCACCATGTTGGCCTGGCTGGTCTCGAACTCCTGACCTCAAATGAGCCACCTTCCTCAGCCTCCTAAAGTGCTGGGATCAGGCGTGAGCCATTGTGCCTAGCTGCTAATTTATTTATTTATTTATTTATTTTTTGAGACGTAGTCTCGCTCCATTGCCCAGGCTGGAGTGCAGTGGCGCGATCTCGGCTCACTGCAAGCTCCGTCTCCCAGGTTCACACTATTCTCCTGCCTCAGCCTCCCGAGTAGCTGGGACTACAGGTGCCCGCCACCATGCGTGGCTAATTTTTTTTTTTTTTTTGTATTTTTAGTAGAGACGGGGTTTCACCGTGTTAGCTAGGATGGTTTCAATCTCCTGATCTCGTGATCTGCCCGCCTTGGCCTCCCAAAGCGCTGGGATTACAGGCGTGAGCCACTGCGCCTAGCCGCCTGGCTGCTAATTTTTAATAAATAAAATTTGAAATTCAGTTCCCCACTTACACCAGTCACATTTCAAGTGCTCAATAGCTATATGCAGCCAGTGACTACTGTATTAGTACGCATAAAGAACAATTCCCTCATCACAGAAGGTTCTATTGGACAGCCTCTTAGCCCTTGTAGACATACTCGGGACAACTTGGCCTCTTCAGGAAAAGATCTGGCTTTAATACATTAGAGTATGTGATTTTTTTGTCTTACTTTTAACCACCCTCTATCAATATAAGAGGACACTATTTTCTCAAATTGATGGAAAAAAAAGATCGTGAGTCTGCAGATGATTTTCTGTAAGCTTTTGTTCTCCAAAAAGGGACTGTCTTTGCCTATTTTTATCTTGTTTACGAGGTATTTCTTAGTTCTTGTTGAGTAAAAGATGTAAGAATTCAGCACAGTGCCAGGTACCTAGTCGGTTTCCCATGAATGGCAGCATCACTTTGCCTTGATTTTATATTATTTGGTATATTTTAAAATGTAGGCTAGGGGTGGTGGCTCACACCTGTAATCTTAGCACTATGGGAGGCTGAGGCAGGAGGATTGCTTGAGCCCAGGAGTTTTCAAAGCTGCAGTCAGCTATGATTGCACCAGTGCACTCCAGCCTGGGTGACGGAACAAGACCCTGTCTCTAAAATAAATAAATAAATAAATAAATAAATAAATACATGCTTAATCTTTTGCATTTTAAGTACTTTATTGCACAATAGCAATTGGTTTCAATGTCTCATTGTCTCAAACCTTTTGAAAAACTTCTTTTTTGGCTGGGCCCAGTGGCTTACGCCTGTAGTCCCAACACTTTGGGAGGCTGAGGCAGGTGGATCACCTGAGGTCAGGAGTTCGAAACCAACCTTGCCAACATGGTGAAACTCTGTTTCTACTAAAAATACAAAAATTAGCCTGGCGTGGTGGCAGGCGCCTGTAATCCCAGCTGCTTGGGAGGCTGAGGCAGGAGAATCGCTTGAACCCGGGAGGCGGAGGTTGCAATGAGCCGAGATCGCTCCATTGCACTCCAGCCTGGGCAACAAGAGGGAAACTGTTTCAAAAAAAGAGAAAAAGGAAAGATAAGAAAAACTTCACTTTTGGCTGGGCACGGTGGCTCATGCCTGTAATCCCAGCACTTTGGGAAGCTGAGGTGGGAGGACTGCATGAACCAGCGAAGTTGATGCTGTAGTGAGTCGCGTTCGTGCCACTACACTCCAGCTTGGGTGACGGAGTGAGTCCCTGTCTCAAAAAAACAGAACAAAGAAAAACTTCAATTTCTCTTACACTGCAGCCTGAGCGTGTGACTTGTAGGAGAGTGCACTTACGCTTTAGCACACTCCAGAGGAAATACATACTCAGGTTTAAAGCTTGACCTTGGCTCTGGTAACGGGACAGTTCATCGAACAAGGGGTGATTCATGAGAACATCCTGTACCGCCCCCTCTCCCTCTAGAGCCACTGGGGGCCTCAGAACGTGAGAGCGGAACCGCTCGAGGAATGGAGGCAGGTTTTGCAAGCGTCTGTCTCCCTGGAACGGCAGGCTTACTGAGGAGTCTCTGGGCTCCTTCCAGCTCCAGGCTGGACTTGGCCTCCCCCTTACTGCCTCCAACGTTACCTCTTTTCCCAAAAATAGGATTTGGAACTTATTCCCCAAGTGACATAATACATCTTACAGTCATGGGCAGGAAGTGGCTGTTTTCCTGCCAGGCCTGTGAGGTCCCCTGGAGATGAGCTGGGAAGGGTACTCCTCGTCCTGCTTCACAATAGAACTTCAACGCCTTCATTTTAAGGTGATTTTCTTCCATTTGGAAGCACAGCGTGCTTTTCCACACTATGCAGCGAAAGAGGTTAGATTGGCTGGATTTGGACGCTCTTGGGTGTTTCTGCTTCATAAAAAAGCATGCTTGAATATTAATAATGATGCCCTCCAACATGGCGAGACCCCGTCTCCACGGAAAATATAAAAATTAGCCGGGTATGGCCGGGCGTGGTGGCTCATTCCTGTAATCCCAGCACTTTGGGAGGCCGAGGTGGGCGGATCACGACGTCAGGAGATGGAGACTATCCTGGCTAACAGGGTGAAACCCCGTCTCCAATAAAAATACAAAAAATTAGCCAGGCATAGTGGTGGCACCTGTAGTCCCAGCTACTCGGGAGGCTGAGGTAGGAGAATGGCGTGAACCCAGGAGGCGGAGGTTGCAGTGAGCCGAGATCGCGCCACTGCACTCCAGCCTGGGCGACAGAGCAAGACCCTGTCTCTAAAAAATAAATAAAATATTATTTATTAATTTTATAATAAAATAATTATATTTTACATATTATATAAAATAAATTTATATTTTATAATAAATAAAATATTTTAATGTCTAAAATGTTATATATTAATATATAAAGCATTATTTTATTTATTAAACATATAAATATTTTTTATTTATTAAAAATAAATAAAATACCATTTATGTTTTAGACAGGGTCGTCGTCTGTCACCCAGGCTGGAGTGCAGTGGTGCAATCACAGCTCACTGAAGCCTCGACCTCCCAGGCTCAAGAGATCCTCCTGCCTCAGCCTCCCGAGTACCCAGGACCACAGGCATGCGCCACCACACCTGGCTTTATTGTAAGTTCTAGTGTAGGCACAGCCTCGGTTACTTAAGATGACAAATGGGGAAAATCCACATTAATTGGGTTTGCTATTAAGTGGGTGTGTTGATGGCCGGGCACAGTGGCTCATGCTGGTAACCCCAGCACTTTGGGAGGCCGAGGTGGGCAGATCATGAGGTCAAGAGATCGAGACCATCCTGGCCAACACAGTGAAACCCCGTCTCTACTAAAAATACAAAAATTAGCTGGGTGTGGTGGCGTGCATCTGTAATCCCAGCTACTCAGGAGGCTGAGGCAGGAGAATTGCTTGAACCTGGGAGGCGGAGGGTGCAGTGAGCCAAGATCATGCCACTGCACTCCAGCCTGGCAACAGAGCGAGACTCCATCTCAAAAAAAAAAAAAAAAAAAAAAAGAATTGTCCTCCTCCCCCAACTGAAAACACTGCCCAGGCGAGACTTCCTGATGTTGACATCATGCATCTTAGCTCTTTGCTACCCAAGGCTGTAAAAAGCTCTGTTGCACTTTGGCAACGATAGGAATAAGTCTCTGCATCAGCTTTGATCCTGGCTCCAGAGTAAACTAAGCCAAGAACTGAGAATCTGTTGGCTTCGGCTTATTTTGTTTTATTTTATTTATTTTTTTGAGGCAGGGTCGATTTTGGCCCACTGCAACTTCTGCCTCCTGGGCTCAAGCAGTTCTCCTACCTCAGCCTCTTGAGTAGCTGGGATTACAGGCACATGGCACCACACCCAGCTAATTTTTGTGTTTTTTGTAGAGACAGGGTTTCATGATGTTGCCCAGGCTGGTCTCGAACTCCTGAGCTCAAGAGATCCTCCTGCCTCAGCCTCCCAAAGTGCTGGGATTACAGGTGTGAGCTGCCACACCCGGCTGGGTCTGGCTTCTTACACTGGGCCTTGCCCAGGTTTTGTTATTTGTTTGGAAGTTATTTTTAGCCCTCTGGAACAGTTTTGAGACAAATCGTTTGGGTACTTATGCAGCATTATTTTTTTTAACCGATCATGACTATTTTCAACTCAGTAGAAGTTCTAAGGCAGAAACATTTCCTTTTTAAGGCCGTGTTTCTCTGGCAGTCACAAAGACTAATCCAAAAGATTAGCAAAAATAGCCACTTGTTAAATAGCTCAAATCTGGTAAATACAGGAGATATGTTTCTGTTCAGGGAACCTCTCAGGGTGAGAGAATAAAGGAAGAAAAAGAGAAGAAGATTTCTATGGATGTCTATGAATACTGAATTCCTTACCGGAACCAAAATTTGTCTTTTTTAACTGGAAAACTTACATTCATTGATGATAAGTAGTATATATCTGACCCAAAACTGTGTTGCCCAAAATTTAAGTTACATTAAGAAATAGTCGGCCAAGGCCGGGCGCGGTGGCTGACACCTGTAATCCCAGCACTTTGGGAGGCTGAGGCGAGCAGATCACGAGGTCAGGAGATCGAGACCATCCTGGCTAACACGGTGAAACCCCGTCTCTACTAACAATACAAAAAAAAAAAAAAAAAAAATTAGCCAGGCGTGGTGGTGGGCGCCTGTAGTACCAGCTACTTGCGAGGCTGAGGTGGGAGAATGGCATGAGCCTGGGAGGCAGAGCTTGCAGTGAGCCAAGATTGTGCCACTGCACTCCAACCTGGGTGACAGAGCGAGACTCCATCTCGGAAAAAAAAAGAAATAGTCGGCCAGGCACAGTGGCTCACACCTGTAATCCCAGCACTTTGGGAGGCCGAGGCTGACAAATCACGAGGTCAGGAGTTCGAGACCAGCCCGGCCAACATGGTGAAACCCCATCTCTACTAAAATACATAAATTAGCCGGGTGTGGTAGCGGGCGCCTGTAGTCCCAGCTACTTGGGAGGCTGAGGCAGGAGAATCACTTGAACCCCGGAGGCGGAGGTTGTAGTGAGCTGAGATCGCACCACTGCCCTCCAGCCTGGTGACGGAGCGAGACTACGTCTCAAAAAAGAAAAAAGAAAAAAAAATAGTCCTCTAACTTTTTGAGTCAGCTCTGTACATCTGCTGGTCGCTCAGTGGGTCTGATCCAGTTCTGTGTCTTTGGGAATAATCTGGCCACAGGGCTCTCCCCACTGTTTTAGTGGGGCAGTGTCAACCTCCCTCAACCCTAGCGGCCAAAGGTCCAGAGTTAGGCTTTGTCTTTTTTTTTTTTTTTTTTTTTTGAGACGGAGTCTCGCTCTGTCGCCCAGGCTGGAGTGCAGTGGCGCGGTCTCGGCTCACTGCAAGCTCCGCCTCTCAGGTTCACGCCATTCTCCTGCTTCAGCCTCCCGAGTAGCTGGGACTACAGGCGCCTGCCACCACGCCCTGCTATAGGCTTTGTCTTCAAAGCAAACACAGTATTTCCTTTTGGGAAGCGCATGAAGCTGCTTTTTTACTTAGAAAACAAACCCACCCTTCCAAACATGCACAGTGAAATAAGCCAGGCATAAAAGGACAAATATTGTAGGATTCCACTTACATGAAGTTCCTAGAAGAGACAACTCCGGAGAGACAGTAAGTAGAACGATGGCTGCCAGGGGATAGGAGAAGGGGAGAGGGGAGCGAGTGTTTAGCGGGGACACAGTTTCTGTTTGAGAAGATGAAAAAGTCCTGGAGATGGATGGGGACGATGGTGGCTGCACAACAATGTCATTGTGCTTAATGCCACTGAACTGTGCACTTAAAAAGGGTTAAGATGGGCCGGGCGCAGTGGCTTGTGCCTGTGATCCCAGCACTTTGGGAGGCCTAGGTGGGCGGATCACTTGAGGCCAGGAGTTCAAGACCAGCCTGGCCAACATGGTGAAACCCCATCTGTACTAAACATACAGAAAATTAGTTGGGCGTGTTGGCGCGTGCCTGTAATCCTAGCTACTAGGGAGGCTAAGGTGGGAGAATCTCTTGAACCCTGGAGGCGGAGGTTGTAGTGAGCCGAGATCGCACCACTGCACTCCAGCCTGGGTGGCACAGTGAAACTCCATCTCAAAAAAAGAAAAACAACAACAACAACAAAAAAAACGGAAAGAAAAGAAAAGGGGGTTAAGATGGTAAATATTATGTTGTGTGTATTTTACCGCAGTGAAAACTATTTACACACGCACACCCCATTTGCCAATGTGATGCTTCAGGAGGAGGTCTTGGGAATCATATAGACCTAGATCAGGGTTTGAATCCCACCTCCACCACTTCTTGCTTATGACCCTGGCAAGGGACTTAACCTTTCTGACCCTCAGCTGCTTTCTTTGTAAAATAGCGTTGGCCTGGCGCAGTGGCTCACACCTGTGATCCCAGCACTTTGGGAGGCTGGGGCAGGAGGATGGCTTGAACCCAGAAAGTCAAGGCTGCAGTGAGCCACGATCACGCCACTGCACTCCAGCCTGCGTGGCAGAGTGAAACTCTGTCTCAAAAACAAATACAAAAATATAAATAAATAAATAAACAAATTTAAAAATAAATAACTCAAGTGGCATTTTAAGTAGTTGTCAGGTCTCATAGCAGGCCTAAAAGTTACTGTCCAGATAAATGCAGTGATCTGGCCAGGTGCGGTGGCTCACACCTGTAATCCTCCACTTTGGGAGGCTGAGGTGAGACGATCACTTGAGGTCGGGAGTTCAAGACCAGCCTGGCCAATATGGCAAAACCCTGTCTCTACTAAAAATACAAAAATTAGTCGGGGTGTGGTGGCATGTGCCTGTAATCTCAGCTACCCAGGAGACTGAGGCAGGAGAATTGGCCCAGTGCGGTGTCTCATGCCTGTAATCCCAGCACTTTGGGAGGCCGAGGCGGGTGGATCACAAGGTCAGGAGATTGAGACCATCCTGGTTAACACAGTGAAACCCTGTCTCTACTAAAAATACAAAAAAATTAGCCGGGTGTGGTGGCAGGCGCCCGTAGTCCCAGCTACTCGGAAGGCTGAGGCAGGAGAATGACGTGAACCTGGGAGGCGGAGCTTGCAGTGAGCTGAGATTGCACCACTGCACTGCAGCCTGGGCGACAGAGCAAGACTCCGTCTCAAAAAAAAGAAAAAATGCAGTGATCTTCAGTAGGCCCATTTATGGTGATCTGGGGCCCTCAGCACCATGGTTAGTACTTTTTTTTTCTAGCTAGCAGCCTGGTAAAAATTAACATTAAATACTGATTTTTGCTGGGCACTGTGGCTCAGACCTGGAACCCAGCACTTTGGGAGACCAAGACAGGAGGATCGCTTGAGGCCAGGAGTTCGAGACCAGCCTGGGCAACATGCAGAGACCACTGCTCCCCATCTCTTCCAAAAAAAAAAAAAAAAAACCACCACAGGAGGCTGAGGCAGGAGAATGGGCGTGAACCCGGGAGGTGGAGCTTGCAGTGAGCCGCGATGGCACCACTGCACTCCAGCCTGGGCAACAGAGCAAGACTCCATTCCAAAAAAACAAAACAACAACAACAACAAAAAACCCAAAACAACAAAACAAAGTTAATTTTCAGCCTCATGGTTGCTAATCTCACATGCTTGTGTGCCTTTTTTTTTTTTGAGACAGGGTTTTACTCCTGTTGCCTAGGCTAGAGTGAAATGGTGAGGCCTTGGCTCACTGAAACCTTCGCCTCCTGGGTTCAGGTGATCCTCCTGCCTCAGCCTCCCAAAGTGCTGGGATTACAGACGTGAGCCACTGCACCCAGCCTGTGTTTTTTTGTTTTTTTGTGTTGTTTTGTTTTGAGACAGGGTCTTGCTTTGTCACCCAGACTGGAGTGCAGTGGTGCGATCATAGCTCACTGCAACTTGAACTGCGCTCAGGCAATTCTCCTGCCTCAGCCTCCTAAGTACCTGGGACTATAGTTTCATGCCATTATGCCCAGGTAATTACTATTTTTTTGTTTTTTTTGGAGAGACAGGGTCTTGCTCTGTTGCCCAGTCTGGACTTGAACTCTTGAGCTCAAGCAATCCTTCAACCTCAGTCCCCCAAAGAGTTGAGGTTGCAGGCGTGAGCCACCACATCTGGCCAAATTTACCATTTTAAAGTAAACAATTCCAGTGGCATTTAATATACTTTGTGCAAATACTACCTCTATCTAGTTCCAAAACATCACCCCAAAAGGAAACCTGTACCCATTAAGCAATTGCTCCCCATTTCACCCACCCTTAACTGGCAACCACCAATCTATATTATTTTTCTATGGATTTCTTTCCTTTTTATTTTTATTTTTTTTCTGAGTCTGCTTGCCAGGGAATATGGATTTCTTTTCTTTTCTTTTTTTTTTTTTTGAGACGGAGTCTGGCTGTGTCGCCCAGGCTGGGGTGCAGTGGTGCGATCTCGGCTCACTGCAAGCTCGGCCTCCTGGGTTCACGCCATTCTCCTGCCTCAGCCTCCCGAGTAGCTGGGACTACAAGTAGTTGGGACTACAGGCGCCTGCCAACACGCTCGGCTAATTTTTTTGTGTTTTTAGTAGAGATGCGGTTTCACTGTGTTAGCCAGGATGGTCTTGATTTCCTGACCTCATGATCTGCCTGCCTCAGCCTCCCAAAGTGCTGGCATTACAGGCGTGAGCCAGTGCACCCGGCCGGATTTCTTTTATTTTCTTTTGAGATGAGGTCTCACTGCTCCCCAGGCTGGACTGAAGTGGTGCAGTCACAGCTCACTGCAGCCTCAACCTCCTAGACTCAAGAGATCCTCCTGCCTCTCAAAGTGCTGGGACTACAGGTGTGTGCCACTGCATCTAGCTTCTATGGCTTTTCTTATTTTGAATTTTTTTTTTTTTTTTGAGACGGAGTCTCGCTTTGTTGCCCAGGCTGGAGTGCAGTGGCACAATCTCGGCTGACTGCAAGCTCCGCCTCCTGGGTTCATGCCATTCTCCTGCCTCAGCCTCCCGAGTAGCTGGGACTACAGGTGCCCGCCACCATGCCTGGCTAATTTTTTGTATTTTTAGTAGAGATGGGGTTTCACCGTGTTAGCCAGGATGGTCTCGATCTCCTGACCTCATGATCCACCCACCTCGGCCTCCCAAAGTGCTAGGATTACAGGCTTGAGCCACCGCGCCTGGCCTTGAATATTTCATATAAATAAAATCATACAATATGTGAGCCTTTTGTGTCTGGCTTCTTTCACTTAGCATAACGTGTTTGAGGCTCATCAGTGTTGTAGCATGAATCAGTGCTTCATTCCTTTTTATGGTTGAGTAATATTCCATTGAATGGACATACTATAATGTTTAACCATTCCTCTGTACATGGACATGGGATATTTCTGGCAGACTAATGAGCCCAATTGGCCCTTGGAACTGATGGAATAATGGCAGATGTGATAACTGAAATGCCCTGACAACTTAACAACATTTTCTTCTTTATGTCCAGAGCAGTTGTTACACATGAAATTAGACGAATAAAAATTAAGTTCACTGAAGTTCCTAGATCTAGCGTTTGTAAATTATCACCCCTTGGGGGCTATTATCCTCATGGGATTCATTTTTGTATTTGACATTTGGAAGACTTCGTGCTCTTTTAACAACAGAAAATTACATAAGGTCATTGTCACTTTCGTCGACTCCCTAGTGTTTTATTCCAAACCATGCAAAATGTTTGTTTTATTTGGAGCGTTCCCTAACTTCGGTTGTATAAACTGTATCAGTAGCTCTCAAGCTTGACTGGTGATAAAAATCACTGGAAAAACTTAACAGAAGTACAGATGGCCAAGTGTAATCCCCCAATCTGCAAAGATGCAGATTCTCCTAGGGTCCCCAGCATCTATTCAGGCACCCCAGTTTATGGACTACACTTTGTGAAACAGTGGTGTACACAGATGTCTTGAATTATCTAATAAATTTATCAGATTGGGCCAGGCACGGTGGCTCACGCCTGTAATCCCAGCACTTTGGGAGACCGAGGCGGGGGGATCACTTGAGGTCAGGGGTTCAAAATCAGCCTGGCCAACAACTCTCTCTCTACTAAAAATACAAAAAATTGACTGGGTGTGGTGCACACACCTGTAGTCCCAGCTACTCGGGTGGCTGAGGCAGGAGAATCGCTTGACCCTGGGAGGCAGAGGTTGCAATGAGCCGAGATCGCACCACTGCACTCCAGCCTGGGCAACAGAGAGAGAGACTCTGTCTCAAATAAAATAAAATAAATTTATCAGATCACATGATAGAACTTTAATTAATTACTTAATTGATTAATTTTTGAGGCAAAGTCTAGCTCTGTCGCCCAGGCTGGAGTGCAATGATGTGATCTCAGCTCACTGCAACCTCCACCTCCTGGGTTCTAGCAATTCTCCTGCCTCAGCCTCCCGAGTAGCTGGGATTACAGGTGCCTCCCACCACGCCTGGCTACTTTTTTGTATTTTTAGTAGAGATGCGGTTTCACCATGTTGGTCAGGCTAATCTTGAACTCCTGACCTCAGGTGATCCACCCACCTCAGCCTCCCAAAGTGCTGGGATTACAGGCGTGAGCCACCCCGCGCCTGGTCGGAACTTTATTTTTGACATAACAAATTGATAGATATATTGAAAATAATTCAATAAAATTCCAAAGAACATCATAAAATATACGTATGTTAAAATGGAAGAAAGGTTTTAAAAATGTTGATGAAATAGATTTTCTAAATCCTGAGGAAATTTATATCTGCTCCCATATATTTTCTTTTAATTGTAAGCAAAAATACATAACATGAAATTTATTGTCTTAAACATTTTTATGTGTACAGTTCGGTGGAGTTAAGTATATTCACGCTGTGGTGCAACCAATCTCCAGAATTTTGAATAAGTTGCAAAATGGAACTCTCTATCCATTAAACGATTCAGGCCAGGCGTGGTGGCTCACGCCTGCAATCCCAGCACTTTGGGAGGCCAAGGCGGGCAGATTACCTGAGATCAGGAGTTCCAGACCAGCCTGGCCAACATGGTGAAACCCCGTCTCTACCTAAAATACAAAAAAATTCACCGGGCATGGTGGCGCGTGCCTGTAATCCCAGCTACTCGGGAGGCTGAGGCAGGAGAACCACTTGAACCCAGGAGGCAGAGGTTGCAGTGAGCCAAGATCGGGCCACAGCACTCCAGCCTGGGTGACAGAGTGAGACTCGATCTCAAAAAACAAAAACAATTCAGCATTCTTTCTCCTCTTGACTCCTGGTAACCACCATTCTACTTTCTGTTTCTATGAATTTGACTACTCTAGGGACCTCATACAAATGGAATCACACAGTATTTGTCTTCTCTGTGACTGGCATATGTAAACAAAAGTTTCCTGAAAAGGAATTTGGAGAAAAGAGATTTTATTCCAGTGAGCAGTTTGCCCAGTTTCCTTTTAAAGGCTGATTAATATTCTATTGTATGGGTTCCCAGAGGCTCTAACCTGTAATCCCAGCATTTTGGGAGGCTGAGGCAGGAGGATCGCTTGAGCCCAGGAGTTTGAGACTAGCCCTGGCAACATAGCAAGACCCCATCCCTATTTAAAAAAAATTAAATAAAAAGCAGCAGCAGCCAAGACAACTTCCAAGTTTAACAGAGCTCATGCTTTTAACTGAGAAATTAGCAATGTGGACTAATGACTTATTATGTTTTCATAAAGTTCTCTCTCTTTTTTTTTTTTTTTTTTTTGAGATGAAGTCTCACTCTGTCACCCAGGCTGGTCTTGAACTCCTGACCTCAAGTGATCCACCTGCCTTGGCCTCCCAAAGTGCTGGGATTACAGGCCTGAGCCACTGCCTGGTATTTTCTTAATGGCCTGTAACTTCCTCACGTTTTCTTCATGGCCTGTAACTTCCTAACCCCTAGTTTAATTCTAGGAGTCTCCTGTTGCTGGTGTAAATTAAACAGCAGGGAAAAGCAACTTCAGGTTTCAAGCTACCTTAAATCCTGAAAACAGAACTCTGTGTCTGCTACTTTCTTGAAATTGATCTGATGTTCTGCACAAAAGCTCCTGGCTGCCCTTCTGACTCAGATTGAAAATCAAAGTCCTAACAATGCCTCCTGGCCCCTGCTTCCTCCATGCCCTGTTCTCTGACCTCTCCTGCCTCCCTTTTGACTGCGGCCACACCAGCCTCTGGGCGTTTCTGGAAGCCCAGTCGAGAGCTGCGGGCTGATAGCTTTGCCCTGCAGCACCTTCTTTGGGCTATTTTTCCCCAGAAGCCCATATGGCCCACTTCCTCCCTGCCTTTTTTTTTTTTTTTTTTTTTTTTTTTTTTATGACGGGGTCTTGCTCTGTACCCAGGCTGGAGTGCAGTGGTGTGATCACACAGCTCACTGCAGCCTCAACCTTCCCAGGCTCAGGTAATCCTCCCATGCCAGCCTCCCAAGTAGCTGCCTCCCTGCCTTTACATCTTTGCTCCTAGTCACCTTCTTTAAAAAAAAACAAAAACAAAACAAAACGTTATTTAAGGTTAGTATATTTGTCAAATTAGCACAGTAGTATGATTTCCCAATTTACACATATTTACAATAAAAAAGTTGGGATAAATATTTCAGCCATGTAAGGCATTGCTCCTGAATATCTAGAATATTCTTCCTTCATTCTGGATAATAGAAGCATATGAATTACATAATCCTCTTTGCGTAAATATTATTCACAATGGCACAATGATTTAGAACACAATTCTATCTCTAAAGAGCAGGTTTTGGCCGGGCGCGGTGGCTCATGCCTGTAATCCCAGCACTTTGGGAGGCCCAGGTGGGCGGATCAAGAGGTCAGGAGATCGAGACCATTCTGGCTAATGCGGTGAAACCCCGTCTCTACTAAAAACACAAAAAATTAGCCGGGCGTACTGGCGGGCGCCTGTAGTCCCAGCTACTAGGGAGGCTGAGGCAGGAGAATGGTGTGAACCCAGGAGGCGGAGCTTGCAGTGAGCGGAGATCGCGCCACTACACTCCAGCCTGGGTGACAGAGCAAGACTCTGACTCAAAAAAAAAAAAAAAAAAAAGTGCAGGTTTTAAAATCCTCTTTTTAATTGAGTGTGAATAAAAGTATGAAAAGGATTCTGACTGCCTGGGCTAAAATGGTAATCTTGCTCAGATTATCATTAAAAAAATTTTTTTTAATATGATAAGAGCTGTGGAAAAAGATCTCAGCCCTTATTGTCTTTAAAAAATTTTTATCATATACATCATGTAAAATTTCCCATTGTAACTATTTTTTAAGCAACCAGTTCAGTGTCATTAAATACATTCACATGGTGCAACCATCATCACCATCGAGAACATTTTTTCACCTTGCAAAACAGTAACTCTGACCCCATTAAACCCTCATTCCCCATTCCCCCTCCCCCAGAGCCTGGCATCTACCATTCTACTTTCCGTGTCTATGAATTTGACTACTCTAGTGACCTCATATAAGTGGAATCATATAAAGCATATATGAGGTGACTCACTTAAGTGGCATCTAGTATTTGTCCTTTGTCTTCCAGGCTTGTCCGTGTTGCAGCAGGTGTCAGAATTTCTGCCCTGTTAAGGTGGAATAATATTCCATTGTATGGATGGACCACATTTTGTTAATCCATTCATCCATGATGGGCACTTGGGCTGGTTCCACCTTTTGGCTCTTGTGAATATGCCTGTGTATTAGTTCATTCTTACACTGCTAATAAAGACATACCTGAGACTGGGTAATTTATAAAGAATAAGAGGTTTAATGGACTTACAGTTTCACATGGCTGGGGAGGCCTCACAATCATGGTGGAAGGCGAAGGAGGAGCAAAGGCACATCTTACATGGCAGCAGGCCAAGAGGGTATGTGCAGGGGAACTCCCCTTTATAAAACCATCAGGTCTCGTTTGAGGTCAGGAGTTCAAGACCAGCCTCACCAACATGGCAAAACCTTGTCTCTACTAAAAATACAAAAATTAGCTGGGTGGCCGGGCGCGGTGCCTCACACCTGTAATCCCAGCACTTTGGGAGGCCGAGGTGGGCGGATCACAAGGTCAGGAGATTGAGACCATCCTGGCTAACATGGTGAAACCCCATCTCTACCTAAAAAAATACAAAAAATTAGCCGGGCGTGGTGGCAGGCACCTGTAGTCCCAGCTACTCAGGAGGCTGAGGCAGGAGAGTGGCGTGAACCCGGGAGGCGGAGCTTGCAGTGAGCCGAGATTGTGCCACTGCACTCCAGCCTGGGCGACAGAGTGAGATGCCGTCTCCAAAAAACACACAAACAAAAAAAATTAGCCGGGCATGGCGGCACGTGCCTGTAATCCCAGCTACTCAGGAGGCTGAGGCAGGAGAATCGCTTGAACCCAGAAGATGGAGGTTGCAGTGAGCAGAAATCATGCTAACTGCACTCCAGCCTGGGTGACAGAGCGAGACTCTGTCTCAAAAAAAGCAAAAAACAAAAAACAAAAAACACCAGCATTTAGGGAAATGGAAGTCATTGTAATGAAATACTCTAGCTCACTTTATCCCAGCACGCCCCCAAGATCCCCCCTGGAAAAAGGGTAAAGAATGTGATAATACTCAAGAGTGTTTGATGTATTTGGAAACAGAAAAGTAGGATGTTTACTTGGGAAATGTAAATATTTGGAGTCTACCCATCTAGGAAAAATCATACATGAACCGTTTCAGGCACTGAGAATTCCAGATATAAAGATTAAAAATGATATATTTAATTGCAACATTTGCTACTTAAACATTTGGCAGCCAGGTTTGTTAGCTCACGCCTGTAATCCCAGAACTTTGGGAGGCTGAGATAGGAGGATCGCTTGAGGCCAGAAGTTCAAGACCAGGCTGGACAGCATAGCAAGACCTCGTCTCTACTTAAAAAAAAAAAAAATAGGCCAGGCATAGTGGCTCACGCCTGTAATCCCAGCACTTTGGGAGACCGAGGTGGGTGGTTCATCTGAGGTCTGGAGTTCGAGACTAGCCTGATCAAGATGGAGAAACCCCATCTCTACTAAAAATACAAAATTAGCTGGGTGTGGTGGTGCATGCCTATAATCTCGGCTACTTGAGAGGCTGAGGCAGAAGAATCTCTTGAACCCGGGAGGCAGAGGTTGCGGTGAACCGAGATCTCGCCATTGCACTCCAGCCTGGGCAACGAGAGTAAAACTCCATCTCAAAAAAAAAAAAAGGCCGGGCACAGTGGCTCACACCTGTAATCCCAGCACTTTGGGAGGCCGAGGTGGGCAGATCACCTGAGGTCAGGAGTTCGAGACCAGCCTGGCCAACATAGCAAAACCCTGGCTCTACTAAAAATACAAAAATTAGCTGGGCGTGGTGGAAGGCACCTGTAATCTCAGCTACTTGGGAGGCTGAGGCAGGAGAATCACTTGAGCCCAGGAGCCAGAGGTTGCAGTGAGCAGAGATCGAGCCACTGCACTCCAGCCTGGGCAACAAAGCAAGACTCCGTTTCAAAAAAAAAAAAAAAAAAAAGAATAGCCTGGCAAGGTGGCATGTGCCTGTAGTCCCAGCTACTCAAGAGGCTGAGATGAGAGGATCATTTGAGTCCAGAGTCCAGGAGGTCGAGGCTGCAGTGAGCCGTGATAGTGCCACTGCACTCCAGCCTGAGTGACAGAGTGAGACCCTGTCTCTAAAGAAATAAATAAATAAAAATGTGGCAGGGCACTGTGGCTCACACCTGAGATCCCAGCATTTTGGGAGGCCAAGGTGGGTGGATCACCTAAAGTCAGGAGTTCAAGACCAGCCTGGGCAACATAGTGAAAGCCCATCTCTACTAAAAATACAAAAATTATCTGGGTGTGGTGGCAGGTGCCTGTAATCCTAGCTACTTGGGAGGCAGAGGCAGGAGAATCGTTTGAGCCTGGGAGGTGGAGGTTGCAGTGAGTGGAGATCACACCATTGCACTCCAGCCTGGGCGACAGAGCGAGACTCCGTCTCAAAAAAAAGAAAAAAAAGTAAATAAAAAAATTTTAAAAAAAATGTAATGCTTGCTTTTTGGCAAATACATTTTAAAGGTTGTTGCTCTTCAGAGGTTGTTTTTAACTGACCATTTGGAATATGAAACTCCAAGAGGAGCCCCTATAAATCTCATCTGTTTCAGAAATTCAAATGGGAGAACTTTGTTCTTTGTTATTTACATGATATGTGGCTAAGATCACTTTGGAAAATGTAGTAAAACTTCATATTAAACTGAACAAATAAAGAAAGCCTTTTCTAACTGGGAAACTGGAAATAACTTCTTTTTTTTTTTTTTTTTTTGATATGGAGTCTGGCTCTATTGCCCAGGCTGGAGTGCAGTGGCATGATCTTGGCTCACTGCAACCTCTACCTTCCAGGTTCAAGCGATTCTCCTGCCTCAGCCTCCCGAGTAACTGGGATTATAGGCGCCCACGACCATGCCTGGCTAATTTTTGTATTTTTGTATTTTTTGTATTTTTTTTTTTTGAGATAGAGTCTCGCTCTGTCACCCAGGCTGGAGTGCAGTGGTGCGATCTCCGCTCACTGTAAGCTCCGCCTCCCTGGTTCAAGCCATTCTCCTGCCTCAGCCTCCCGAGTAGCTGGGACTACAGGCGCCTGCCACCATGCCTGGCTATTTTTTTTGTATTTTTAGTAGCGATGGGGTTTCACCGTGTTAGCCAATATGGTCTTGGTCTCCCAATCTCATGCCACCCTCCTCGGCCTCCCGAAGTGCTGGGATTACAGGCGTGAGCCACCATGCTGGCCTAATTTTAGTATTTTTAGTAGAGAGGGGTTTCTCCATGTTGGCCAGGGTGGTTTCGAACTCCTGACCTCAGGTGAACCGTCCGCCTTGGCCTCCCAAAGTGCTGGGATTACAGGCATGAGTCACTGCGCCTGGCTGGAAATAACTTCTTAAATTGTCTTTTAACCATTAAGTTTTGCCTCGAATGTGGCTACTTGCCACTGTCACTTTTTTTTTTTTTAATTTTTTTTTTTAGAGCTAAGGTCTCTTGAATAAAGCTGAAAATTCTTATGTTGAAAGGTACTTCCTTCTGTTATTTTATCACCTTCCTGGTTTTGTCTAATCTCAACGAGATTACAGTCATATTTCTTGTTCTTTTTAAGGTGCATTTAACAATTTCAAGCACAGAGTCTTTGTTCTGTGGTCTTGATGTTTTGTGTACTCCCGGACGTATTTTGGGACTCTTTAAACAGAAGAATGTTTGCTTTAAATATTCTTAATGTCTTTAAACCTACTTTGTCATATTCAGCTTCTAAAATTTTCATGTGTGCTGATGAGATATTTTATTTAGAGTGTTTTGTTTTAATTAAGCCCATCTTAAGAGACATTCAATTTTTGCCAAGAATCTGCTTTCTCTCTTACAAACCAGTTATATTTGTAACATTCATAAACTAAGTTATTAGCAAAGGCGAAATTTTAGCTGCACCCCGGCTATGTCTTCCAGATTCATGGCGGAATTAAAGAGAGTAAGAGCAGGCTAAAACAAAACACGATGACAAATCAGGATGCTATAAACATGCATGACCTTTGTTTTCAATATTTTCTTAAATGCGGTTTTTCCTTTTTTTTTTTTTTTTTTTTTTTGGAGACAGGGGCTCACTCTGTTGCCCAGGTTGGAGTGCAGTGGTGCGATCTTAGCTCTCTGCAACCCCTGCCTCCTGGGCTCAAGCCATTCTTCTGCCTCAGCCTCCCGAGTAGCTGAGACTACAGGCATGTGCCACCGCACCCGGCTAATATTTGTATTTTTAGTAGAGACGGGGTTTTGCCATGTTGCCCAGACTGTAAATACTGTTTTTAAAAAATTGTTTCAGAGAACAATTTCTCATCTCTGAAAAGATCGCTAAGGGAGGTTGCTATATTTGAAAGCATTGTGTTTTATTTTTTAACTTGCATCCTTCAACTATGGAGAAAGGCTACAGTGGAAACTGCAATTCTTCCTTTGTTCAACCAGGCTGCATTTAAAAACTAAAGTTTATTTTTTTGACTATTATAATGTATGTCCACATAGCAGAATATATAGAAAGTTCAGGAAAACAGAGGCAGGAAAATTAAAGTCATTTTACCAAAAGTAACCGATGTTATTATTTTGGTCTGTTTTGTTGGAAATATTGTACATGTAACCCTTTTCTTTTTATTATTATCTTGTATTATTATCTTTTTTTTTTTCCTGAGATAGAGTCTCACTCTGTCACCCAGGCTGGAGTGTGGTGGCACGATCATGGCTCACTGCGCCCTCAATCTCCTGGGCTCAAGCGATCCTCTTGCCTCAGCTTCGTATGTAGCTGGGACCACAGGTGTGCACCACCATGCCTGGCTAATTTTTAAAATTTTTTGTAGAGACAGGGTCTCACTTTGTTGCCCAGGCTGGTCTCGAACTTCTGGGCTCAAGCTATCCTCCTGCCTTGGCCTCCCAAAGTATTGGGCTTACACGCATGAGCCATAGCACCTGGCCCATATATACATTCTTTTATCCTGCTTTTTTTCTTTCTTTCTTTTTTTTTTCCTCAGCCTCCCAAATAGCTGGAATTACAGGAATGCACCACCATGCCCTGCTAATTTTGTACTTTTAGTAGAGACAGGGTTTTCTGCCTCAGCCTCCCAAATAGCTGGGATTACAGGCGCGCACCACCACGCCCTGCTAATTTTGTATTTTTAGTAGAGATGGGGTTTCACCATGTTGGTCAGGCTGGTCTCAAACTCCTGACCTCAGGTGATTCACCCGTCTCAGCCTTCCAAAGTGCTGGGATTGCAGGCGTGAACCACTGTGCCCGGCCTCTTTTTTTCGAGACAGAGTCTTGCTCTGTCGCCCAGGCTGGAGTGCAGTGGCACGATCTCGGCTCATGGCAAGCTCTGCCTCCTGGGGTTCATGCCATTCTCCTGCCTCAGCCTCCCGAGTAGCTGGGACTACAGGCGCCCACCACCATGCCCGGCTAATTTTTTGTATTTTTTTAGTAGAGACGGGGTTTCACTTTGTTAGCCAGGATGGTCTCGATCTCCTGACCTCGTGATCCGCCCGCCTCAGCCTCCCAAAGTGCTGGGATTACAGGCGTGAGCCACCGCGCCCGGCTTTTTTTTTTTTTTTTCTTGAGAGAGGGTCCTTCTTTGTCGCCCAGGCTGGAGTGCAGTTATGTAATCCTAGCTCACTGCAGCCTTGACCTCCCAGGCTCAAGTGATCCTCTCATCTCACCCTTCCCAGTAGCTGAGACCACTGCCATACGCCACCATGCCTGGGTAGTTCTTTTGTTTTGTTAGGTTTTTTTTTGAGATGGAGTCTCGCTCTGTCACCCAGGCTGGAGTGCAATGGCTTGATCTTGGCTCACTGCAACCTCCACTTCCCAAGTTCAAACAATTCTGCTGCCTCAACCTCCCAAAGAGCGGAGATTATAGGTGCCCACCACCACACCTGGCTAATTTTTTTGTATTTTTGGTAGAGACAGGTTTTCACCATGTTGGCCAGGCTGGTCTCGTACTCCTGATCTCAGGTGATCTACACACCTCAGCCTCCCAAAGTGCTGGGATTATGGGTGTGAGCCACCATGCCCAGCCTATTTTATATGTTATTTTATATCTTTTGAGATAGTCTCACTCTGTTGCCCAGGCTGGAGTGCAGTGGCACAATCTCGGCTCATTGCAACCTCTGCCTCTGGGGTTCAAGCAATTCTCCTGCCTCAGCCTCCAGAGTAGCTGGGATTATAGGTGTGTGCCACCATGCCCGGCTAATTTCCGTATTTTTAGTAGAGACAGAGTTTCACCATGTTGGTTAGGCTGGTCTCAAACCACTGACCTCAAGTGATCTGCCCGCCTCGGCCTCCCAAAGTGCTTGGATTACAGGCATGAGCCACCGCACCTGGCCCTATTATAGATATTTTATATAAGTGGAATTGTATAATGTGTGGCTTTCTGCCTCTGGCTTCTTTCACTCAGCAGAATGTTTTCAAGCTTTATCTGCGTGGTAGCACGTGTCAGCACTTCTTTCCTTTCTATGGCTGAGAAATATTCTATGGTTCGTATACCGCAGTTTGTTTATCTGTTTGTCCATTTATGGACATTTGCGAAGTTTCCACCTTTTGACTATTGTGAATAATGCTGCTTTAAACTTGTGTGTATGTGTGTTCATCTGAGCACCTGTTTCCTGCTCTTTTGGGTATGTACCTAGGAGTGGAATTGCTGGGTCGTACGGTAATTCTATGTTTAACTTTTTGAGGAACTGCCAGATCGTGTTTCATAGCAACTGCCCCATTTTACAATCCCTTCAGCAACATATGAGGCCTCCACATTCTCTCATGGGGATCATCTCTCTCTCTCTTTTTTTTTTTTGAGACAGTGTCTCACTCTGTTACCCAGGCTGACATGCACTGGCATGATCAGGGCTCACTGCAGCCTTGACCTCCTGGGATCAAGCCATCCTCCTGCCTCAGCCTCCCAAATAGCTGGGACTACAGGTGCACACCATTTAATAATTTAAAAAAAAAACCCACTAGTCTGATATGGCGGCACATGCCTATAGGCCTACCTATTTGGGAGGCTGAGGTGAGAGGAACACTAGAGGATGGGAGTTGGAAGCCACAGTGAGTTATGATCTCAATTTTTTAAAAATTAGCTTAGCCACGTTCAGCTAATTTTAATTTTTTTTTTTGTAGAGACAGGGTGTCACGACGTTGCCCAGGCTGGTCTCGAACTCCTGGGGTCAAGTGATTCTCCCACCTTGACCTCCCAAGTGCTGGGATTACAGGAGTGACTCATCGGGCCCAGTTTTTAAAAATTTATTTTATTTTTTTGAGATGGAGTTTCGCTCTTGTTGCCCAGGCTGGAATGCAATGGTGCAATCTCGGCTCACCACAACCTCCACCTCCCAGGTTCAAGCGATTCCTCTGCCTCAGCCTCCCGAGTAGCTGGGATTACAGGCATGTGCCACCATGCCTGACTAATTTTGTATTTTTGGTAGAGAAGGGTTTCTTCATCTTGGTCAGGCTGGTCTCGAATTCCTAACCTCAGGTGATCTGCCCACGTTGGCCTCCCAAAGTGCTGGGATTACAGGTGTGAGCCACCATGCCCGGTCTTTTATTTTTTATTTTTTAAAGAGATAGAGCATGTTTAACTATGTAACAAACCTGCCACATCCTGCACACGTATCCCAGAACTTAAAATAAAATAAAATAAAATAAAATAAAATAAAAAGATAGAGAGACTCTCACTCTTAAAAAATGGCCGGGCGCAGTGGCTCACGCCTGTAATCCCAGCACTTTGGGAGGCCGAGGCTGGTGGATCACGAGGTCAGGAGATCGAGACCATCCTGGCTAACATGGTGAAACCCCGTCTCTACTAAAAATACAAAAAATTAGCCGGGCATGGTGGCAGGCACCTGTAGTCCCAGCTACTCTGGAGGCTGAGGCAGGAGAATGGTATGAATCCGGGAGGCGGAGCTTGCAGTGAGCTGAGATGGAGCCTGGATGGCAGAGTGAGACTCCGTCCCAAAATAAAATAAAATAAAATAAAAATAAAAGCTGGGGGCATGGTGTGGTGGCTCACACCTGTAATCCTAGCACTTTGGGAGGCCGAGGCGGGTGAATCACGAGGTCAGGAGATCGAGACCATCCTGGCTAACACAATGAAACCCCGTCTCTATTAAAAATACAAAAAAATTAGCCGGGCTTGGTGGTGGGCGCCTGTAGTCCCAGCTACTTGGGAGGCTGAGGCAGGAGAATGGCAGGAACCCCAGAGGCGGAGCTTGCAGTGAGCCAAGATCACACCACTGCACTCCAGCCTGGGCGAGAGAGTGAGACTCTGTCTCCAAAAATAAATAAATAAATAAATAAAATGAAATAAATAAAAGCTGGGGTGTAGGGGTGTGATCTCGGCTCACTGCAACCTCTGCCTCTTGAGTTCATGTGATTCTCCCGCCTCAGCTACCTGAGTAGCTGGGATTACAGGTGTGCACCACCACTCCTGCTAATTTTTGTATTTTTAGTAGAGATGGGGTTTCACCATGTTGGCCAGGCTGGTCTCGAACTCCTGACCTCAAATGACCCACCTGCCTTGTCCTCCCAAAATACAGGGATTACAGGTGTGAGCCACTGTTCCCGGCCTTTTTTGTTTCTTTGGTATTGAGACAGGGTCTTGCCCTGTCGCCCAGGCTGGAGTGTAGTGGGGCCATCATAGCTCACTGCAGCCTCCAGCTTCCAGGCTCAAGCAATCCTCCTGCCTCAGCCTCCTGAGTAGCTGGGACTATAGGTGTACACCACACCTGGCTAATTTTTGTATTTTTAGTAGAGATGGGGTTTCACACTCTTGGCGAGGCTAGTCTCGAACTCCTGACCTCAAGTGAGTGATTCACCTGCTTTGGTCTCCCAAAGTGCTGGGATTACAGGCATCAGCCACTGTGCCTGGTTGCAAGTGACATTTACCAACTTGTTCCTGTGCACTATGGTGCCCACCCCATTCAGGGGGCTGGTGGTTTGGCGGTTAACATTGGAAGAGGGTTGGCATCACACTTTATCATCTTTCCATGTCTTCAGTCTTTCGTGGTGTTTCTTGACCTGAGACTCACAGCCTCATCTTCACTCCTTGTGTTGGGTTTTCTAGGAGACACTTTGTTTTGATCCTCTGGGACAGGCAAATGCAATGTCTAGAATAAATGTACGTGTTATTAAATTTCACCCCTAAATGAATAATTCTTGCTGAGGTGCACAGAGTGCAATGTGAGGAAGTAACATGAGCCTCAGAATCCACAGAATCTCAGACCTACATGGCAGGATTGGAAAATCTTCCAGCAATCGAAATTAAGCTACTAATCACGTCCTCTCCATAGAACTTTTTTTTTTTTTTTTTTGAGACAGTCTTGCTCAGTCACCCACTGGAGTGTAGTGGTGCGATCTCAGCTCATTGCAACCTCCGCCTCCCAAGTTCAAGCAATTCTCCTGCCTCAGCCTCCTGAGTAGCTGAGATTACAGGTACCCACCACCACACCCGGCTAATTTTTGTATTTTTAGTAGAGATGAGGTTTCACCATCTTGGCCAGGCTGGTCTTGAACTCCTGACATCAAGTGATCTGCCCAACTCAGCCTCCCAAAGTGCTGGGATTATAGGCGTGAGCCACTTCGCCCAGCCTTTTTTTTTTGAGACAGGGTCTCACTCTGTTGCTCAGGCTAGAGTGCAGTGGTGTGATCTTAGCTCACTGCAGCCTCCAACTCTTGGTCTCAAGTGATCCTCTCACCCTGGCCTCCTGAATAGCTAGGACTACTGGCATGAGCCACCGTATCAGGCTAGGTTTTCTTTGTTGTTTTTTTGAGATGGAGTCTCACTCTGTTGCCCAGGCTGGAGTGCGGTGGCGCCATCTTGGCACCCTACAAGCTCTGCCTCCCGGGTTCATGCCATTCTCCTGCCTCAGCCTCCCGAGTAGCTGGGACTACAGGTGCCCGCCACAACACCTGGCTAATTTTTTGTATTTTTAGTAGAAACAGGGTTTCACCATGTTAGCCAGGATGGTCTCCATCTCCTGACCTCGTGATCCGCCAGCCTCAGCCTCCCAAAGTGCTGGGATTATAGGTGTGAGCCACCACCCCCAGCCCAGGCTAGGTTTTTAAAACTTATTATTGTAGAGATGGAGTCTTGCTATGTTGCCCAGGCTGGTCTTGAACTCCTGGCCTCAAGTGATCCACCTGCCTTAGCCTCCCAAAGTGCTGGGATTATAGGCATGAGCCACCATGCCCTGCCCGAAGTTCAGTTTGATTTCATGGCCAAGTCTCTTCCACCCCAGCCCCTTCCCTGGCTCTGGAATTTCCACCAGAAGATGCGCTTGTGCCGTTTCATCTTCAGAATCAGCAACACGTCCACTCCGCATCAGGCAGGTGACTTAGTGGGCAGCTCCCCTTGACTTCTGGCTGTGGGAGATTCAGATAAATCCAAGTAGCAGGCTGGGCGTGGTGGGCCACATCTGTAATCCCTGCACTTTGGGAGGCCAAGGTGGGTGGATCACTTGAGGCCAGGAGTTCAAGACCAGCCTGGCCAGCATGGCGAAACCCCATCTCTACTAAAAATACAAAAATTAGCCAGGTGTGGTGGTGCATGCTTGTGGTCCCAGCTACTCAGGAGGCTGAGGCAGAAAAATTGCTTGAGCTCGGAAGGCAGAGGTTGCAGTGAGCTGAGATCGTGGCACTGCACTGCACTGCAGCCTGGACAATAGAGTGAGACTCTATCACAAAAAAAAAAAAAAAAAAAAAAAAAAAACCAAACGAAAAACAAAGTCCAAGTCCAAGTAGCAAGAGGACTTTCAGTGAAACCATCTTTCCTCGGTCTTCCCTCTCTTTCCATAATCTGGTTACTAGAGATTAATTTTTCCATTTTTTTTTTTTTTGAGATGGAGTTTTTGCTCTGTCGCCAGTATGGAGTGTGCGATATCGGTTCACTGCAACCTCTGCCTCCCGGGTTCAAGTGATTCTCCTGCCTCAGCCTCCCGAGTAGCTGGAACTACAGGGGCCCGCCACCATGCCCAGCTAATTTTGGTATTTTTAGTAGAGACAGGGTTTCACCATGTTGGCCAGGATGGTCTCAATCTATTGACCTCGTGATCTGCCCGCCTTGGCCTCCCAAAGTGCTAGGATTACAGGTGTGAGCCACTGCGCCCGGCCATTATTTTTCCTTTTAATTCTCGGTAGTACTGTGGCTGTTTTCTGGAGCAGGCCAAAGCACATTTCACCTTTTTCCATTTTCTTTCATTCTCATCACAAAAATCCCTCCAGGCTAAGGCTCCTTCTCAGAAACCTGGCAATTAGAAGAGGAAGCCTGTCTACTCCTAACACTTCATTTGTAGCCCCATTATAAATAATTAACCTGAAGTTATGCTCAGAAAACAAATAGATGGGGTGCAATTGGCAGGGCTGCATAGAAGATTTTTCTCATGGGTTTTTACCCCATTCACAAAATCCGGGAAGCGGATACAGCCCTTTCCATTAGCAGAAATGAGCTGTCTGCTCTTGAACACTTAGAGAGGAAACCACAGTGGAGCCACTTTTCTTATGCACTTAAACTTGAGATCTGCCCATGGAGTCATTGTCTGAGGCTCTGGACAGCATTTCCTCCTACCAGGATCTCACAGGCCCCCTAAGGACAGGGCTTGGCTGCAGCTGCCACCGTACGCACTGATTCTGATCCCCTGCCAAGTCAGTCTTGTCCCTGGGGATGACAGTGGTGAGTAGATTCAGAAGGGGTTGTGGTCACCTCAACTCAGATTCATTCCTTGGCTAAAATAGGGTAAAGACGAGGCTGATATTGTTGTTGTTTTTGTTTTTTTGAGACGGAATCTCTCTCTGTCCACTCAGGCTGGAGTGCAGTGGCGCCATCTCGGCTCACTGCAACCTCTGCTTCCCAGATTGGAGCAATTCTCCTGCCTCAGCCTCCCAAGTAGCTCAGATTACAGGCACCCGCCACCATGCCCGGCTAATTTTTGTGTTTTTTAGTAGAGACGGGGTTTCACCATATTGGCCAGGCTGATCTCAAACTCCCGACCTGAAATGATCTGCCCGCCTCGGCCTCCAAAAGTGCTGGGATTATGAAAATTTTTGAAATACAGGTGAAATTCACATAACATGATATTAACCATTGTATTAGTCCGTTTTCATGCTGCTGATAAAGACATACCTGAGACTGTGTAATTTATAAAGAAAAAGAGGTTTAGGCTGGGCGCGGTGGTTCACTTCTGTAATCCCAGTACTTTGGGAGGCCGAGGCAGGTGGATCACCTGAGGTCGGGAGTTCGAGACCAGCCTGGCCAACATGGTGAAACCCTGTCTCTACTAAAAATACAACAACTAGCCGGGCGTGGTGGCAGGCGCTTGTAATCGCAGCTACTCGGGGGGCTGAGGCAGGAGAATCGCTTGAACCCGGGAGGCAGAGGTTGCAGTGAACCAAGATCATGCCACTGCACTCCAGCCTGGGGGACAAAAGTGAGACCGTCTCAAAAAATAAAAGAAAAGAAAAAGAGGTTTAGTGGACTTACAGTTCCATGTGGCTGGGGAGGCCTCACAATCATGGTGGAAAGTGAGGGGAGAACAAAGGCAAGTCTTACATAGCAGCAGGCAAAGAGAGAAACCGAGAGCCAAGTGAAAGGGGTTTCCCCTTCTAGAACCATCAGATCTCGTGAGACATACCATGAGAACAGCATGGGGGAAACCACCCCCATGATTCAGTTATCTCCCACCAGGTCTCTCACACAACACGTGGGAATTATGGGAGCTACAATTCAAGATGAGATTTGGGGCCGAGTGCAGTGGCTCACACCTGTAATCCCAGCACTTTGGGAGGCCGAGGCGGGCGGATCACCTGAGGTCAGGAGTTCGAGACCAACCTGGCCAACATGGTGAAACACCATCTCTACTAAAAATACAAAAATTAGCTGGGTGTGGTGTCAGGCTCCTGTAATCCCAGCTACTCGCGAGAATTGCTTGAACTCGGGAGGCGGAGGTTGCAGTGAGCCAAGATCATGCCACTGTCCTCCAGCCTAGGTGACAAGAGCGAGAATTCATCTCAAAAAAAAAAAAAAAAAAAAAAAAGATGAGATGAGATTTGGGTGGGAACACAGCCAAACCATATCAACCATTTTAGTCACAAAAGGACTAATGCTGTATGATCCCAGTTATATGAGGTCCCTAGAGCAGTAAAATTCATAGAGATAGAAGGTATGGTGGTTGTGGGGGGCTGGGAGGAAGGAGAATGGGGAGTGTTTGACGGGTGCAGAGTTTCAGATTGGGAAGATAAGAAAGCTCTGGAGATGGATGGTGGTGATGGTTGCACAACACTGTGAATGTGCTTAGTGCCACTCAACTGGTCCCTTACAAGTGGTTAAAATGGTAAAATGTACACATATTTTATCACAATAAAATATATATGTTATATATTTTGTCACATAAAATATATATGGCTGGGTGTGGTGGGTGGCTCATGCCTGTAATCCTAGCACTTTGGGAAGTCGAGGCAGGCAAATTAGTTGAACCTAGGAGTTCGAGACCAACTTGGGTAACATGGTGAAACCCTGTCTCTACAAAAAAATACAAAAATTGGCCAGAGTGGTGGCATGTGCCTGCAGTCCCAGCTATTCGGGAGGCTTAAGTGGGAGGATCGCTTGAGCCTGGGAGGCAGAGTTTTCAGTGAGCCAAGATTGTGCCATTGCACTCCAGCCTGGGAGACAGAGTGAGACCCTGTCTCAAAAAAAAAAAAAAAAGAAAAGAAAAAGAAAAGGGTCAGGCACAGTGGCTCACACCTGTAATCCCTGCACTTTGGGAGGCCTAGGCGGGTGCATTACCTGAGATCAGGAGTTTGAGACCAGACTGGCCAACATGGCAAAACCCCATCTCTACTAAAAATACAAAAATTAGCTGGGCGTGGTGGCACATGCCTGTAATCCCAGCTCCTTGGGAGACCGAGGTGGGAGAATCGCTTGAACCTGGGAGGCGGAGGTTGCAGTGAGCGGAGATCTTGCCATTGCACTCCAGCCTGGGTGACAGAGTGAGACTCGATCTCAAAAACAAAAACAAAAACAAAGCAAACAAACAAACAAAAATATATGTGTGTGTGTGTATGTTTTATATATGCAAAACATTAATAATAACCATTTTAAAATATACAGTTCAGTGGCATTTAGTGCATTCCCACTGTTCTGCCACCACCTCTTCTATCTAGTATCAATATATATACGTGTATATATGTATATTTAATTTTTTTTTTTTTTTGATGGAGTCTCCCTCTGTCACCCAGGCTGGAGTGCAATAGTGCCATCTCGGCTCACTGCAACCACTGCCTCCTGGATTCAAGCAATTCTTCTGCCTCAGCCTCCTGAGTAGCTGAGATTACAGACACGTGCCACCAAGCCCGGCTAATTTAGTAGAGACGGGGTTTCACCATGTTGGTCAGGTTGGTCTCGAACTCCTGACCTTGTGATTCACCCGCCTCGGCCTCCCAAAGTGCGGGGATTACAGGCATGAGCCACCGCGCCTGGCCTGTATATTTAAGTTTTTAGTAGAGACAAGGTCTCACTATGTTGCCCAGGCTGCTCTCGAACTCCTGGCCTCAAGTTATTCTCTCACCTTGGCCTCCCAAAGTGCTGGGATTGCAGGCTGAAGCCACTGTGCCCGGCTGTTCCAAAATGTTTTAACATCATGAAAAGGAAACCTCATTCCCATTAAGCAGTTTCTCATCGTTCTACTCCCACCCCAGCCCCTGGCAACCATCAATTTGCTTTCTGTCTCTATGGATTTACTTATTCTAGATATTTCCTATAAATGGAATCATACAATATGTGGTCTTTGTGTTTGGCTTCTTCTACTTAGCCTCATGTTTTTGGGCCAGGCATGGTGGCTCATGCCTATAATCCCAGCACTTTCACAGGCTGAGGTAGGAAGATCAATGGAGGTCAGGAGTCTGAGACCAGCCTGGGCAATATAGCAAGACCCCATCTCTATTGAAGATAATGTTTCTGGCCATGCGCGGTGGCTTACGCCTGTAATCCCAGCACTTTGGGAGGCCAAGGCGGGTGGATCACAAAGTTAAGGGATTGAGACCGTCCTGGCCAACATGGTAAAACCCTGTCTCTACTAAAAATAAAAATTAGCTAGGCCTGGTGGTGCAGCACCTGTGGTCCCAGCTACTCGGGAGGCTGAGGCAGGAGAATCACTTGAACCCAGGAGGTGGAGGTTGCAGTAAGCCGAGATCACGCCACTGAACTCCAGCCTGGCAACAGAGCGAGACTTCGTCTAAAAAAAAAAAAAAAAAGATAATGTTTCTGAAATTCATTCACATTGTGTCATGCATCAGCTCTTCCTTCCCTCTTTTTTGTTTGAGACAGGGTCTCACTCTGTCACCTAGGGTAGAGTGCAGTGGCATGATCACAACTCGGGCCAACCTCAACCCCCTGGGCTCGAGTGATTCTCCCACCTCAGCTCCCTGAGTAGCTGGGACCACAGGTGCGTGACACTATGCCTGGCTATATTTTATTTTATTTTTTATAAATGGGGTCTTGCTATGTTGTCCATGCTGGTCTTGAACTCCTGGGGTCATGTGATTCTCCCACCTGGGCCTCCCAAAGTGCTGGGATTACAGGCGTGAGCCCCCACACCCAGCCGCTTCCTTCCTTTTGGTGGCCGAGTAGTATTCCACTGTGTAGATTTATTACCATTTGTTTCTCCATCTGTGGATGGACATACGGCCTGTTCCCACCTTTTGGTTATTGTGAACAGTGCTGCTGTGAGTATTCACATACAAGGATTTGTTTGGGTGCCTCTGCTGGGAACATTTTTGGCTGCTTTTTGCTCTCAGTTTCTTTCTGGCCTTGCCAAGAGGGCTCCCAGATCCCCTTCCTCACTTGTGGCCAGGTTGGTCCTGCTGGGGCCTCCTACAGCTTGTGAGACAATTGGTGCTTCTTGGAGAACCTGCTGGGTGACGTGTCTCAGAGGGTCACAGCACTCGGCGGCCATCTAGCAATTAGAAAGCTGCCTTGTCATGCTCTCTGGAGAGAGTACCTGAGTATGTGGCCTGGCAGTTCTGTCTGTCGGTTTTCTGGAAGCAACCAGGAGCTGTCCCAGCCTCTGTGGGGCAGGTACAGCAAGAATCCACCTCCCCGAGTCACCACTTGGAGAGCCTTCAAGTCTGTGGACATCCTGTCCCATTTCAACTTTAGTGTTAACAGGATGTGTCAGACATGACACTGAAATGGGAGGGGAGAACAGTGAGGCCGAAACTCTGCCCAGCAAGGCTTACCACGGGAGGTTCCGGGAATGGTTACTGAGGCCTGAACACGTCTGGTGGACACAGTGAGCTTCCAGCAAAGGACAATGGGCTTTTAGGCACCAATAGCATTAGAAATAATGAGACATGGAATTTCTCTGCTGTGTGGTTTCATACCTTTTTAATTTATTGAGGTGAAATTCACATGAAATTAACCATTTTAAAGTGAGCAATTCAAGCCTTGGTATGGTGGCTCACACCTATAATCCCAACACTTTGGGAGGCTGAGGCAGGAGGATCACTTGAGCCCAGGAGTTCAAGACCAGCTTGGGCAGCATAGTGAGATCTTGTCTCTCCAAAAAATACATATATGTAAAAACATTAACTGGGCCCGGTGGTGCACACATGTAGTCCCAGCTACTCCAGAGGCTAAGGTGGGAGGATCGCTTGAGCCCAGGAGGTTGAGGCTGCAGTGAGCTGTGATCACACCACTGCACTCCAGCCTAGGAGACAGAACCAGACTCTATAAAAAAAAAAGTAGTTATGTAATATTGCTGTACTTATTAAATGATGAAGATTGTGATGGTGATGGTGATGGGGGTATCGATGGAAGTGCCAGGCAAAATCCAAGCCCCAGTAGCTGACTTCTTTTTTTTTTTTTTTGAGACAGAATCTCGCTCTGTTGCCCAGGCTGGAGTTCAGTGGCGCAATCTTGGCTCACTGCAAGCTCTGCCTCCTGGGTTTATGCCATTCTACTGCCTCAGCCTCCTGAGTAGCTGGGACTACAGATGCCTGCCACCACGCCTGGCTAATTTTTTGTGTTTTTAGTAGAGATGGCGTTTCACCACGTTAGCCAGGATGGTCTCGATCTCCTGAGCTTGTGATCCACCTGCCTCGGCCTCCCAAAGTCCTGGGATTAGAGGCATGAGCCACAGCACCCAGCCCCCAGTAGTACACTTCTTATCCTAAATCCAGGAGAGAAAATGATGCAGGATAGTGAATAACAAGAGAGAGACATCTGGAAGAGTCTGTCTTCATTCAGGAGAAGCCAGGAGAACTGAAAGCCTTTTCAGGAATTAGGACATTCAGCTGGGTGCAGTGGCACACACCTGTAATCCCAGCACTTTGGGAGGCTGAGGCAGGAGAATTGCTTGAGCCCAGGAGTTGGAGACCAGCCTGGGCAACATAGCGAGACCCTGTCTGTACAAAAAATAAGAAAAAAAATCCCAGCTACTTAGGAGACTGAGGTGGGACAATCACTGGAGCCCAGGAGTTCAAGACCAGCCTGGACAACATAGTGAGACCCCCATCTCTACACAAAAATTTTGTTAGGCCGGGTGCGTTGGCTCATGTTTGTAATGCCAGCACTTTGGGAGGCCGAGGCAGGTGGATCACAAGGTCAAGAGATTGAGAACAAACTGGCTAATGCAGTGAAACCTCGTCTCTACTAAAAATACAAAAATTAGCTGGGTGTGGTGGTGCGCACCTGTAGTCCCAGCTACTCAGGAGGCTGAGGCAGGAGAATCACTTGAACCCAGGAGTGGAGGTTGCAGTGAGCCGAGATCACGACACTGCACTCCAGCCTGGCGACAGAGCAAGACTCCATCTCAAAAAAAAAAAAAAAATCTAATAGCCAAGTTTTGGGTCACATGCCTGTAGTCCCAGATACTCAGGAGGCTGAGGTGGGAGGATTGCTTGAGCTCAGGAGTTGGAGGCTGCAGTCAGCTATGATTGTACCACTGCACTCCAGCCTGGGCAACAGAGTGAGACCCTGCCAAAGAAGGAAGGAAGGAAGGAAGGAAGGGCAAAAGGGAGGGAGGGAGGAAGGAAGGAAGGAGATAGAGAAAGAAGGAAGGAAAGAGAGAAAGAAAGGAAAGAAAGGAAGGAAGGAAAAGAAAGGAAGGAAGGAAGGGAGGGAGGGAGGAAGGAAAGAAGGAAGAAAAGGGGAGGAGGGAGGGAAGAAGGAAAGAAGGAAGGAAGGAGAGAGAGAAGGAAGAAAGGAGAGAAGGAAGGAAGGAGGGAAAGGAAGGAAGGAAAGGAAGGAAGGAAGAAAAAGAGGAAGGAAGGGAGGGAGGGAGGAAGGAAGGGAGGAAGGAAAAGGAGACATTAGGCCGGGCGTGGAAGTTCATGCCTGTCATCCCGGCACTTTGGGAGACTGAGGTGGGCGGATCACTTGAGGTCAGGAGTTCGAGACCAGCCTGGCCAACATGGTGAAACCCTATCTCTACAAAAAATACAAAAATTAGCATGGAGCGGTGGCACACGCCTGTAAACCCAGCTACTCAGGAGGCTGAGGTAGGAGAATCGCTTGAACCTGGGAGGCAGAGATTGCAGTGAGCCAAAATTGTGCCACTGCACTCCAGCCAGGGCAACAGAGGGAGATTCTTTTTTTTATTTTTTAGCTTTTTTTTTCATTGTATTATTATTATACTTTAAGTTTTAGGGTACATGTGCACAATGTGCAGATTTGTTACATATGTATGCATGTGCCATGTTGGTGTGCTGCACCCATTAACTCGTCATTTAGCATTAGGTATATCTCCTAATGCTATCCCTCCTCCCGCCCCGCACCCCACAACAGTCCCCGGTGTGTGATGTTCCCCTTCCTGTGTCCATGTGTTCTCATTGTTCAATTCCCACCTATGAGTGAGAACATGCGGTGTTTGGTTTTTTGTGCTTGCGATAGTTTGCTGAGAATGATGGTTTCCAGTTTCATCCATGTCCCTACAAAGGACATGAACTCATCGTTTTTTCTGGCTGCATAGTATTCCATGGTGTATATGTGCCACATTTTCTTAATCCAGTCTATCATTGTTGGACATTTAGGTTGCTTCCAAGTCTTTGCTATTGTGAATAGTGCAGCTATAAACATACGTGTGCATGTGTCTTTATAGCAGCATGATTTATAGTCCTTTGGGTATATACCCAGTAATGGGATGGCTGGGTCAAATGGTATTTCTAGTTCTAGATCCCTGAGGAATCGCCACACTGACTTCCACACTGGTTGAACTAGTTTACAGTCCCACCAACATTGTAAAAGTGTTCCTATTTCTCCACATCCTCTCCAGCACCTGTTGTTTCCTGACTTTTTAATGATCGCCATTCTAACTGGTGTGAGATGGTATCTCATTGTGGTTTTGATTTGCATTTCTCTGATGGCCAGTGATGATGAGCATTTTTTCATGTGTTTTTTGGCTGCATAAATGTCTTCTTTTGAGAAGTATCTGTTCATATCCTTCGCACACTTTTTCATGGGGTTGTTTGTTTTTTTTCTTGTAAATTTGTTTGAGTTCATTGTAGATTCTGGATATTAGCCCTTTGTCAGATGAGTAGGTTGCAAAAATTTTCTCCCATTCTGTAGGTTGCCTGTTCACTCTGATGGTAGTTTCTTTTGCTGTGCAGAAGCTCTTTAGTTTAAGAGATTCTGTCTTTAAAAAAAAAAAAAAAGAAAGAAAGAAAAAGAAAAAAAGAAATTAAAGCACTCTCTCCCTGTGACCCACCTGCCCACCTGCTCAGGCAGGGTGTCTCCCTGCCAAGGTCCAGTAGGTTTCACTTCTTGCCTCCTTTGAACTTGGCAGTGTGGAGGGGTTAGAAGGGCCATGACTAAGCTTCCAGCCAGCTGACTGGCCATCTTCTGATGAGCAGGCGGGCGCCGAGGGGAGACTGTGCCCTGGGCAGTGCATTTGTGTGGCGGCGCCAGAATGGGATTTTTGTTTGCTTGTTTTCCAGCTTCTTTTTTACACACAGCAAAATGTTGCATGCTTGAGGGTGTGTCTCCTGCTTCCTTTTGTAGAAGACAATCCTTCACTTCCCAGATGGAATCAATCTGCGATGCATTTTTTCTGTGAGCCAGCCGTGTGCACAGCTCCGGGATGGTGGAGACTGTCTTCTCTGGGCATCCTTAGCAAAAGACTCCACTTACCAGAGACCACCAAAGAGACAGAATCAAACAGTATTAGGGTCCTAGGGCTGCTGTAACAATGACTGCAGATCGGGGTCTTAAAAGCAACAGAAGGCCGGGCGCGGTGGCTCACGCCTGTAATCCCAGCACTTTGGGAGGCCGAGGCGGGCGGATCACGAGGTCAGGAGATCGAGACCATCCTGGCTAACACGGTGAAACCCCGTCTCTACTAAAAATACAAAAAAAAAAATTAGCCGGGCGTGGTAGTGGGCGCCTGTAGTCCCAGCTGCTCGGGAGGCTGAGGCAGGAGAATGGCGTGAACCCGGGAGGTGGAGCTTGCAGTGAGCCGAGATCGTGCCACTGCACTCCAGCCTGGGCGACAAAGCAAGACTCCGTCTCAAAAAAAAAAAAAAAAAAAAAAAAAGCAACAGAAGTTGTCCAGGCGTGGTGGCTCACGCCTGTAATCCCAGCACTGTGGGAGGCTGAGGCAGGAGGATAGCTTAAGGCCAGGATTTCGAGACCAGCCTGGGTAACGTGGTGAAACACCGTCTCTACTAAAAATACAAAAAAAAAAAAAAAAAAAATAGCTGGACGTGGTAGTGCACGGCTGTAATCCCAGGCTGAGGCAGGAAAATTGCTTGAACTCGGGAGGCAGAGGTTGCAGTGAGCCAAGATTGTGCCACTGCATTCCATCCTGGGTGACAAGAGCAAAACTGTGTCTCAAAAAACAAACAAACAAACAAAAAACAATAATTAGCCATATGTGGTGGCACCCACCTGTGCTCCCAGCTACTCAGGAGGCTGGAGGTGGGAGGATTGCTTGAGCTCTGTTGAAGCCTGCAGTGAGCTATGATCGCAGCCCTGCACTCCAGTGTGGGCAACAGTGAGACTCTGTCTAAAAAAAAAAAAAAAAAAAAAAAGTAAAAAAAAGGGGAGGATCCTTCTAGGCCTCTCTTCCAGCTTCTGGTGGCTTCCGGCAATCCTTAGCATTCCGTAGATGGTAGCTGCATTGCTGCCATGTCTACCTCCATTGTCACACACTTCCTTGTGTGTGTCTTCTCTTTTTTTTTTTTGGAGATGGAGTCTCACTCTGTCACCCAGGCTGGAGTGCAGTGGTGTGATCTTGGCTCACTGCAACCTTCGCCTCCCAGGTTCAAGTGATTCTCCTGCCTCAGCCTCCCAAATAGCTGGGACTACAGGCGTTTGCCACCACACCCAGCTAATTTTTTGTATTTTAGTAGAGACGAGTTTCACCATGTTGGCCAAGCTGGTCTCGAACTCCTGACCTCAAGTGATCCCCCCACCTCGGCCTCACAAAGTGCTGGGATTACAGGCATGAGCTACTGTGCCTAGCTCTACTTCTCTTTTAAGCAATATTGCATTTTGTTTGTTTTTGAGGTTCAATCATCTTTATTCCCTCGTGGCCCTTCCCAGTTAATGCCAGCCAACCCTAGGTAGCCCCTGTGAAGTTGGGGCTTCTAGGAGGCAGTTAGAAGTGGGGGAGCTCATTCAGGGCTGCGTGGTGAGGGAGCTGGGTAACAGGGGAAACTTCTAGTACAGATGGGACATCAGGAAAAGACAGGAAGGAAGGGCCTCTGCTGTAGTGCAGCTCTCAGCGTCTCGCCAGCTCCATGGGGGCCCAGAGTAGAAGCTGCCAGGGGAGGAGCCCCAGGATGCCCTTGTCCCCTGCTGTCCACCCAGTTTCCCCGCTGGGTGACATCTCATGTAACTGTAGTAAAATATCAAAACCAGGAGTTCGACATTGGCATAAGGGGTGTATGTGGTTCTGTGTCATCGTATCACACAGGTAGATCCATCCATGCGATCATCGCCGCAATCAGGATACAGATCTGGGCCAGGCTCGATGACTCATGCTTGTAATCCCAGCACTTTGGGAGGCGGAAGTGGGCGGATCACTTGAGGCCAGGAGTTCAAGACCAGCCTGGGCAACAGCCGTTCAACAACAACAACAACAACAAACTTAACAAATTAGCTGGGTGTGGTAGCTCGCGCCTGTATTCCCAGCTACTCACTCGGGAGGCTGAGGTGGGAGGATCACTTGAGCCCGGGAGGTCGAGGCTGCAGTCAGCTGTGATTGTGCCACTGCACTCCAGCCTGGGCAACAGAGTGAGACCCTGTCTCCCACTTCCTGAAAAATGATACAGATCTGTTCCATGATCTCAAATGCCAGAGAGCCTCCTGCTTCCCTGCTGCAGTCACACCACTCTCCTCCCCCACGAACATACCAACCCTTGTCAATCACTAATCTGTTTTCCATCTTTACAATGTTGTCATTTTGAAAATGTTACATAAATGAATTCCTATAGTATGTGATCTTTTGAGATTGGCTTTTATCGCTCAATGTAATGCCCTTGAGATGCGTCCAAACTGATGCTCATATTGTTTGTTCATATTTTTATTGTTGAGTAGTATTCCATGGTATAGACGTACCAGTTTAATTTTTTACTTATTGTAGGACACCTTGGTTGTTTCCTGTTTTTGGTTATTACGAATAAATTGCTGTGAGTATTCACGTCTGTGGTTTTGTTGGGACATAACTTTTTTGATTGTTTGTTTTGAGACAATGAAATCACTCTGTTGCCCTGGCTGCAGTGCAGTGGCAGGATCACAGCTCACTGCGGCCTCCACCTCCTGGGCTCAAGTGATCCTACTGCCTTAGCCTCCCGAGTAGCTGGAACTGCAGGCTCATGCCACCACGTCCAGCTAATTTTTGTATTCTTTGTAGAGATGGGGTCTTGCTGTGTTACCAAGGCTGGTCTCAAACTCCTGGGCTCAAAGGATCCGCTCACCCCAGCCTCCTAAAGTGCTGGGACTACAGGCATGACCCACCATGCCCAGCTGAACATAACTTTTTTTTTTTTTGAGACGGAATCTTGCTCTGTCTCCCAGGCTGGAGTGCAGTGGCGCAACATTGAGGGCTCACTGCAATCTCCGCCTCCCAGGTTCCAGAGATTCTCCTGCCTCAGCCTCTCGAGTAGCTGGGATCACAGGCGCCCACCACGATGCCAGGCTAATGTTTTGTATTTTTAGTACAGATGGGGTTTCACCATGTTGGCCAGGCTTGTCTCAACCTCCTGACCTCAAGTGATCTGCCCGCCTCGGCCTCCCAAATTGCTGGAATTACAGGCATGAGCCACCGCGCCCAACCCTGGATTCTTTTTTTTCCTGCTAAGTTTTAGAGTTCTTTATACATTCTAGGAATGAGTAAGCTTTCAGATATGCAACACATTTCTCCCTGCAAATATTGGAAATATTTTTGCAATTATTTTCTCCCTGTTTGTGGCTTGTTTTTTTATCCTTTTAATTGGGTCCTTCACAGAGTATAAGTTTTACATTTTGATGAAGTTCAGTTTATTGATGTTTTTCTTTTATGGATCATGTGTTTTTGTTGTTGTTGAGACAGATTCTGGCTCTTTTTCCCAGGCTGGAGTGCAGTGGTGTGATCTCGACTCGCTGCAACCTCCGCCTCCCAGGCTCAAGCCATCCTCCCAACTTAGCCTCCTGAGTAGCTGGAACTACAGGCATGTGCACCACCATGCCTGGCTAATTTTTGTGTTTTTGGTAGAGACAGGGTTTCTTCATGTTGCCCAGGCTGGTCTCAAACCCCTAAGCTCAAGCAATCTGCCTGCCTTGGCCTCCCAAACTTTTGGGATTACAGGCGTGAGCCACCATGCCCGGCTGGATTGTGCTTTTGAAAGTGTCATGTCTGGCCGGGTGCGGTGGCTCACACCTGTAATCCCAGCACTTTGGGAGGCCAAGGCGGGTGGATCACGAGGTCAGGAGACCGAGACCATCCTGGCTAACACGGTGAAACCCCGTCTCTACTAAACATACAAAAAAAAAAATAGCTGGGCATGGTGGCGGATGCCTGTAGTCCCAGCTACTTGGGAGGGTGAGGCAGGAGAATGGCATGAACCTAGGAGGCGGAGCTTGCAGTGAGCCAAGATCACACCACTGCACTCCAGCTTGGGCGAGAGAGTGAGACTCTGTCTCAAAAAAAAAGAAAGAAAGAAAGAGTCATGTTTAAAAACTTTTCACTAAGCTGTAAGTCCCAAAGATTTTCTCCTGTTGCCTTCTAAAAGCATGGTTTTCACACTTGGCATTTAAATCTATGATTCTTTTTTTTTTTTTGAGATGGAGTCTCGCTCTGTCACCCAGGCTGGAGTGCAGTGGTGCGATCTCGGCTCACTGCAATCTCCACCTCCCAGGTTCAAGCAATTCTCCTGTCTCAGCCTCCTGAGTAGCTGGGATTACAGGCACCCACCGCCATGCCTGGCTAATTTTTGTATTTTTAGTAGAGATGGGGTTTCACCATATTGGTCAGGCTGGTCTCAAACTCCTGACCTCAGGTGATCCACCCACCTCGGCCTGCCAAAGTGCTGGGATTACAGGAGTGAACCACTGCACCCAACCCTATGATTCATTTTGAGTTAATATTTGTATAAGTTAATTTTTGTCAGGTTTCTTTTTTTTTTTTCAATTTTATTGGCTATTCTTACATTGCTATACTTTTTTTTGGCCTATAAATATCCAATTGCTCCAGCACCATTTGTTGAAAGACTATCCTTCCTCCATTGAATGGCTGTTAGTCCGTTGTCAAAAAATCGTTTGTCTGTAATCCTAGCACACGCCTGTAATCCCAGCACTTTGGAAGGCTGAGGTGGGCAGATTGCATGAGCCCAGGAGTTCAAGACCAGTGTGGGCAACATAGGGAGACCCTGTCGCCACAAAAAATACAAAAATTATCCAGGCATGGTGGTGTGCGCCTATAGTCCCAGCTACTTGGGAGGCTGAGGTGGGAGGATGGCTTGAGCCTGGGAGGTGGAGGTTGCAGTGAGCCAAGATCATGCCATTGCATTCCATCCTGGGTGACACAGCCAGATCGTGTCTCAAAAAAAAATCAGGTGGCTGTACTTGTGTGGGGTTACTCCTGCCTACTGTATTCCATTCACCTGTGTATCTGTCTTTCAGCCAATAGCACATGGTCTTCATTACTAGAGCTACATAGTAAGTCCTGAAATTGGGTACAGTGATTTCTCCTACTTTTTCTTTTTCCAAATTGTTTGAGCTATTTTATTTTATTTATTTATTTATTTTTGAGACAAAGTCTCAATATGTTGCCCAGGCAGGAGTGCGGTGGCACAATCTTGGCTCACTGCAACCTCCACCTCCTGGGTTCAAGCGATTCTCCTACCTCAGCCACCGGAGTAGCTGGGACTACAGGCATACGCCACCACGCCCAGCTGATTTTTATACTTTTAGTAGAGACAGGGTTTCACCATGTTGGCCAGGCTAGTCTTGAACTCCTGACCTCAAGTGATCCACCCACCTTGGCCTCCCAAAGTGCTGGAATTACAGGTGTGAGCCACTGTGCCCAGCCTGTTTGAGCTATTTTAGTTCCTTTGTCTTTCTATGTAAGTTTTAGAATAATCTTGGCTATATTTACTAAACATCTTGCTGGAATTTTGATAGGAATTGCTTTAAACCTGTATCTCAATTTGGGGAGAATTGGTATCTTTACTATGTTGAGTATTCTAATCCACGAAGACAACATGCCTCCCTGTTTATTTGGATCTAGTTTGAGTTCTTCTATTTCAGTGTTTTGTCATTTTCAACATACAAATCCTGTACATGTTTTGTTAAATTTATACTCACGTGTTTTATTTATTTATTTATTTTTTGAGACGGAGTTTCGCTCTCGTTGCAAAGGCTGGAGTGCAATGGTGCGATCTCGGCTCACTGCAACCTCTGCCTCTCAGGTTCAAGCGATTCTCCTGCCTCAGCCTCCCGAGTAGCTGGGACTACAGGCATGTGCCACCACTCCCAGCTAATTTTGTATTTTTAATAGAGACAAGGTTTCTCCATGTTGGTCAGGCTGGTCTTGAACTCCCAACCTCAGGTGATTCGCCTACTTTGGCCTCCCAAAGTGCTGGGATTACAGGCGTGAGCCACTGGGTCCAGCCTTCACGTGTGTGTGTTTTTTTTTTTTTTTCAAGAAATTGTACATTGCATTTTGTTTCAAATCTTAGATTCCACATTTTCATTGCTAGTACATATTAATAGAAATACAATTGATTTATATATATTAATCTCATATCCTGTAACCTTGCTGAATTCACTTATGAGCTCTAGGAGGTTTTTGTAGATTGTTTGGAATTTTCTTTTCTTTCTTTTCTTTTCTTTTTTTTTTGAGACGGTCTCACTCTGTTGCCCAGGCTAGAGAGCAGTGGCATGATCTTGGCTCACTGCAACCTCTGCCTCCCGAGTTCATGTGATTCTCCTGCCTCAGCCTCCCCACTAACTGGGATTACAGGTGCCCGCCACCACGCCCAGTTAATTTTTGTATTTTTAGTAGAGACAAGGTTTCACCATGTTGACCAGGCTGGTCTTCAAACTGAGCTCAAGCGATCCTCCCGCCTCAGCCCCACAGTGTGCTGGGATTACAGCATGAGACACCACACCCAGCTGGAATTTTCTATGTAGACATTTTTTCTATATAGACCTATTTTTTTTTTTAGGCAGGGTCTCACTCTGTTGCCCAGGCTGGAGTGCAGTAGTGGCGTGATCACAGCTCACCACAGGCTCAAACTCCTGGACTCAGCCAACCCTCCCATCCCAGTCTCCCAAGTAGCCGGGACTGCAAGTGCATGACACCACACCTAGCTAATTTTTAAGTCTTTTGTAGAGACAGGGTCTCACTATGTTGCCCAGGCTGGTCTCTTTTTAAATTTTTCCAAGTAAAGGAGAGTTGGCCCCTATAAGGGTGTCGTAAATGTCTCCGGGGCCCTCATAGTGATTCCAGGTGCTGAGTTCTGACATGTCCTTCACTGAAGGTCATTGACTGCCTGGGCACGGTGGCTCATGCCTGTCATCCTAGAACTTCAGGAAGCCGGTGTGGGAGGATCGCCTCAGCTCAGAAGTTTGAGCTCACTCTGGGCAACATACTGAGACCTCGTGTCTACAAACAATTTTTGAAAATTAGCCAGGCGTGGTGGTGTGCGCCTCTCAGCTCCTCAGGAGGCTGAGGTGGGACGATTGCTTGAGCCGAGGAGGCTGAGGCTGCAGTGAGCCATGATTACACTATTGCCCTCCAGCTTGCGCCTGACACCCTGTTTCAAAAATAAATAAATAAATACAAATTAAAAAGTCATTGATTGCTGTCTTCCGTTGAATCCCCAGGGCCTATGTGGTGGAGAGGCTAAGAAACAGGTTTTGTTTTGTTTGTAGCAACAAGGTCTCACTCTGTTACCCAGCCTGACCTTGACCTCCTAGCCTCAAGCAATCCTCAACCTCTCAAAATGCTGGGATTACAGACATGCACCACCATGCCTGTCCAGAAGCAGGTTGCTGAATGAAGAAACTAACATCAAAAAACGAGGCTTGGAGTCCCCAGATTCCCTTATGAAAATGCACACATGTGTCTGTAGCCCTAAGAACCCAGTTATTTGGCAGACTGATGAGGTATGCAGTGGAGACACATGAGCAGGGACCACGGACCATGGCAGGGGTGAGTTCCAGAAGGCAAACTTGGAGGGAGAGACAGCAACGAGAAGGTGGCGGTGGAAGGAGGGAGCCCTCACTGAAACTCAGCTTTGCCTCCCAGCTTGGCAGACAGATTCCCTCTGGCTTGTGAATCAGAAGGCGGGAAAACTTCCTACTTCTGTGGATAACAATGACGAGTATTTATTGAGTGCTTATTGTGTGCTACACACTGTATATGACAGCATCTGGTTCTCACAGTAACTGTATGGGCCGGGGTTGTTGTTGGTTCCATTTCACAGAAATTTCACAGGAACTAGGGCACAGAGAGGTGAAGCAACTTGCCCAAGGTCACACAGCCAAGAAACAAAAGTGCCTGGGCCATCTGATTTTAGAGCCTAGGTAGCACCTTGTGATATGTCATGGCTGGGACCCAGTGACAATTACGGGTCATTACTCGGTGTAATGACCAGAACTCATGGATGGCTTTTGCTGTCCTACAAGCCAAATTGCAGTATCACATTGGTGTGGGTGCTGTTAGGCCCTCCAGATCACAATGCCCTGTGACTGGTGTTGGGACGCTTGATTGCTGGCTAGGAGCACACTTTCTTTTTTGAGACGGAGTCTCACTCCGTCTCCCAGGCTGGAGTGCAGTGACATGATCTCAGCTCACTGCAACCTCCGCCTCTCGGGTTCAAGCGATTCTCCCGCCTCAGCCTCCTGAGCAGCTGGGATTACAGGTGCGCATCACCACACCCAGCTAATTTTTGTATTTTTAGTAGAGGTGGGGTTTCACTATGTTGGGTCAAGCTCATCTGAACGCCTGACCTCGTGATCTGCCCGCCTCGGCCTCCCGAAGTGCTGGGATTACAGGCGGGAGCCACTGCGCCCGGCCTAGGAGCACATTTTCTGTTCCAAGGACCATGATCGCAGACACAGATGTGCTACATCTTGTTGGTTGTCATTTTCACCCTTTTTCTTTTTAATTGCCTGTCCAATAGTACACTCTGCACCCCAGGATGGATTCTCTTGATGATTTTAAGCTGCACGCTGCAGACTCTGACCAATTTAATTTTTTAAATTAATTTTATTTTTGTTGTTTTTAGTAGGTCAGGGACATACTATAGAAATGAAGAACCAGGCCAGGCTCAGTGGCTCATGCCTGCAATCCCAGCACTTTGGGAGGCCGAGGTAGGAGGATCTCTTGAGCCCAGGAGTTCAGGACTGACATTGGCAACACAGTGAAAATATACAAAAAATAAAAAAATAAAAAATTAGCTGGGTGTGGTGGTGCTTGCCTGTGGTCCCAGTTTTCCAGGAGGCTGAGGTGGGAGGGTTGTTTGAGGCCAGGAGTTTGAGGCTGCAGTGAGCTGTGATTGCACCACTGCACTCCAGCCTGGGCAACAGAGCGAGACCCTATCTCAAAAAAATAAGAAGTAGATAAAAATAACCCTTTTTAGTACTATAGAAGACACCTTGTATATAATAACTCTTAGTATTGAGACTGCTTTGAGTGGATATAATGTTTTTCTGCCAATGACAAATAGCTCAAACTGTGGTCAAATTATTTGTTCCAAGTTTACCACAGAGAAATCTGACTACCTTTGTTCTTACAAAAATGCAAGTCACTAATCAATCTAAAAGGAATTAAGCTGCCCTTGGTAATGTGAGGCCAGGGAACTGATGTCAATTGTGTGGATTATTCTGGGGATAGAAGAAGAAGGCCAAGGTGGACTGCATTGAACGGCTGGAACGAGAGACAGAGTATTGTGAAGGCTGGAATGTCTGGGCTTTTGAAAATTTAATAAGGATGTGACTTGACTCTTGGACCCCTGTCATTTGCCTGAGCAGAACGGAGTATGTTAATTTGCACGAGATCATCTCCATTCCAATGAGATGTTTTCTTTCCTAAATGAAATTAGGTTGCAGAAAGCATTCCTTTTCTTTCCTAACTGTGAGCTGACAGTGAGCTGGCCACAGTGCGTGTCTTCTCCGGACTGTGACAGATCCCCGATGTAACAGATTACTTGAGTCCCCATCTGCTGACAGTCACATTTGTGCCTGCATTTCTTAACTGTTATTAGGGGAGATGAGAGCTGCTCCAGGCGGGGTCTGGAGTAGCTCTAGCCTGGGTAGCTCGGGAAGCCTCTTTATGGCCAAGCATCAAGAAACCATCCTTGGCAGGGTTTTGGCTCTTGTGACCCTCAGAGCTGGGAGAGGACACTTCTGTCCGATTTCGCAGACTTTCACTTGGAGGATGGATGAATGTACAAAGAAGTCCTCTGACCTTTCCGGAATGTTCACATTCTTGATTTCGTAAACTATTTCTGCAGTGGTCAAAAGGCTGATAAATGGGTTTCAACATGTTTTCAAAATGTTTCCCATTTTTGATGGCCCTGTTCATCCAGCAGTGGTAACAAATATTGTTGTTTTCGCTTTTTTGACATGGCCACACCCTGCAGCAGACAGCAGAGACAGAATAAATACAGACTACAGTCTCTGTCCTGAAGGAGTTTTTTGTTTTTTGTTTTGTTTTGAGATAGGGTCTCACTCTGTTGCCCACGTTGAAGTGCGGTGTTGCGATCCCGGCTCACTGTAGCCTCAACCTCTGGGCTTAGTCTCCTGAATAGCTGGGACTACAAGTGTGCACCACTGCACCCGGCTAACATATATATATATATATATACACATTTTGAGACAGGGTCTGGCTCTGTCACCCAGGGTGGAGTGCAGGGGTGCGATCTCGACTCACTGCAACCTCTGCCGTCCAGGCTCAAGCGATCCTCCTACCTCAGCCTCCCCAGTAGCTGGGACTACAGGCTTGTGTCACCATGCCCAGCTAATTATACTTTGTATTTTTTGTAGAGATAGGGTTTTGCTGTGTTGCCCAGGCTGATCTTGAACTCCTGAGCTCAAAGGATCCACCTGTTTTGTCCTCCCAAAGTGCTGGGATTACAGGGGTGATTTATTTTTTATTTTATTTTTTTTGTACAGACATGGTTCGCTATGTTGCCCAGGCTGGTCCTGAACTCCTGGGCGCAAGCGATCCTCCTGCCTTGGCATCTGAAAGTGCTGGGATTACAGGCATGAGCCACCGCCCAGCCCTGAAGCAGTTTTAAGTCTGCAAAGCCAATTCACATGAAATAGCAAACACTAAGAGAAAGTCTACAGAGTCAGATGTCAAAATTACAATTTTTTTTTTTTTTTTTTTTTGAGACGGAGTCTCGCTCCTGTCGCCCATGCTGGAGTGCAGTGGCGTGATCTCGGCTCACTGCAACCTCTGCCTCCTGGGTTCAAGTGATTTTCCTGCCTCAGCTTCCTGAGTAGCTGGGGTTACAGGCGCCCGCCACTGTGCCTGGCTAATTTTTGTAGTTTAGTAGAGACAAGGTTTCACCATGTTGGCCAGGCTGATCTCGAACTCCTGACCTCAAGTGATCTGCCTGCCTCGGCCTCCCAAACTGCTAGGATTATAGGCATGAGCCACCGTGCCCAGCCATGCCCGGCTAATTTTTTATATTTTTGGTAGAGATGGGGTTTCATCATGTTGGCCAGGCTGGTCTCGAACTCTTGACTTCATGATCTGCCCGCCTCAGCCTCCCAAAGTGCTGGGATTACAGGTATGAGCCACTGCGCCCGGCCCCTAAAGCAGTTTTAAGGCTGCAAAGCCAATTCACATGAAACAGCAAATACTATGAGAAAGTCTACAGAGTCAGATGTCAAAATTACAATTACATAATTATTTGCTTAATGGCTGTATTCCTTCTAGGCCATCCGTTCCATAAGCCTGGGGACTGGGCCGGGTGCGGTGGCTTACGCCTATAATCCCAGCACTTTGGGAGGCTGAGGCGGGTGGATCACGAGGTCAGGAGATCGAGACCGTCCTGGCTAATATGGTGAAATCCCGTCTCTACTAAAAATACAAAAAATTATCTGGGCATGGTGGCGGGCGCCTGTAGTCCTAGCTACTCGGGAGGCTGAGGCAGGAGAATGGCTAGAACCCGGGAGGCAGAGCTTGCAGTGAGCCAAGATAGCGCCACTACACTCCAGCCTGGGCGACAGAGTGAGACTCTGTGTCAAAAAACAAAAACAAAAACAAAAACAAAACCTGGGGACTGAATTTACCTTTTTCATCATTTTCCCAGCACCTAGGACAGTGTCTGGAATACAGGAGGTGCCTAAATATTTATCATCTGACCAAATGATTGCAATGATTTAATAATTGGGTTTAATACTTGTTATTCTGCAGCGATGCCTGCTGCATGAATTATTTTCCTCACAAATTCACTTATAAAACTTCCAACATCTGAGCAAACCACTCATAAACTATGCATAAAGTGAGTGCCTATCTTAGTGAGTAACTAAAATACTTAAAGTTCCTATATGTAGAGATAATACGTATGTAAGCAGATTAGATCATTGCTATCTTGGTGGGATTTGAGAGATGCTGGAAAGCACTTCTTTTTGAAAATATGTAATTTTTCCATTAGATATTAATTCCTTCGAGTTGTGAAGATTTTGAAGTCTTCCAATTTCCCCATTAAAGCACAGAAATGACACCCAAAGCCTTTATCCCCCCAACATTTTTGCAGAATTTGTTGAAATGCAAGCCCAGGCTAAACCATGGGGATAATGTAATATCCTCCTTATATAACTGGGCTGTGCTTTAGTCTGATGAAAATTAGATTAGATGGAGATCAGAGAAGCCACTTTCAGATTAAAACTCTGAGAAAAGCACCTGTGGATCACATTCTAAGACACCTAAAGAATTAAGAATTGACATGAAAAAGCGTTTATAATTGATAGTATCTTTGAGTTCAAAGCTCTGCATATCTCATTATCAAGTTCAAAGTAATGCTGTCATTTTTTTCTCAGTAACTACGCTCTTATCTCCAAGATAACAAAGCTGACGGGAACAAGATCAGGAAGCCGAGTCTGGGGGTTGGGAGTTGAACCCCACATCTCCTAACTCCCAGACCCCTTTTCTGGTGCCTCTTTGTCGCTCAAGCCGTCAAACACCTTTGCACGCAGCAGTGTCCCTTGGCTGGGTGCAGTGGCTCATGCCTGTAATCCCAGCACTTCGGGAGGTCAAGGTGGGAGGATCGCTTGAGTCGAGAAGTTTGAGACAAGCATGGGCAAACATGGCAAGATCTCGTCTCTAAAAAAGAATACAAAAATTAGCCGATGCATGGTGGCATGTACCTATGGTCCAAACTATTTGGGAGGCTGAAGTGTGAGGATCACTCGAGACACTGCACTCCAGACTGGGCAATAGAGCGAGACCCTGTCTCAAAAAAAAAGTGTCCCTCGTGGGTTTGGTTGCATGAGAATGCTTGATGTTCAATTCTTGAGGTTATTAGGAGATTGAACTTTGAAATCATCCCGCAACCTTGAACCAAAAGGTGAAAGTTGTCCACTTTGATAGACGACAATGGAAGGATCCTTTGGTTCAATGGAAAGCTTGTAAATATAAAACAGTTGCTGGAAAATTATATTAGAGATGAGCTATCTCCTCCATTACAATGTTTGCTTTTCTTTAATGCAATTGAGTTCCAACAGAAAGGCTTGGGAGGGGCCACAAGCAATGCTTCAGGAGTTACTGGAAGAGAGATATGGGGAGTGAGAGAGGAGATCCATCGATGTGGAGAAGGGGCCAGGGGAGGCCTTCTGCCCAGGAGGCCTGTGCTGAGGACCCTGGCTGTGCCCAAGGGAAACTGAATTCAGAGCTCCTTCTGCATCATAAATCCAGGACAGCTGGCAGCTCTCCAAGGGAGACTGGCGCTAAACTCCAAGGGCATCAGCCGCCAGATTGGCCAACCCCTACAATGCCCTTTGAGAGCTGAGCCCCAGGTGTGTTAAATCGGGATTCCATTCCAACCTCATGACCACATTCATTTACAAGCCCTGCATTTTGTTAATTTAAAAATGCACTCACCAGGAGGGAAGGAGGAGAGGCTCCATTAAATATAAGACAGCTGAAAGGCTGGAATTCTTCTGACATGCATGTCTTAGGAAGGAGAAGGCCTGACCTTGTTCTTTTTTTTTTTTGAGACAGGGTCTCACTCTGTCACCCAGATTGGAGTGCAGTGGTGCAATAATAACTCACTGCAGCCTCTACCTACTGGGCTCAAGTGATGTGACCTCCCACCTCAGCCTCCCCAGTAGCTGGAACTACAGGCACATGCCACCATGCCTGGGTCATTTTAAAAATTTTTTGTGGAGACGGGGTCTCGCTATGTTATCGGGGCTGGTCTCCAACTTTTGTTCTCCAGCGGTCCTCCCACCTCGGCCTCTCAAAGTATTGGAATACAGGTGTGAGCCACCGAGCCTGGCCAGGCCTGACTTCTGAATGCATTCGTTTCTTGATCTTTTACCCCGAGTGCACGTGCAAGTTGCACCCCTGGCCACTGGGTTTTGCAGAGTGTAGCGTTCCAGTGTCCGGGGCCCCACGCCCGTCCGCAGGCTACTGGAATGCTGAGGGCGAGGAGGCTTAGCTCCACGCACACCGGATCGGCCTGCACTTCAGGGGCCAGGTCTACAGCCTTCCCCAGCGCAGACGCCGCCGGCCCGGCCGGTTCCCGAGGGCGGGGCTGCGCGGCCTCACGCCCCGCCCACCGCGGGCAGGGGCGGGGCATGGGTCACGTGACGGCACGGCGACCAGCAAGGCCCCGCCCAGCGGGAGGAGGCCCGGCCGCGACCCGGGCCGCGCGCTAAGGAGCCGCCCGGTCGCCTGCGCGCTCTCTCCGGCGGCGTCCCCAGCCTGCGGCCCTTCTGCTGCCGGCCCCCGGCTCGCCGGCTGCGGGAGTGGCCTCAAGATGGATGAAGACGGCGGCGGCGAGGGTGGTGGCGGTGAGTGTCGGAGGTGTGGTGGGCTCGCCGGCGGCCTGGGGTCGGGGGCCGGGGGCTGGGGGTCGCGGGCGCGGCGCTGGGCCGGGGTTCGCCGGAGGAGACGGGGTCGGGGGCAGCGGCAGCGGCGTCCGCTGGAGGCCTGAGGCACGCCGGGCCAGGGCCGAGGCGGGGTCTCCGGGGGCCGAGGGAGGGGGCGGGCCGGGGTCGCCGTTCAGCGCTGGCGAGGGTCTGGGTACCAGGCCGGGGCTGCCGCGGGCCGGGGCTGCCGCGGGCCGGGGTCGCCCCGGAGTCTCGGGCCGGGGTTTGGGTGTCGCTCCTCTGGGGCGGGGGACCTTGCGGGGCGACCTTCCCCGCATCTTGTCGCCAAGGGCGTTCATGCCCTCCGGAGCCCGGCGTTTCGGACGCCCCCTTTCAGCTCAGGTGGGCGGAAGCGGCTGAGCCGGTGGGAAACCGGGAGGGGAAAGTTTTGCACTGGAGGCTCCTCGAGTGTACAGGACGGGAGGGCAGGGGGAACGGTTGGAAAGCGTGACAGTCTGCTTGGCTTTGGGTCAGAAACGGTCGCTGGATTTGCTCGAACGGGGAGGGGGCCAGCTGGAGTTCAGGTCAGGGTAGACGTTTTAGGAAACGGCAGACGCGACAGATTGAGCAAAAAACTCCGTGGAGCCGAGGGTGGGAGACACGAGCTGCACCCAGCACAGAGGCAAGACCGGAGAGCCAGGTGTGCCCGGAGCCAGGTGTGCTCCCGAGTGGGTCGGGTCGATGCGCGTCGTGGCCCAGGTGGTCTGTGTCTGACGTTCGGTTTCCTCTTGCTGGAGGAATCGTGTTTGTTGGAAATTATTTCGTGGAATACAAATGACTGCTGGGTCATGCTGGGAATTAGATTTTAAAAACAGAGGAACGTGCCTCTGTATGGAGTGGGTGTTCGCTTTGGAAAGCAAAGGGTTAATGCCCGTGTTTTTACAGGAACAGCCGAAGTTGAGGTTCTCTAGACTTTTTTTTTTTTTTTGCTGAAGATCTCCTTTGAGCTGACAGAAATCATCAGAATCATCAGAACCCCATGTAATAAGGGAGCAGTTTAGAGAAATCTTAATTACAGGCTGCCGGAGCAGCTGCCTGTAAGAATCAGCAGTATTGAATGCTTCAGGATGAAGTGGTTCATCATCAAGGTGCCTTCCAGAATTCAAGTGCTGCTCAGAGGGAGATGTTTTTTTGCTGAAAGACGCGATGCAGCCAGGATGGTGGGAAGTTGGCACCCGTCATGGCATTTGGCGAGTTCAGTTCTTATAGTTGAAGCTAGGGGTAGCACTGTGGCACCGAGGGGGTGTGTTGATGAAAAGGGAGCGCTGTGGAACGAAGGCGCCCAGTTGCGAACCCTCCTACAGTCAGGCTGTCTGTCTGGAGCCATGAGATCCTAAGGAATGGGTTCCCGGTGGATGTCGTGTTTCCTGCCTGTCACAATTTGGGCATAGCAGTTTTCCCTTGTTAGAAAAGAAAGACAACTGTATAATATGCAGACGTTGGACATTAGCGTCAAGGCAGCTAGCTGGCTTGGCAGTTTTGTTTGTAAGGTGCTTTGGGCTCTGTGAGTAAAGAAATGTAGACTTGAAGATTAAAGCAGGAATAAAGAGGAAAAGAGGAGGCTTTAATGTGCTCCAGCAATTTGCAGGTCTTGAGTACTATAACGAAGGATGATATGAAGTATCAAAAGTCTTAAAACTGTCCTTGGGTTGTTAGTATCTCTTCTGGGAATATATCACAGGGAAGCAACCTTGAAATAAACCCCTCACGTATAAAGATGTGTATTATGCTGTTTAAAATAGCAAAAAATTGGAAACAGCAACGCCAACAGCAGGGGCATGGTGAGGTAAATTATGGGAAGTTTATTGAAGTATTTTACAACCATTAAAATAAGCAGTTTTATACATCATGGTTTAAACAACATAAACATTGGTGACATTATGGATTATTTTATTTTCTTTTTATATTTTCCAGGTTTCTGGAATAAGTGTGTATTTCAGATTGGAAAAAAACCATCAAAGACGTGAATGTTTTAAGTGTATCATTTAATTCATCTCACTGGAACATTGAACAATGAAGATTTATTGATTGATTGCCCATCAAAATGCCAGCCAGCATGTTAGGTGCTGGAAAATAACTTTTAACCTTTATTGATTTAGTTTATAACTAGCTTTCTCCCTTGCTTTGTGACAGACACTTAAAAATATTTTTGGCAATATTAGGATATTTATTTTTGAAACAGGTGAAAAGCAAAGTTTTGAAATATGAGTGATATTGTAATTATTGTATAACCTTTATGTGCTTATATTTAACTCTTGGCTGTTGTAAGTTTTGAAGTTAACATACCTCTTTACAGTTAATACCATTTAGATTTTTAAATGCTTTAAAATTCATGTTTAAAAAAATAAAGTTGAGCTCTTTTAAAGAAAACCGTTTCAGTTGCCAGCAGATTATAAAGCATAACATTTTTTGGTATATTTTTAGAGTGTAGTACATAATGTTGAACTGTATCTGGGGGAGTCAGTTAAAGCTTGTTTAAAAGATAGGGTAAATAATCTATTCAAACAGTAGTTATGGTAGAGGCCAAAGATAATTGAAGAGGTCTTTTTTTTGTTAATGGTCAGGTTAAAAGGCTTGAAAAATTGATTCCTACTTGCTATTTTTATAAGTTAATTTAGCTTTTTGTCCACTGTATTGTTCTTTCAATGCAAGATAAGGAGAGAGAGGATGGTGGCATGAATGGCTGGAAGGCAGTTACAAGAGGAGCGAGTGGGGGGCACAAGATTACAAGAACACATTGTTCCTTACAGTGTGTGCAGAGTGTAGTTAAGGCGTTTTTAATTCCTATGGGACTTTGTTGCCTTTCAGTTTTTCGAGAACAGTTCTTGAGCTAAGTCTCTACTTGGAGGGTAGCTGGCCAGTTTGGCTCATTGGGATTGTCTTCATGTCCTGTTTGGGCATCTGTCTGATTGATGGTCCTGAATGGACCTTCCCTGGCAGATGAGGTGAATTAACTATAATTGGCATTCTTCTCTCTGCCCCCTTCACTCCCTGATCAATGTAGGTGTCTGTGCTTCAGGTGAAGAGATGCTGAGCCTTGTTCATAATAAAATACATGCAAATTAAGACTAGATTGAGCTCCCACCTTTCACCTTCAGACAGGTGATAACCCCCAAGTGTACAAAGTCTGTTTCAAGTTTGAAATATTTGAACGGCAAGGTCGTTTCAAACATTTACGGGTAAGAATGTGAAGTAGCCACAGGCAGGGTCAGCCCATGTCCTGTTGGCTCAGATCCGTTTCTTGCCCTTTCCCTGCAGGGACTCACCCCTGCAGGCAACATTTCCCAGGCCCTTGGTCAGCTGGCTTCCGGCTGGGATTGGCCACTGGGAGCCACTGGCAGGGGGAATGGCAGGAAGAAGGACAAAAACAGGTTATTTCCCTTAGGCCTGCCTCAGGGAGTGTCTCTGGCAGGTACCTTGTCTCCTTTTGGCTCCAGCTCCTGCCCCTTGGTCCTAGCCTTTGAGTCTTAGAAATACCTCCTCCCTTTTACCCTCTATTTGAGAAGTGGTAACAGCAGCTTGCTCTTGCTAATCTTTGGATTATCATTTCCTGTTTGGCTTTTCAGTTTTTCCATCACGCCTGTCACTAATTCCTTATATTAAATTCCCTCTATATCAGATTCTTAAAGGGATGGTTTCTCTGGATGTCTCTGTTTCTCTGGGTGGACCCTGATAGATACAGGTGCTTTAGGCAGTAGCTTTAAAAACTACAGGCGTGTAAATCCTTTGACCCAGCAATCCAGTTCTAGGAATTTAACCTGCAGATATATTTGTACACGTGTGAGATAACATAGGTACAAGATTATTTATTGCCTTGAGTGTCCATCAGCAAGCAAGAGACTTATCAGATAAATCCATGCCCAGATGGTTAATGAGGTTGTAAAGTTGTAGAAAGGAACGAGGAAGCTCTTTTCTTAGTTGACATGGAGAGATCTCCAAAATACCTTAAGTTACAAGAGCAGGCCAGGCGCGGCGGCTCACACCTATAATCCTAGCACTTTGGGAGGCCGAGGCGGGTGGATCATTTGAGGTCAGGAATTCAAGACCAGCCTGGGCAGCATGGTGAAACTCCGTCTCTACTAAAAAAATACAAAAATTAGCCAGGCGTGGTGGTGCGTGCCTGTAATCTCAGCTACACGGGAGGCTGAGGCAGGAGAATCGCTTGAGCCTGGGAGGTGCAGGTTGCGGTGAGTGAGATTGCGCCACTGCATTCCAGTCTGGGCAACAGAGTGAGACCCTGTCTCAAAAAAACAAAACAAAATTACAAGAGCACAGTGTAGGAAAATGTGCATTGCGTGCTCCCATTCTTGTGTTTTGAAAGAGGAAGTGATGGCTGATGCATGCAGATTTGCTGGAAGGTGAAAGGAGGAACCAATAACAATGGTTACCTGTTTGGGGAAGATGATGGGAACTGAGTGGATGGGGAATATAGGTGGGAAGGAAACTTTTCACTATGCGCCTTTTTATTTTTTGAAATTCAAAAAAGTTTGAATAATCTGTCTTCACTTTTTCTAAAATTGGAAAGCAGTTTCATAGAAAAATAGTATGATGGTAAGAAAATACCCATTTTACACCTTTTTTGAGGGAATTTTTATAGATTAAAAAATACGGCTGGGCGCAATGGCTCACGCCTGTAATCCCAGCACTTTGGGAGGCCAAGGTGGGTAGATCATGAGGTCAGGAGTTCGAGACCAGCCTGGCCAATGTGGTGAAGCCCCGTCTCTACTAAAAATACAAAAATTAGCCGGGCATAGTGATGCGCACCTGTAGTCCCAGCTGCTCGAGAGGCTGAGGCAGGAGAATTGCTTGAACCTGGGAGGCAGAGGTTGCAATGAGCCGAGATAGCGCCACTACCTGGCGACAGAGTGAGACTCGGTCTCAAAACAAACAAACAAACAAAATATTCTGGGAAGACAGCAACAAAAGATAATGTGATATCCAATGTAAGGTTATAAAATGTGACCTATTTTTCAGTCTGTAGTAAGTTAACTACTGTATTTTGGAGAGTTTAAAAAGTGGATGCTTTTAGATTATGCTTAGAGTATATTCTTTTGTAGTCATTTACTCAAATGTTGATGGTGTCTCTACCAAATACCAGGTTCTATGCATGGCACAAGAGCTATTAGTGCCTGTGTTATGCCGTTTTTGCATTGCTATAAAGAAATACCTGAGCCTGGGTTATATATAAAGAAAAGAGGTTTCATGGACTCATGGTTGTGCAGGCTGTAGCTGTACAGGCATGGTGCCAGCATCTGCTCGGCTCCTGGGGAGGCCTCAGGGAGCTTTTTACTCATAGTGGAAGGCGAAGCAGGATCAGGCACATCACATGGCTAGAGCAGGAGCAAGAGGGAAGAGATGCCACGCCCTTAAACGACCAGATCTCAGGAGTCCTCACTCACTGTTGCAAGGGCAGCACTGAGCCATGAGGGATCTGCCTCCATGATCCTGTCGCCTCCCCTCCAAGTCCTACCTCCAGCACTGGGGATTACAGTTCAACATGAGATTTGGGCGGGGCATATATCCAAACTGTATCAGTGCCTAACAGTGGTGAATACGGCAGATAAATTTCCCACGTTCATGGAGCTCATGTTTAGATGGAGAGACACACAAGAGGTAAACAGCTGTATATAAAATAATCATGTATTATGCTAGATGTGTTAAAGGAAATCAACAAGAGGTTGAGGAAGAGAAAATGTGGGATGGGAGAGGTGTAGGGAAAGCCCATGGCCAGGGAAGGCCTCTGAGGAAATGCCCTTCGAGGTGCAACCTATAGGGGTAGTGGACCAGACAGAAGGAAAGGCATGGAGCTGGCAAGAGCTGAGTATTCTAGAGAATTAAAAGCAGCTTTGTGTGGCTTGAGCAGACAGCGAAGCGGGAGAGATAGACTGGGGCCATGTCAGGCTTTCAGTAGCTAAGGAATGCAGATTTTATTCTAAGTACATGAAGCCGCTGAAAGATTTTTAAACGGGGAAATCTCATTTGATTTACATTTCAATAATTTTAGCTAATATTTACTTGATGCTGTATGTCCTGCGTACTTTCTGCGTCTTAATTTATTAACTCTTCATCATATCGCTATTTTCAGATTGGAAAATGGAGGCATAGGGAAGCTAAGTAATTGGTCTGAAATTTCACAGCTAGCAGGTGATGGAGCTGTGATTGGAACCCAGGCCTTCTGTTTCAGAATCCATATTCTCAACCACTGCCCCCTGCTTTTTAAAGAAGCATATTCTTGACTCCTGAGTGGAGAGTGGGTTGGAGGAGAAGGGAGGACTTGGGAGAAGGGAGGTGTTGCAGTGGTTCAGGTGAGAGTTACGGGGCTTGGTGGGTTAGGGTGGTAGTGGGAAATATGGAGGGAAGGATATATATAAAACACATCTGTATAAAACATACAGAAAAGTACAAAGAATAATGAAACCAGCACTCTTGTTCCCACTACTCAGAATTGACATAATAGCTGTCAATGTTCTGTTGCATTTTTTAGGTCTGTTTTTTAAAAAATAAAGCATTACTGGTAAGTCTCTCCATCTCAGTATATTGTGGTGTTCTTCCAGTTGCTCAGGCCAAAATTTTGGTGCCATCTTTCGCTTCCTTTGCCTTGAGCCTTCTCACGGTTCTCCCATTGTCATCCTTGTTCACACTGCAGCCAGGGCGATTCCCTTTGACACGCAGGTCATGTCACTCCTTTCTTAAAGTTTGCTCTTTCCTCAGTTTATTGAGAATCCTATTCTCAGACCATCTTACCATGGTCATGGCCCACATGCTGTAGTTTAGGGGGCTGCAAGTTCCTCTTCTTTTTTTTTTTTTTTTTTGAAATGGAGTCTTGCTCTGTCACCTGGGCTGGAGTGCAGTGGAGCGATCTTGGCTCACTGCAACATCCGCTTCCTGGGCTCAAGTGATTCTCCTGCCTCAGCCTCCTGAGTAGCTGGGACTACAGGCACGTGCCACCATGCCCGGCTAATTTTTTGTAATTTTTTTTTTTTTTTTTTAGTAGATACGGGTTTCACCATATTGGCCAGGCTGGTCTTGAACTCCTGACCTCGTGATCTGCCTGCCTTGGCCTCCCAAAGTGCTGGGATTACAGGCATGAGCCACCACGCCCAGCCAAGCTTTTTTTTCATAAAAGGGCCAGATAGTAAACCTCATAGGCTTTGTGGGCCACATATGATCTCTGTCACAAGTCTTTTTTTTTTCATAACCTTTTCAATATGTAAAAAACATTCTGACCTTGGGGACTGCCCTTGACTACTACTCTAGTCCCCTGCTATCTCTTTGACATTGTCTGTTGCTCCTCTCCCGTTTCCTCCCTGACTCTGGTCTGTCTCATTGGTCTCCTTGCCAAGCACACTCCTGCCTCAGTGCCTTTGCACTTGCTGCCCCTGTAGTGGTTTCCTCTTAGATACCTGCATGTGGTGTATCCTTGCTTCATTCAAGTTTCTGCTCAAATGTTTCCTTATCACAGAAGTCTTCCTTGACCAACCTATCTAAAATCACATTCATTGTTACTGTCAGCTCTATTTTTCACCCTTAGCACGTGTCACCCCTTACCTATTATATATTTGTTTCTTTTCTCTTACAATGTGAGTTCTGTGAAAGTAAGAATATTTTCTGCTTTTATCCAGTTATATCTCCAAGATCTAGAACAGTGCTTGGTACATAGTAGCCTTTCAGTAAATATTTGTTAATAAATACTGAATAAAGTTGAAGTCACTTTTGTCTAGCAATCCCTGGTCCTTTTGCTCTTTGCTTTCACTGTTTCCTAGAGGCAGCCATTATGAATTCGATATGGGGCCCTCTGGTGTATGGTGTTTTTGTTTGTTTTTTGAGATGGAGTCTCACTCTGTCACCCAGGCTGGAGTGCAGTGGTGTGATCTCAGCTCAGTGCAACCTCCATCTCCTGGGTTCAAGCTATTCTTCTGCCTCAGCCTTCCGAGTAGCTGGGATTACAGGCAGGCGCCACCACACTCAGCTAATTTTTGTAATTTTACTAGAGACAGTGTCTCACCTTGTTGGGTAGGCTGGTCTCGAACTCCTGACCGCAAATGATCCACCCGCTTTGGCCTCCCAAAGTGCTTGGATTGCAGGCATGAGCCACCGTGCCCAGCCTGGTATATATTTCATACTTCAACAGATATGCATGTGCCTCTGTAAGCAATGTACAGGTCTCTTTTTTGTTTTTTTTTTCTTTTGAGACGGAGTTTTGCCCTTGTTGCCCAGGCTGGAGTGCAATGGAGCCATCTTGGCTCACTGCAACCTCCGCTTCCCGGATTCAAGCGATTCTTCTGCCTCAGCCTCCTGAGTAGCTGGGATTACAGGTGCCCGCCATCATGCCCAGCTAATTTTTGCATTTTTAGTAGCGATGGGGTTTCACTATGTTGGCCAGGCTGGTCTTGAACTTCTGACCTCAGATGATCTGCCGGCCTCGGCCTCCCAAAGTGCTGGGATTACAGGTGTGAGCAACCGCACCCGGCCCTAATTGGTTTTAAAAAGATTATAAAGCTGAGATCACACTGTATGTAATCTTCTGCAGCTTTCATTAGAGATTATCCTTGTGATTATATATAGACCTTGTTTAATTTAACTGCAATCACATTTTGTCTGTCTTGTCCTGTGTTGAACTTTTTTTTTTTTTTTTTTTTTTCTGAAGATAGTGTCCTCACTCTGTTTCCCAGGCTGGAGTGCAGTGGTGTGATCTTGGCTCACTGAAACCTCTACCTCCCAGGTTCAAGCGATTCTTCTGCCTTAACCACTTGAGTGGCTGGGATTACAGGCTTGCAACACCATGCCCTGGTAAATTTTTTGTATTTTTAGTAGAGACAGGTTTTTGCTACGTTGGCCAGGCTGGCTCGAACTCCTGACCTCAAGTGATCCGCCTGCCTCGGCCTTCCAAAGTTCTGGGATTACAGGTGTGAGCCACCGGGCCTAGCCCTGTGTTCAACTTTTTAATGTCAGTGTTACACTGGTGGTGTTACAAATGGTACTGAGGTGAGCTCCTTAGTCTTCTCTCCCCTCACAAATGTGAGTTTATCTAGAGTATATTTCTAGAATTGCAGTTGTGAGTTATAGGCATGCTTCAGTTTTAATAGATAACAGATTGCTTTCTCATTAGGGGCTTGTGAGTAGTGTGATTTCCCAGCATTCTAATCAGCACACAGTGTTTGCCTTACTTTTAAATATTTACCTATCTCATGGGTAAGAAATGATGTATTGCTTTAATTTGTGTTGCTTTGTAGTGACAAAATATATATTTTAAAAACTGTTATATTAGGTTCAGGGGTACATGTGAAGGTTTCTCATAAGTGAGCTCTTGTTACGGGTTGGAATGTATTTTGGAGAATCAGATGGACATACTGTCAGCTTGGAAAAGGTTAGAGGTATAGGAACTGTAGGAATCAAATATGACTTTAGGTTTCTGGCTTGGTAGTGGTGTTGCTTAATGAACAGGGGAAAAAACTATTGTGAGGGTTCATTTTTTTTTTTGGTCAAAAATATCTTTACTTTGCCTCCACTTAAACACAATTTTTTAATTACAGAGTCGCGCTCTGTTGCCCGGGCTGGAGAGCAGTGACGCCATCATAGCTCACTGCAGCCTTGAATTCCTGGGCTCAAGCAGTCCTCCTGCCTCAGCCTCCCGAGTAGCTAGGACTACAGGCATGTGCCACTGTGCTAAGCTTGCCTCTGTTTTTGAAGGATAGTTTCATCAGGATTATAGTTGGAGGCTTTCAAGTTAATTTATTGCAGTTTTTAATTTTTTGTAAAGGTGGGAGGTCTCACTATGTTGCTCAGGCTGGTGTTGAACTCACTATGTTGCTCAGGCTGGTGTTGAACTACTGGCCTCAAGTGATCCAAAGTGTTGGGATTACAGGCATCAGCCATTGAGCCTGGCCTTCCTACAGTGTTTTGAAGGGGTAGTTTTACTGCTTTCTGGCTTCCATTGATTCTATGGAGAAGTCAGCTGCATCAGTCTTATTGTCACTCTTTTCCAGTTAGTGTGTTTTTTCTTCCCTTTAGGCTGCATTTAAGATGTTCTCTGTGGGTTTGGTTTTCAGCTGTTATGTGGTGTGTCCAGATGTGGTTTTCCTCAAGTGTATCCTGCTTGGGATTAGTTGTTCTTTTTCTTCTCTTTGGCAGTGCTGTGACAAAGCTTCATCTTAAATTAGATTTACAGAATTCTTGTTCATTATCTCTTCATTGATTGCTTCTGCTGCATTTCCTGTCTCATCTCCTTCCAGGACTGTAATTACCTGTGCATTAAACATGTCCTCTGTGTCGTGTCGTGTATGTCTTAGATTCTTTTCTGTGTTCTTTATCCCTTTGCCTCTCCATCGTTCACTCTATATCTTCTTCTGACTTACATTCCATTGTAGTAATCCTTTCTTCAGCTGTAATTGCTGTTAAACTCGTTTATTGAGTTCCTAATTTCCATTATTGTCTTTTCCAGTTTTCTTGATTTTTTTTAAAGATTCCAATTTTCTGCTGGCATTTTTTATCTTGTCAACTGCTTTATTGTATGAATCAGAGTTATTTTAAAGTCTGTGTCTGATAACTCCGATATTTGGATGCCTTGTAAGTGTGTTCTGTTGTCTGTTTTATCCTTGGTTTTCAGTCATGTGATCTTGATTCTAGATATGCCTGTTGAGCTTTAATTAAATTCTGGACAATGTATGTGAAAAATTATAGAGATAATTCAAGACCCTGCCTGTTGTCTTCATTTGAGGATTTGGCAGGCAGTTAAAGTAAGGGAATATCACTTTGCCCTTTTTTTTTTTTTTTTTTTTTTTTTTTTGAGACAGGGTCTCACTCTGTTGCCTAGGCTGAAGCACAATCAGGCTCAAATGATCCTATGATCCTCCTACCTCAGCCTCCCAAGTAGCTGGGACTACAGGCACATGCCACCATGCCCAGCTAATTATTTTTTATTTTTGTAGAGCCAGGGTCTCACTATGTTTCCCAGACTGGTCTTGAACTCCTGGCCTCAAATGATCTGCCTGCCTCAGCCTCCAAAGGTGCTGGGATTACAGGCCTGAGCCACCTCACCTGGCCGGAATATCACTTAAAAATTATGAGGCATGGTCTATTCTATTCTGGTTTACCCTTCTTCTAGGTTATAGCCTTTAGTGGTTCCCACTGAAAGCTTGGGTTGCTTCCCAGGGCCTCTTCTACTTGGCAGCCCCTGAACTCTAATTTTTGTCTCCTCAGTCCCCTAAGACTGGTGGCTATTCTGCTGACCTTCTTGGGTTCTCAGTCACTTGTTTCTGTTTGGTATTTTGGCTTCCCAGCTTCTGCTGTGAATTGGCAAATCCCTCAAGGAGAAAAGTGGCCCCGGTGATTGGGCTCACTTTTCTGCACTCCCCTTTTCTCTCTGGAATCCTGGCCTCCAGAGTCCTCACTGCATGGGTAGCTCTCTGATGCCTTCAAACAGTTGTTTCTAATAATTTGTTCAGTTTTTTAAGTTGTTCTTGGCAGAAATGTTGGTCTGCAATGAGCTAGTCAGCTTTACTGGAAGCAGACTCTCAGGAATTCAATTTTGCTATTTAAAATGGACTTGTTAGTGAGATATCCTAGTTGTGATGGTAGGTAGGCAGTTGGCTGTGTCAGTCTGCTGCTCAGAAGACTAATTTGGGTAGGAGATAAACATTGGGGAGATTTTAATTCATGCGGGTGGAAGAGCTCACATAGGGAAGAGAGTTGAGAGAGGAGAAAAATCCTAGGACTGAGGACAGCACAGCAAAGGTGACTGGGAGGGTAACCAGTGAGGCCTAGGAAGCCTTGAAGATTGTGTGGCATTGCAGAAGAGAGAAGGAGTGATCGATCAGCTGTGTTGAATGCACTTAGAGACGGCCTAAAATGGGGATGGGGACATGTCTACTGGACTTGGTGATGTTAAAGAAAAAGTTTGGGGAGAGGCAGGGAGCTAGCTAGACTGGAGTGGGCTAAGGAGCTAGTAGGGGAAGGTATGTCTTTGCTGAAGGAAAGGCACGTGCCATGGGCCTTAATTGGAAATGTGGCATGTTATGAGAATAGAGGGGAAGCCTGAGTGGATGGAGCTCAGTGAGGGAAGGGTATGTTTGTTTTGCAGTGAAATACTTCTCAAGGAAGTTTTCACAGGAGACCAATAATCATTTCTATCAGGCATGTTAGAATAATAATGCTGTTTGCATTTTCACACTCTTAGTATAAGTAACTTTGGGAGAGGTAGATATAATTTTAAGAAATTATTGGCAGATCCTTTAGAAAGCGGGTTTGTCAGCTTGTAATATGAGACTGTTGAAACTTTTGAAATGAAATGAAATTTTAAAAGTAGGTTTTGTCAAAGTACCCTAAAAGCTGCTTAAGATATATTAAATATTGGCTGGGCGCGGTGGCTCACGCCTGTAATCCCAGCACTTTGGGAGGCCGAGGAGGGTGGATCACCTGAGGTTGGGAGTTCGACACCAGCCTGACCACATGGAGAAACCCTGTTTCTACTAGAAATACAAAATTGGCTGGGTGTGGTGTTGCATGCCTGCAATCCCAGCTACTCAGGAGGCTGAGGCAGGAGAATTGCTTGAACCTGGGAGGCGGAGGTTGTGGTGAGCCGAGATCGCGCCATTGCTCTCCACCCTGGGCAACAAGAGCGAAAATCCGTCTCAAAAAAAAAAAAATTATATATATATAATATATATATATATAATATATGATGTAAAATATTTTGAGTTTGTGGGGAAAATAGTAAATCATTTAAATGAGAGTAGAAAATACATGACTCTCCATCCTGTTTTTGAAGTTAACGAAACGTAAACTTTTTATAGTTAATGTCAGGTACCCAATTAACATAGAATAGACATGAGATTCTGTAGTGCTTTATAATTTGGCTGGAGCCAATACAGCAAGCATTTATTTCGGATAAATATCTTTTCAGCATTATGTAAATATTGGAAGAGACTCGCCTGAGTCAATTTCAGTTGGCCAAGAAGATTTTTTGATTTACTTTCCTAGAGTAAATTTACTCTTTTAGCTGACTTGGTTTTTAGTAAGTCACCAGGAACACTGTTCAAACAGGAGAGAATAAAATTTCCTGCTTTAAACTCTCAACAGGGCTATTGTTAATTACTGTAGTCTTCTTTTGAAAAACTTATGTCTGTAATTAATAAAACCAGCAATTTGCTGTAAAACAAAGCATTTGGATGATGATCAGAACGTATTTCCCAATATCTAGGTAGTGATTTTTTTCCCCCAAGTTCTCATCCAGATGTTTGGCAATGTGCAGACACAGCCTTACTGCAACTTTCTAATTCACTTTCATGGGAACATATAATATTCTCCGTTTATTTTGGACATCAGAGTTTCCTTTTTCTCTGGACAGATACATATGAAACACATGCTCTTTGAGTGGAGTTTGTGGTCCTCTGAGAATTCTCTGAAGGAGGAAATGGGTTGACCTATTTGGTTGCTACGAAGTAAAAACAATCTTGTTTTCATTTTTTAGTGAACATCTGGGTTGCATTTATTATTTCACATTCTGGAGATTCTGTAAAACCACAATTTGATAATATGAGGGTTCATTAAAGCAGTAATTATTGAGCTATTTTTATAGTTGATTCAAGAATTAGAGTGGCTGATAGACTTTAAACAATATTTTTTTGTTTCTATAAAATGTAACTTAAATAACAACTCTTGATTTGAAACCATAAAATGGGACGTAGATATTTGGGGGACAGAAGAAGGATTGAACAACCAGTTTATTTCTCTGTTGCCTGTTGCCTTGTAGCTTGTGGTCATTGTTACAGCCATATTTGACTCTGTGTAGAAGACATTGTTGATGCCCTATTGCAAATCCACCCTTCTTTGCTTCCTTGCCCACAGAACCATGAATTGTTTACATATTTACCCATCAGGGAAGAGGACTTTATCACCACAAAGGGCTATATCTTAAATAGTCTTAGCAGGTGGGATAATCCCTCTTTCCTTATCCGTAAGTGGAGGAGAGGTGAAAGTGTCACCCAAGTCTGGCCAGTGTGCAGGGCAGTTTGCAGCGGGATGTCTGCAAGAAGTTTCTTCCTTCACAAATAAATATATGAGGAGTTGCGTTTCTTTTCTTTTTTCTTTTTTTTTTTTTTTTTGAGACTGGGTCTTGCTCTGTCTCCTATGCCAGAGTGCAGTGGCATGATCATGGCTCTTTGCAGTCTCAACCTCCTTGGCTCAAGTGATTCCCCCACCTCAGCCTCTCAAGTAGCTAGGCCCTCACCACCACGCTCCACTAATTTAAAAGTATTTTTTGGAAAAAAAGAAAAGCAAACCAAAGAAACAAAAAATATTTTTTTAGAGACAGGATCTTGCTACGTTGCTCAGGCTGGTCCTAAACTCCTGGCCTCAAGTGATCCTTCCAGGAGTGAGCCACCGTACCCAGCCCTGTTGCATTTCTTATGCTAGACTTTGTTGGGCCTGGATGAGTAGCCAGCTTGCATTCACAATGGCTCTTAATTAAGCCTGTCCGTTTCCAAGCCCACACCCTGAGGATGACCAGCGGGATTCTAGATGGTGCTGTTGCTGAATTTCACCCACTCAGGAACCTCCCTACCTCCACACTTCCTGTCATGTGGGACAGTAAATACCCCTCTTGTTTAAATGATTGAGCAGCGGTGTACTGTAACTTGGAGCTCAAGGCATCTGGTGTGATACTGGCTATAGCAGCAGGTAGGTTTCATTCTGTCATTCATTCAGTAAGGATCTCCTCGCCATAGAGTGTGAAGAGAAAAACACCTTTTCTCTGCCATAAATATTCATTAAGCATATAAATATTACTTTAAGAACTTGGCTAGGTTATATTTTCTTTTTGAGACTAACACTTTCTCCCCTTTTAATAAAACAAAATACATTTTCGTATTCTTAGAAATACATTGTTTCATTTGGCAAATCTTTATGTGTACTTTAACGTGTACATTTAGAAATATGCAGTAATCAAAGGTGGCATTGGCAATTTAATATTCTGTTAGAAGACAGGACTTCCTTTTAGTTCTTTACAGAGACGAAATAAAATAATCAAGAATGTCCTTTTCCAAGTTTCAGTAATTAGATTAAAATTTTTTTGAGTTGAGAAAGGATCAGACAAATGAATTCAGTTTTGTTTGTATTAGAGTATGGGAAAATTGAAGAATTTTAGTGTCTTTTGAATGTTTGGCCTGTTCACATGATGAGGCTGTATTTCCCAGGCGTGGGAGGATGAGTGATTGTAGACTTTGATTCAGTATATGACCACACTTCTGAGAGCATGACACATTTCGAGAATAAATGATGCTTTTCATAGCCTTATGTAAAAAAAATCTTCACGTTGGATAAGTCTTCTTCTAAAATGTTGCGTTTTCTCGGGAATCACAGGGTGTCTGTTATGGACTATGTTCCTGAAGTTTAGTTTAAAGTAGTGGTTAAACTGTACACTAGTCAGATGGTTACTAGGATGTTTCAGTTTTCACAAAAGAAAGTCAAATGCCTTCTTTCCTTCCTTTTTGTGGTCAGACTGGTCTTGAAGTCTGCTAGCTCTTGTTCGCCACACGTTGTCCCGCTAGCATTCACTCTTGATGACAGCTCTCAGAGGGAGCAGAGTCCACATGGATGTGGTGTGTCCTGCCCTCCCTTGGCTCCCCCAGTAGTTGCTCTGCCTCACAAGTGCCCAGTAATTTGGCTGGACATGCAGAACATGACTTTTTAATTTTTTTAATCTGGAAAGAACATAAGCTATTTCCCTTGGGTTCTGCTGCTATTAGGACTTGGACATTTGTTTTAGGATTTAAGTCTCTATTACCTTCCCACTGCTTCCACCCATCCCCACTCTTTCCTTCTCAGTAGAGGAGTCTGGGGGCTTCTGTCTTTGCATGTCTTCCTGTCAAGTATTACCTATGATGATTCTGGTGAACAGCGGACTGTCTTGCATCTAAAGGTAATGAAGACCATCTATTTCAGAAGTCTTGTTAAGTTCTGCGCTAAAACATTTATCTCCCATTTCTGTTTCACCTGTAAAGGGGAGCAAAGAATTTGTGTCTTCAGAGAGAAGTCCACTATCCTAGTCCTTTCAGCCCCCTTGAGGTTTGGTGCAGGCCTGCCTGGGAGTTCCACAAATGGGAGTGTGCTCTAGGGCCCCCTGCCTGAACCAGTGGCCAGTGACTCCCTTTGGAGAGAATATCCCGGCAGAAGTTTTCGAGTCTCAGGACTTGCTGTAGGCGGTTTTATCTTGGTTTCAGCCATCAAGAAATGTAGTTGATTGGATCAGTGACTGGGAATTTCAAGAACAGATTTTACAGGAGTGCTGTTTCCTTAGAGTTGTAAAGTTATTGACAGGGCCATTTCAACTTTGGTTAAACACATTAAAGGTTGGCCGGGCGCAATGGCTCATGCCTGTAATCCCAGCACTTTGGGAGGCCGAGGTGGGTGGATCACGAGGTCAGGAGATCGAGACCATCCTGGCTAACACAGTGAAACCCCGTCTCTACTAAAAATACAAAAAATTAGCTGGGCGTGGTGGCGGGTGCCTGTAGTCTCAGCTACTCGGGAGGCTGAGGCAGGAGAATCGCGTTAACCTGGAAGGCGGAGCTTGTAGTGAGCCGAGATCGCGCCACTGCACTTCAGCCTGGGTGACAGAGGGAGATTCCATCTCAAAAAAAAAAAACAAAAAACAGACATCAAAGGTCAAACTTGGGTAGTCACACTAACCTGAGCGTCTCCCCCACATAGGGAGTCTGTAAGTCCTTAATTTCTTAAGAGACTTGAAGTAGAAGCTGTTTTCTCCTGATGTCCCTAACGTATCCCTCCCTCCCTATCTTGATGAGGTGCTGGACCCCCAGGGCTACTGCAGTGCTGTGGTGGGGGCCTTTCTGGTCCTCAGCCCAGCTTCTTCACGGCCGACTCTGTTGGGATGCGTCATGCTGGAGATAACTATGTAGCCATTCCTTCCTAAATAGTCTTAGTCCTGTGGGATTGGAGAGGCCCTCTTTTCCCTTGGGGTCTCTAGGAATTAGGATTTCAGAACTTTTCCCTGTTTGCTATATCAGGTCAGCCATTGAGGATATTTCGGGTAATTCCCCTTGTTCAAGGCAGAATATTGTCATCTATAATGTTAATGGTTCTGAGAATTTGTATTCATACTTTCTGTATGCTTACATAAGTTTGTTTAAACATTTGAGCCTGATTGTTTGGTGTTGACAAATATTTGGTGTTGACATATTTTTAAGTAAATATCTGCAGCTCTGTCATTTCTAGCCTTGTGATTTTGTGTAAGTTACTTAATCTCCCTAAGCTTCAGTTTTCTCATATGCAAGATGGATGTTAAAAAACCTAAGTGAAATTATTTATATGAAGAATTTATCAAAAATCTCGACGATTGTAATAGTAGGCATTCAAAACTTTTAGTCATCAATGTGTTAAGTCTCTGGCCTGCCTGTCTTTACATACTGAGTAGAGTGAGTTGGAAGAATTGTTTTATTTGGGCTTAGGAATAACCGATGATTGGCAATATGATTATTATATCTTTTCTTCCCAACTTCGTATTTTGAAAATGTTCAAATCTACAGAAAAGTTGAAGGAATGGTACAATGAATCCTATATGTCTTTTGCCTAAATTCACCAGCTGCTAACATTTGGCCACATTTGCTTGTCTGTCTTTGTGTTACAATTTGTGTGTGTGTGACTGAACCCATTTGAAAGCAAGATACAAACATGGGCAGGTGCGATGGCTCACGCCTATAATCCCAGCACTTTGGGAGGCCAAGGTGCGCAGATTGTTTGAGGTCAGGAGTTCGAGACCAGCCTGGCCAACATGGTGAAAGCCTGTCTCTACTAAAAATACAAAAAATTAGCCGAGCATTGTGGTATGCACCTGTAATCCCAGCTTCTTGGGAGGCTGAGGCATGAGAATTGCTTGAGCCTGGGAGGCGGAGGTTGCAGTGAGCTGAGATCACGCCACTGCACTCCAGCCTAGACGACAGAACGAGACTCCGTCTCAAAAAGTTACAAACATCATAACGCTTTTCAAAGCAACACTAGCACTCGTCTTCTAAGGACATTCCCCTACATAACTACAGCCATTATCATTCTTAAGATAACTAACAGTCATTCCATAATATTGTTCCAAAATAGTACACATTCTGCTTTCCCCAGTTGGTACCAAAATGTTTTTATAGCTTTTTCTTTTTAACCTATCTTGGCTCTAATTAAGATTTACACCTCCTATTTAGTTATCTTTCTTCAGTCTTATTTTTGTTGTTGTTTGTTTGTTTTTGAGGTGGAGTCTTGCTCTGTGGCCAGGGCTGGAGTGCAGTGGTGCGATCTCGGCTCACTTCAACCTCCGTCTCCTGGGTTCACGTGATTCTCCTGCCTCACCCTCCTGAGTAGTTGGGATTATAGGTGCCTGCCACTGCACCTGGCCTCCTTTATTTATTTTTTATTTTTATTTATTTATTTTTATTTTTGAGACAGAGTCTCACTCTGTCACCCAGGCTGGAGTGCAGTGGCATGATCTTGGCTCACTGCAACCTCCGCCTCCCGGGTTCAAGTGATTCTCCTGCCTCACCCTCCCGAGTAGTTGGGATTACAGGTGCCTGCCACTGCACCTGGCCTCTTTTGTTTATTTATTTATTTTTATTTTTGAGGCAGCGTCTCACTCTGTCACCCAGGCTGGAGTGCAGTGGCATGATCTCGGCTCACTGCAACTTCCGCCTCCCGGGTTCAAGTGATTCTCCTGCCTCAACCTCCCCAGTAGCTGGGACTACAGGTGCCTACTACCACGCCCGGCTAATTTTTGTGTTTTTAGTAGAGATAGGGTTTCATCAAATTGGCCAGGCTGGTCTCAAACTCCTGACGTTGTGATCTGCCCGCCTTGGCCTCCCAAAGTGTTGGGATTACAGGCGTGAGCCACCGTGCCTGGCTGTTTTTAATTGTAAAATGTGTTTTGGTGGCTGGGTGCGATGGATCAGGCCTGTAATTTCAGCACTTTGAGAGGCCGAGGCAGGCGGATCACTTGAGGCCAGGAGTTCAAGACCAGCCTGGCCAACATGGTGAAACCCCATCTCTACTAAAAATACAAAAAAATTAACTGGGCATGGTGCTTGCATACCTGAAATCTCAAGCTGAGGCACGAGAATTGCTTGAACCCAGGAGGCGGAGGTTGCAGTGAGCCAAGGTTCTGCCAGTGCACTCCAGCCTGGGTGAACACAGTATGACTCTGTCTCAAAAAAAAAAAAAAAAAAAAAATTGTTTTCGTGACACCTTTTTGAAGAGTCCAGGCTTATTGTCTAATATCATTATTTGCATCCTATAGACTAGATTGCATGTGTAAGCAGAATTGATAAGTGCTTCAGTTTCTTCAATTTTTTTTATTGTAAATATGTTAAAAATCATTTTGATTCAAGGTAAAAGTGACA